>NC_140172.1:137595451-138140451 GCF_963971535.1 Notolepis coatsorum
GTGGCTCAGAAGGTAGAGCAGTCGTCTGGTAATCTGAAGGTTCCCGGTTCGATTCCTTCCCCTCCTGGCAGTGTGTCGGTGTGTCCTTGAGCAAAACACTTAACCCCTAAGTTCTCCCGATGATCAGGTTGGCACCTTGCATGGTTGCCTTCCGCCATCGAAGGCTGTCCCTGAAGCCTGTTTTTGGGATTCGAACTTCGTCAGGGTTTTTTTCGAACAAAAGTTCAAACCTTAGTTTTTAATAAAAATAAAATAAATAAAAAATTTCAAATATTTATTTTTTTATATATATATTTTTTTTAATTTTTTTAAATATCCTCAAACTAAACCCTCAATTTGAATAAAGTGATTAATCTGATTAAATGAGTTTTTTTTTTTTTGATTAAATCAACTTTCCAGCCCCAGCCCAGGGAGAAGCCCCTGCCCAACTAAATCAATTAAATCAACTTTATTTAATGAATATAACTAATCAGTTTATTTTAATACTATAATATTAGTGTAGCCTAATATTTATCTGCAACTGTGAAGAAAAACCCCATTGGTTTAAACAGAATTAATAGAAAAAGATATTGAAAAAAATATATATATATTTTGTATTAAAAATAAAAAATTCAAATGTTGATTTAGAATTTGAATGCCAACGTAACGAACGAAGGTTCGAATGTTCAAACGTTTGGGCTCAGCCCTGAATGTGTGAATGTGAGGCATAAATTGGGTAAAACCTGTTATATTATTATTAGTAAGTGCTGTTAGAAAAAAAAAATTACTAATTAATTTTCTGTAATTAATCTAGATTAATCTAGATACAAATTGCATTTTTCTACTTAAGCCCGAAGCTTGTAACAGATATTTACTTGAGTAAAATCATGGAATTAATGTAAAATCAACACAAAGAAAGTATATTTAGATTTAATAGCTTTCTTTGAATAGTTTCTCTCCTGTGAAATACAAATGTTCAACAAAACCATCAACATTGACTCAGTTGAAAATGTTTCACTCCATAGATTAATCTAGATTTTTTTAACGCTTTAAATAATTTAAATTAATCTCTCTTTAACTTTGTTAGGTGAGGGTTGATTAGCGTGTCTACCTGCCCTCTGTTAGGTGAGGTTTGATTAGTGTGTCTACCTGCCCTCTGTTAGGTGAGGTTTGATTAGCGTGTCTAACTCTGTTAGGTGAGGATTGATTAGTGTGTCTAACTTCCCTCTGTTAGGTGAGGATTGATTAGCGTGTCTAACTCTGTTAGGTGAGGATTGATTAGCGTGTCTAACTCTGTTAAGTGAGGCTTGATTAGCGTGTCTAACGCTGTTAGGTGAGGTTTGATTAGTGTGTCTAACTTCCCTCTGTTAGGTGAGGTTTGATTAGCGTGTCTAACTTCCCTCTGTTAGGTGAGGCTTGATTAGCGTGTCTAACTCTGTTAGGTGAGGATTGATTAGCGTGTCTAACTCTGTTAGGTGAGGGTTGATTAGCGTGTCTCCTCTGTTAGGTGAGGTTTGATTAGTGTGTCTAACTTCCCTCTGTTAGGTGAGGATTGATTAGCGTGTCTCCTCTGTTAGGTGAGGTTTGATTAGTGTGTCTAACTTCCCTCTGTTAGGTGAGGCTTGATTAGCGTGTCTAACTCTGTTAGGTGAGGGTTGATTAGCGTGTCTCCTCTGTTAGGTGAGGTTTGATTAGTGTGTCTAACTTCCCTCTGTTAGGTGAGGATTGATTAGCGTGTCTCCTCTGTTAGGTGAGGCTTGATTAGCGTGTCTAACTTCCCTCTGTTAGGTGAGGATTGATTAGCGTGTCTCCTCTGTTAGGTGAGGCTTGATTAGTGTGTCTAACTTCCCTCTGTTAGGTGAGGCTTGATTAGCGTGTCTAACTTCCCTCTGTTAGGTGAGGATTGATTAGCGTGTCTCCTCTGTTAGGGGAGGATTGATTAGTGTGTCTAACGTCCCTCTGTTAGGGGAGGATTGATTAGTGTGTCTAACGTCCCTCTGTTAGGTGAGGATTGATTAGTGTGTCTAACTTCCCTCTGTTAGGTGAAGCCCGGGCCGCTCGGAGCACGCTGCCCCTTCCAGTCCACTGGCTCCGTCGATACCTTCACCCTCCCCGTCACTCCCCCTCCGGCCCAGTTCATGGACGGTCCTGGCAGCTCCGGCGAGGCGGCCGGGCAGGACCAGGCGCTGGGCTCCGTCCCGGAGGAGTCGGAGTCGGACTGGTCCGAGGTGGGCGAGGAGACCCCCCGGCTTGCGATGACGCAGCCCTACCGAGGCCGTCCACTGGGGGGAGCCGCCGCGGAGTATCCGCCGTGGCCGGGCGACACGGAGAGCGAGTCGGGGAGGGGCGAGGAAAGCGTCCGCCTGGGTGCCGCCGCATCGCCGTCGCCTCTCGCCGATCCCGGGTCCCAGAGCCCGTCCCGCGGCAGGGGGCGCTCCGCCGTCCGGTCGGCCAGCCTGGACGAGTTCCCCCTGGGACACCAGGGCCTCCTGCAGCCCCCGGAGGGGGACGAAATCATCCACCACTGGAGGTCGAGGAGCGACGTGGACGCCGGGGGCACGGACGGGGACACGAGCGAGCTGCAGTCGGGGACGCTCAGCCACTTCCTTCGAGAGGCGGACGCACGGGACAGGGTGGACGCACGGGACAGGGTGGACGCACGGGACAGGGTGGACGCACGGGACAGGGTGGACGCACGGGACAGGGTGGAGGTGTTAAAAGGAGAGAGGACACAGCTCTGACACTTGACATCATGTGGACAGACGGGGGTTAAAAGATAGAGAAGAGTCTTCAAGGTGGAATCTGTGTGGGTTGGAGTTGAGTGGGGATAGAGGGAGGGGTTGAGTGGGAATAGGGGGGAGGGGTTGAGTGGGGATAGGGAGGAGGAGTTGAGTGGGGGAGGGGGGAGGGGTTGAGTGGGAATAGGGGGGAGGGGTTGAGTGTGGATAGGGGGGAGGGGTTGAGTGGGGGAGGGGGGTTGAGTGGGGATAGGGGGGGTTGAGTGGGGATAGGGGGAGGGGCTGAGTGGGGATAGGGGGGAGGGGTTGAGTGGGGGAGGGGGGTTGAGTGGGGATAGGGGGGGTTGAGTGGGGGGAGGAGTTGAGTGGGGGAGGGGGGTTGAGTGGGGATATGGGGGGTTGAGTGGGGATAGGGGGGAGGGGTTGAGTGGGGGGAGGGGTTGAGTGGGGGGAGGGGTTGAGTGGGGATAGGGGGGAGGGGCTGAGTGGGGATAGGGGGGAGGGGCTGAGTGGGGATAGGGGGAGGGGTTGAGTGGGGATAGGGGGAGGGGTTGAGTGGGGGAAGTCTGGAGAATGTCACAGTAAAATAAGTTACTAAACTCCAACCCACATATCAGACCAAAACTACAAATATTAAATAAAGTGCAGTACCGAGCAGGGCTCTTTTGCCTAGAGGTCGCTGTTTGACAGCATTACAGATCTTACCTTTAAAGGATACATAGAAATAGACTCCTGCACGCTGTGCTCTTGTATATCGTGAAGTGTTCTTATTGGTTTTCAGTCTCTCTCTTCTTCTGCTAAAAATGTCAATAAAAAGATCATCACTCGATGATAGTTATATTGGCATATATGTGATGACCTGCTAAACATTTTAAAGCTACAATAGGCAACTTCGGAGAAATGAGCAAGAGTGAGTTTACCTGTCCAGCATCACTTTTCAAGAGTGAGTTTACCTGTCCAGGTGTTCCACTGACTCCCAGAGGCACCAGCAGCTTTAAGAAACTAAAAGAATGTATTCAAAATAAAATAATAATAATTCCTCTGATCAGCAGGTGGTTTTGCACGTTACTTTTTGTGTGTAATTTCTCCAAAGTTGCCTACTGCAGCTTTAAGTGGGCGGGCGTTGGGTAGGGTGTGGTCATTCATGATAAATATATACAACACATACTACCAGCTCTAAAATCATAATAGATTTTAGTTATGATGAACGGTTCTCCCAAAGGTTTCAGTGATTCTGAGCAGGTACTATAGGTTTGACTGAATCAATATACAGTATTTGCTAAAAATTTTATGTAATCAATAGTGAAATTACCCATAGATATCACTGAAAGGACATAAGGTTGTTATTGTGTAAACACTGTGGATGGACTTCAGATATTGTACTAACAAGGAAGCCTTGTTAAGATAAGATATTCCTTTATTGATGCCCTTAGGGAAATTCAGCACTGGGGAGGGGGGGGGGGGGGGTACAGGTATGGGCAGCATAATAGGAATAAATATAGGCAATAGAAAATTTGAATATGAATATAAAATATAAATGTAACCAGTAGACAAAAAGGTGCAGATGAATATGCACCCCAGGCAATGTGGAGGAGAGAAACCTTAGAAGGGCCATTCAAGGGGGAATCTCCCTTCTTAGATGTCGGTGATATAGTAGTGTTGCAATAAAACAGGTGAAACAGTTGGTAAGCATGCACACATACGTGTAATGAAACACAAATAAGTACATGCAATAGCAACTGAACATTTTGAAAGATTGAAAATAGAGCTGATGGATGAATATGAAACACATTCTCTCAAAGATTAAGTTAAAACATTTACCTGTATTGGTGTTAACAGTAAAATAATGAAATGATGAGGGTTAGGTAGGGGGGAGGGGGCTTCTGTGAGAGGGCTTCTGTGTTGTCCTGCTCTGTCCCTTCCTGTAGAAGACCTCTGTGTTGTCCTACTCTGTCCCTTCCTGTAGAGCCTCTGTGTTGTCCTGCTCTGTCCCTTCCTGTAGAGCCTCTGTGTTGTCCTGCTCTGTCCCTTCCTGTAGAAGACCTCTGTGTTGTCCTGCTCTGTCCCTTCCTGTAGAGGCCTCTGTGTTGTCCTGCTCTGTCCCTTCCTGTAGAGCATCTGTGTTGTCCTGCTCTGTCCCTTCCTGTAGAAGACCTCTGTGTTGTCCTGCTCTGTCCCTTCCTGCAGAGCCTCTGTGTTGTCCTGCTCTGTCCCTTCCTATAGAGGTATCTGTGTTGTCCTGCTCTGTCCCTTCCTATAGAGGACCTCTGTGTTGTCCTGCTCTGTCCCTTCCTGTAGAGGTCTCTGTGTTGTCCTGCTCTGTCCCTTCCTGTAGAGCCTCTGTGTTGTCCTGCTCTGTCCCTTCCTGTAGAGCCTCTGTGTTGTCCTGCTCTGTCCCTTCCTGCAGAGGACCTCTGTGTTGTCCTGCTCTGTCTCTTCCTATAGAGGTCTCTGTGTTGTCCTGCTCTGTCCCTTCCTATAGAGCCTCTGTGTTGTCCTGCTCTGTCCCTTCCTATAGAGCCTCTGTGTTGTCCTGCTCTGTCCCTTCCTGCAGAGGACCTCTGTGTTGTCCTGCTCTGTCTCTTCCTATAGAGGTCTCTGTGTTGTCCTGCTCTGTCCCTTCCTATAGAGGTCTCTGTGTTGTCCTGCTCTGTCCCTTCCTATAGAGGACCTCTGTGTTGTCTTGCTCTGTCCCTTCTTGTAGAGGACCTCTGTGTTGTCCTGCTCTGTCCCTTCCTGCAGAGGACCTCTGTGTTGTCCTGCTCTGTCCCTTCCTATAGAGGACCTCTGTGTTGTCCTGCTCTGTCCCTTCCTATAGAGGACCTCTGTGTTGTCCTGCTCTGTCCCTTCCTGTAGAGCCTCTGTGTTGTCCTGCTCTGTCTCTTCCTGCAGAGGACCTCTGTGTTGTCCTGCTCTGTCGCTTCCTGTAGAGCCTCTGTGTTGTCCTGCTCTGTCCCTTCCTGTAGAGCCTCTGTGTTGTCCTGCTCTGTCCCTTCCTGTAGAGCCTCTGTGTTGACCAGTCCAGTTTACTGTTCCAGTGTAGCTAGCCTCTAGTCTCCGGTAGTCCAATAGTATTTGTAAATAATATTGAAGTGATTGTTATTCATTCCAGTTTGTTTCGTTTTTTTTGTGTAGTGGCCATAATTATGAATGGTTAAATATATCCCATCCGACTTTTCCAGTCCCGATACCGATACTTATACCTGGGATTTGGGTATAGGCCGATACTGAGTACCGATCTGAAGTATTGAGATATAAGACATTTTCTCCCTTAGAGAGTTAACGTGTAAAAAATGCAATCTATGTCAGCCTGGTATCAGACCGATATCTGATACCAGTATTGGTATCGGTGCAATAGTTAAATATTTAATGTTCAAAATTGTAAAGTATGTATGACTATTAGCTATTAGACTGTAGCACTATTTCTATTTGGTGGGTTAAAGAAAATCCAAATGATAGAATTTTCCAGTTTTGTTTGGCAAAATGTTTTAATGTTGCCCCTTTAAATGAATATAAACCATGATAATCTTCTGTTGGATGATTTTATTCATTCATTTAATGTGTACAGCCTAAAAGTACATTTCATTTTACTTGGGTGCTATAGGTAACATTCAGCCACTAGATGTCACACTAGAGCACCAGCATGTCATTCCAATCAGGTGCATTCCAAGTGGGTAAATGGGAAGTAGGGAGCAGATATTTGCATGCAAACATGCAAACAACAACATTCATTTTGGACCCGCCAATAATTTTTAAATGATACATTTATGAATAAATTTTTTTTTGGGGGAGCCTTATTCCACACCTTTCTAAAATCTCTGTGGATGTATTATTTAAAACAAATTATTACTCTACATCAGTGGTTCTCAAACTATGGGTCGCGACCCAAAGTGGGGCCGTGGGTAGGTGACAGTGCGCATTGGCAAAAATAGAAAATTAAATAAATTTTTTTTTGTAATGTTCTGGCAACATATTTTGGCTAATATGCCTCGTTTTATAAATGTGTATTGATAACATAGTGCTGTAATTAAATTGTCTAATAAATATGCATGATCAAGTTCAACAACGTGTGCTTTTATTTTGATATTCCTTAATTCCATGTTGAAATTACGCGCTACATTAACTCATTTAGCGCCAAAAACAAGATTTCCTCGTGTTTGAAATCCAAGCGCTGAGCGCCAAACACAAGATATCTCTTTTTTAGTTCACTTTTCCTTTTTTCCCGATTTTCTCATACTAAGCACTCACGCGGGCCTTGTGAGTGTGGATTGGACCTGCAATGATGCTTCCCGCCAGGTGGCAGTATCGCCTACCTTATGAACATGCATGGGTCAGCCTTAGTGTGGGCCGCCATACAACACCCAAAGCACTAGGGACTCTACTAGTAGGGAGCAAGCAGCAGTGAGCAGGACGATCGCCTAGAGCGAACTATTGGATATTATGAAGAAGACAAAATGGATTATATGGATGATGATTATGGACGATAAGGTGCGTTTCCACCAGACTATGTTGGACTCAGCACTTCTGGTAAATCATAAAAATACTATAGACAAACCGGCCGATGAGGAAACCTATTGGACTTGGACACTTGGACTCGGAGCGAGAGTGGAGTATCTTCTAACAAAGGTAACGTCTATTTTACATCTATTTTACCAAACCCATCCTAAAACATGCTTTTGTAATGATCACAGCATCGGAAAACGCACACCCCCCCCCCCCCCCCCTATTGCCTTTGTGAAGAAACATATGGTCGTGTACCTTTTGACAAAGGTAACATCTATTTTACGTCTATTCTACCGAACCCCATCCTAAAACATGCGTTTGTAATGATCGCAGCGTTGGAAAACAACCCCCCCCCCCCCCCCCCCCCCCCGACTTTGTGAAGAAACAAGGTCAGGTGTTTACCTTTGACCTTGTTATGTTACACCCGGTCCTGCCTCACAGCCCCCACCTTTCCATGGACTTCCTCCACCTGCTGGACAATTCTTGTCATTGCCCCTTGAACTTTGTGTACATTTGTGTCTGGTCAAACTGTCTGTGTTTATGAGTGTTCTGCCCATCCTGCTGTCTATCCCAGTGTACTGTTGCCCTTTGTTTTCTCTTGTCTGGTATAGCTTGTGATTATTGGCTTTAGTGTTTTGTCCCAAGTGTGTTTTGTGTTATTTAGTCTGTTACCCCAGTTTGTTCAGTCTGTTCCATCCCAGGTGTGTCTTGTTACCTAATCACCCTCATGTCTCAATTAGTCTGTGTATTTAAGTGTTGTCTGCCCTGCCTTCCTTGTCGGGTCATTGCTCCTGTTACTCCTGTTACCCTTGTCACTGTTTATGCTGTTCACATTGTCAGTCGTTCACTGACTGTTACGTGAGTACTCTTGCCGGAAGCAACTCTTAGCTCTCCCGTTTTGGAGGATAGGTTTCGTTATTGTATAGGTAATTTAATTATATTTGAGTGTTTGTACCTTGGCGTGTGCGTTTGCAACATCCAAGTGCCGTGTTATTGTAGCTTATCCCGTTTTTGGAGACTGGCCTCTCTCATTTGTTTTTCCCTGTTTAAGTGTTTTGTTTGCGTATAGTGTTTTGCAGAGAATGAGTTGTCTCGCCTTTTATTTGTATTCGTTATATAGGGTTTTTGGAGACTGTGTCTCACCCTTTTTGTTAGTAGAAAAAGGGTAACCACTGCGCTCAGACAGGTGCGTAGTCCAACATTAATTAAGTTACAAAAAATGGAGTGCGGTCCCTACTCCATTTTTTGTTCACCCTTTTTGTTAGTCATTCTTTGTCGGCGTGAACACCCTATTGCTCCTGACCAATAAACCTTCTTTTGTTTGAGAAGCAACACCTGCCCTCCTGCCTATCCTCTGCCTGTCTGCATTTGGGTCCTACATCCTATAACACCACCATGCTGTCTAAATGTACCCACTCTAACAGACCTGGCAATAATATAGGTTTCAGGTGAGCAGCCGCGAGATTTGCGCATACGCTGCACAAAACATACTATATCTCACGATCTAGAAAACCAGCCTGGATTATTGTGAAACGGGGCGATGTTTAGCACGGTATAGCGCACAAACGAAGGTATGTAGAAATTAACTGTTTTGTCCCTGTTGGACTATAAATAGTGCCTGTCAAATGAGCCATACTATTTGTTATGGTTTGTAACCGACCCCAATCGCACAACACAAGACAGGTATGAGAGTAAGCCAAGAACTGGGCATTTATTGAAACACACAGAAAACGGCACTGTCCCTTTAAGGGAGAACACAAATTACTGGAAAACAAGAAATGGGAAAAAGGCACAGTGCCTTTAAGAGGCGAGCTGGCTAAGGGGAAGGCTAAGGGAAACAGGACAGGGCAAGGGACAAGGGCAGGAACTGGGAGGACTAGGAGGAACTGGACGGGATGACTAGGAGGACTAGGAGGACTGGACAGGGAGGGCTAGGAGGACTAGAGAGGGGAAGCAGGGACAGAGGCTCGCGGAGGCGGGCTGGGGAGAGGGAGGACTGGAAGGACTAGACAGGGAGGACTAGGAAGACTAGAGAGGGGAAAAAGGGACAGAGGCCCGCGGAGGCGGGCAGGGGAGAGGGAGGACTGGAAGGACTAGACAGGGAGGACTAGGATGACTAGGAGGACTGGAAGGACTGGACAAGGAGGACTAGAGAAGGGAAACAGGGACAGAGGCCCGCGGAGGCGGGCTGGGGACAGGGAAGACTAGGAGGACAAGAAGACTGGGATACAAGCATTAGAAGAATGTTGCTGCTCTGCAGCTTCTCCCGGGAAGGTTCGTCTGAGGAATCTGACAGTGACGTCAGAGCCGCTCTGCAGAATCCTCTCGGCAGCTCTCCGAGGTGGAAACGGGACAGAGAGGGAGAGAGAGAGCGGGTTAGCTCAGAGTACAGTTGGGAACAGAGCAGGTGACAGGAGAAGTGACTTGTCCCAAAACAGAGTAATCCAAGTGACAGAATCTTCGGTGTAAATACACACTGCGAGTAATGTCCCAACAACAATCCACGTGATAGAATCTTCGGTGCAAATACACACAGTGAGCGAAGTCCCAATTATAATCCAAGTGATAATATCTTCGGTGTGAAATCACACAGTGAGCAAAGTCCCAATAATAATCCAAGTGATAATATCTTCGGTGTGAATACACACAGTGAGCGATGTTCAAGCAAATATTATCCCAAATGAACAATCCAAAAACAGGCACTGGGTGAGTGACAGTCTGACAAAAAGCAGGATCTCTTCAGTGTTTAACACACACGAAAAACGATAGGGTCAAAGACAGTCTTGCAAAACTCACCCAGGCGCTGTGCGTAAAGAGAGCAGGATCAAACAGGGCGAGCGCGTCGCCACAGGGAACGGGTTGTCCAAGCGGAGGTCTGAGTGGTGCGCGACTGCTTGGAGTACGCGCCGGTACGGAGGGCGCATCTGGCGCGGAAGTCTGAGTGGTGCGCGACTGCTTGGAGTACGCGCCGGTACGGAGGACGCATCTGGAGTGCGTCTGAATGCGCGTCTGGGGTGAAGAGCGCGTCTGCGCGGAAGAGCGCGCCGGCTCGGAGAGACGCATCCTCCCGTAGAGTATTAGGAAGCGATGCGCGTCTGGAGTGCGTCTGGATGCGCGTCTGGATGCGCGTCTGGAGTGAAGAGCGCGTCAGGCTCGGAGGTCTGGATGGTGCGCGTCTGCTTTGAGTACGCGCCGGTACGGAGAGCGCATCTGCTGCGCGGAGGTCTGGAGTGGAACACCGGAATACCTCCCGTAGAGGTTTAGAGAGCGCAGTGCGGTGTCTCCTTCCAGGCAAACGGCGACAGGTGGCGAAGGCTTGAGTGCATCTGGCGCGGAGGTCTGGGGTGGAACACTGGAATACCTCCCGTAGAGAATTAGGGAGCGCAGTACAATATCTCCCTCCAGGCAACGGCGACAGGTGGCCAAAGCTTGCACCTCGTCTCACGCCGGAGAATAAAACAGCATACAGACAGAAACAGAACTCCCGTAGGAGCCTATAGACAGAGAACCTCCCGAAGGAGTTAGGTGATAGAGATATGATACGGAACGACCCGACAAGGCCAGAGGGGAAGAGCGAGGTACTTAAAGCCCAAAGGGGAACTAATTAGAATACACGTCAGGTGCGTGAAGGTAATTGATACTTGAAACTAGAAGTGTGTGTTCGGCACCAGACCAATCAAACACATAATGACAGGTAGTCCAAGGGTGTGGCTGCTGAAGAGCAAACGAACGCGAGGGTGGGGGCTAGTGAAGTGAGGAGACAGGGAATTAAAGTACAGGGAACAGGAATTAAAGGTCCAGGGAGAGGAGAACCTCACAGTACCCCCCCCTCCACGGGAGCCACCGGGCGACCCAAAAACACAGACAGAGGGGCAGGGGAAAAAACAAGGCAACAAAACAAAAAGTACTGGGCCATGCTAGCAGGGGAAGCTACAACAAAAGTGGGGATAGCAAAGGAACAGGGCAGCTGAGGGGTAACTAGGGAAGCCGAGGGGCAACTAGAGGAGCTGAGGGGTAACCAGAGGAGCAGAGGGGTCACCATGGTAGCTGAGGGGTAACTAGAGTAGCTGAGGGGTAACCAAGGTAGGAGGGGTAGCTGGAGGAGCTGAGGGGTAACCAGAGGAGCTGAGGGGTAACTAGAGGAGCTGAGGGGTAACTAGAGGAGCAGAGGGGTAACCAAGGTAGCTGAGGGGTAACTAGAGGAGCTGAGGGGTAACTAGAGGAGCCGAGGGGTAACTAGAGGAGCTGAGGGGTAACTCGAGGAGCCGAGGGGTAACAGCCAGGGCACTGATAGCCACAGGGCCTATGCTAGCTGTACCGCTACATTAACATAGAGGCTGCGCTAGCTGCCGGAGCTAGGCTAGCAGACAGGGCTGGAAACAGGGGCACTGGAGAGGGGAACAGGGAAGGGGCTAGCAGAGGGAAAGGGTAGCTGCCAGGGCACTGATAGCTACAGGGCCTATGCTAGCTGTACTGCTACATTAACATAGAGGCTGCGCTAGCTGCCGGAGCTAGGCTGGCAGACAGGGCTGGACCAGCATGAGAGAACAAGCTAGCTGGAAGGACAGTCCTAGCTGTGGGGAACTGACCTTGCTAGCTGAAGGGGCAGTCCTAGCAGTGAGAGAAAACTGACCTTGCTAGCTGAAGGGGCAGTCCTAGCAGTGGGAGCAACCTGACCTTGCTAGCTGAAGGGGCAGTCCTAGCAGTGGGAGAAAACTGACCTTGCTAGCTGAAGGGGCAGTCCTAGCAGTGGGGCAAACTGACCTTGCTAGCTGAAGCGGCAGTCCTAGCAGTGGGAGAAAACTGACCTTGCTAGCTGAAAGGGCAGTCCTAGCAGTGGGAAAACTGACCTTGCTAGCTGAAAGGGCAGTCCTAGCAGTGGGAAAAACTGGCCTTGCTAGCTGAAAGGGCAGTCCTAGCAGTGGGAAAACTGACCTTGCTAGCTGAAAGGGCAGTCCTAGCAGTGGGAAAACTGACCTTGCTAGCTGAAAGGGCAGTCCTAGCAGTGGGAGAAAACTGACCTTGCTAGCTGAAAGGGCAGTCCTAGCAGTGGGAAAAAACTGACCTTGCTAGCTGAAAGGGCAGTCCTAGCAGTGGGAGAAAACTGACCTTGCTAGCTGAAAGGGCAGTCCTAGCAGTGGGAAAAACTGACCTTGCTAGCTGAAAGGGCAGTCCTAGCAGTGGGAAAAACTGACCTTGCTAGCTGAAAGGGCAGTCCTAGCAGTGGGAGAAAACTGACCTTGCTAGCTGAAAGGGCAGTCCTAGCAGTGGGAAAAACTGACCTTGCTAGCTGAAAGGGCAGTCCTAGCAGTGGGAAAAAACTGACCTTGCTAGCTGAAAGGGCAGTCCTAGCAGTGGGAAAACTGACCTTGCTAGCTGAAGGAGCAGTCCTAGCAGTGGGAAGGCTACACAAAAAGTGGAGGCCATGCAGAGGGACCGGGTTAGCTGCCTGGGCATGGCTAGCTACAGGGCCTATGCTAGCTGCAAGGGCTGCATTAACATAGAGGCTGTGCTAACAGCCGGGGCTAAGCTAGCAGACTGGGGCCATGCAGAGGGACTGGGTTAGCTGCCTGGGCATGGCTAGCTACAGGGCCTATGCCAGCAGCAAGGGCTGCATTAACATAGAGGCTGTGCTAGCAGCCGGGGCAAGGCTAGCAGACTGGGGCCATGCAGAGGGACTGGGTTAGCTGCCTGGGCATGGCTAGCTACAGGGCCTATGCCAGCAGCAAGGGCTGCATTAACATAGAGGCTGTGCTAGCAGCCGGGGCAAAGCTAGCAGACTGGGGCCATGCTGGTAGTAGAGGCCTAACAAGCTGCAGGGGAGCTAACGAGGCTAAACAGGGAAGCAAAACAGGGGAGTCAACAGGCTAACAGGGGAGCTAACAGGGGAGACTAACAAGCTAACAGGGGAGCTAACAGGGCTAACAGGGAAGCTAACAGGGGAGACTAACAGGCTAAACAGGGGAGCTGACAGGGAAGCTAACAGGGGAACTAGAGGGAACAAAAAAAAAAGGCAAACTCAACATACACCGTCTGTGCTGGCTGGGGTCGTCGATTGGTCGGGTCGTACTGTTATTGTAACTGAGGGGTACAATTCCCTGACTGTATTGATAAGTATGGTATCATTAAACCACTACCGCTTGATGTACTTTAACTTCTGGCCATACAGTACACGATATCTAAGTATGATGAACACTTTCCCACATATGAAATCAGGTCCACACAAATATAACAGTCGAAGGTTTAATATAGCAAAAGGTATATACAACATTCACTTAATTACATTTATGATTTGAATGCACTTGTAAGGCAAATGAGTATTCGTAGGCAAATCAACACTGAATGTCCAATCTCTGGTTACGCAGGAAGCAAGTATACAACCTGGTTCTTTAGGGAACTATAGCGATGGTACTTAAGGATTATAGCGGGATACTAAAGGGGGTCCTGCTGGTTGTAAGTCAGTAGGGGGGGGGGGGTTTGGAGAGCCGTCAGCTGCATCCCATCTGGCCAACGATTCCTGGGGAGAATTCAGGTACAGAACACAGTGCCCGCAGGATCTTGATCCACAGATGAATACACTTGGGCCCTCCTGTA
Source organism: Notolepis coatsorum (assembly GCF_963971535.1). Lineage (NCBI taxonomy): Eukaryota > Metazoa > Chordata > Actinopteri > Aulopiformes > Paralepididae > Notolepis > Notolepis coatsorum. The sequence continues at coordinate 137,609,266 of NC_140172.1, forward strand.
GACGGTAGCTGTAGGCTGTAGGTCCACAACGAAGGAGAAGCGAGGTGGCCTCGGTCTGGGTTGAGCGCCGTCTCACCTGGGCTCCTCTCGGGGGTAATTCCAACACTCACCGGCGTTGGCTGTTATCCGCTCCACAAATCAAAGCACCCAAAGCAAATAGATATTCCATGCCGTATAGGCTCAGCAGTCGTCCGGGTAGGTAATCCAATGTGCAGGTCCACTCGTCCTCGCCCAGAACTCCTCGGATGAAAGCACCACGCGTGGTCTGCCCAGCCTGGTTAAGACTCTAGATAACGCGAGGAAACGATGGGGGTGCTGCTCACTTTAGAACTCTAACCGAACGATGCACCATACATAATAGACTATTATTAACTTAATAGAAATACGTCCCACTCGACGGTACAGTGCCAAACTATGACAATTCAGCTATGAATTTACACGAGGTCTCAATGCCTATTCTGGGGCCAAATAGGCCATACTGCACCACACGTGGGTCGTGGGTGAGGCTTCACGTCTGTTACTAGGTTGGAGGGTAAAGGACTAATGGACTAAAAGAAAGTTCTACTTTACTTGCGCCATATTTATATGCACGGTGAACAAATAGTACCATCGTACCATCTATGTTGGGGTCTGTGGAGGCAACTGTGCTCAATCCACAGAACATAGGTTTCTTGTTTTCAGCCTCCTCTTTACTCGGCTCCCGTGGGGTGGGCGTAGGCCACTCTTCTTCCGGGAGCTTGAGGAACTCTGGTCCGTCACTGTAGATGTTGTGACGGGTGAGGTCATCTAGGGACATTCCCCGGGTGATGACGTCAGCTGGGTTGTGTTTGGTGTCCACATACCTCCAGCTTGCTGCTTCTGTTAACTCTTGAATCTCTGTGACTCTGACTCCCACGAAGACCTTGTATCTGCATGAATCAGACTTGATCCATGTGAGTACTGTCGTAGAGTCTGACCACAAGATTGTTCTTTGCACCGGGATGGTGAGTTCACGTTGGATTAACGTGGCTAGATGCGCTCCTGCTAGGGCTGCGCAGAGCTCTAGACGCGGGATAGATTGTTGCTTTCGTGGGGCTATTCTTGAGCGAGCCAGGATGAAAGCGGTGTGTATCTCTCCTCCCTTCTCTTGGGCACGCAAGTAGGCCACAGATCCATAGGCTACTTCGGAGGCGTCGCTGAAGACGTGTAGATCCATCTTGCATGTCTCTGGCCTCACTGTGGGTGGGAAGTAGCTGCGGCGTATGTTGACGCCTGGGAGTGAGCGGAGTTCCGTCTCCCACTCTCTCCATGTGGAGGCAAGGTGTGCGGGTATTGGGTCGTCCCAGCCCTGGTCCTTGTCCCATAGTGCTCGTACAATCATCTTTGCCCTGGTGGTGTAAGGTAGAATACATCCCAACGGGTCATATTGTCTGGCGAGTGTTCTGTACACACTCCGTCTGGTGGTCGGTATCGCCGTCGACCTTCCCTGCTCCGTGGTCAGGGGTTTGTGTCTATAGTGGAGCGAGTCTGTTTTGAAGCGCCAGACTAGTCCTAGTGTCATTTCTTGGGCTTCTCCTGGGATGGTCGCCATCCAGGTCTCGCTACTGGCTGCCTTGTCCGCGGGGGAGAGGCTGCGCAATACTTGCGGGTCGCTGCTGGCCCACTGCCTGAGATCAAAGCCGCCTTTGATCAGGGAGGCGCGTAGCTTGAGTAGGAGAGCCTCGGCTTCTTCTTGGGTCGAAACGCTTTGTAAACAGTTGTCCACGTAGAAACTGTTCTTCACACTGTGTCGGACCTCTTCATCTGCTGCTGGGTCCTCTGCGACGTGTTTCTGCAGTGCAAATGTAGCACAGCACGGGCTGCATGTGGTTCCGAAGGGGAGGACTTCCCATTGGTAGATGGCTGGGTGCTCATCTCCGATCCTCTCTCTCCATAGGAACCGCAGTAGGGGCTTATCCTCCTCCACTAGTCTCACCTGCAGGAACATCCCTTTGATATCCCCGCTGATAGCCACCTTGTCCTGGCGGAAGCGTAGTAGCACGCCTAGTAGAGAGGGGCCGAGTGTGGGGCCGGGCAAGAGCTCTTTATTCAGATTCTGGGATCCGATCTGGTAGCTGCAGTTAAACACAATGCGATCCTTGCCGTTGTGGTGGAACTTGTGGTGCGGCACGTACCATGATTCGGTCGTCTGATCGGCCTCTTTAATGTCAATCTTCATTACGTGTCTCGCTGTGATTAGCTTCTCAATCTCAGCGCGGTACACACTCTCTTGAGCGGGGTCTTTGGCTAGGCGCCGCTCTGTGTTCAATAGATACCGCTCCGTAGCTTCTTTCGTGGCGTGAAAGGTGGGCATTCCCTCTCGCCTCAGGAGTGGAGTTGCGTATCTCATCACTCCGCTGACTGTGACTCTCTTTGTCCCTTGCTCGAGGAGGTTTATGGCGTAAATGTCTTCTTTAGAACGAATGTCTTTCTTTTCGTTCTTAAAGGGCATTGTCTCTAGTGTCCATAGCCTCTCGACATGCTGCAGGAGAGTGGTGTCTTCTTCTGTCACTCTGGAGTGGAGGCAGCTAGTGGCTGCTGTTCGGTTGAGAGATTTAGCAAGGGGGCCTTGTAGTGTCCATCCTAGGCGGGTCTCGACTGCTGCAGGACAGCCTCTGGGTCCTGTATGGACCCGGTCTATCGGGACTATGAGGTCTGCATGGTCGGAGCCTATCAGCAGGGTCGGGGTGGCGCCGTCTATGAGCGGGATAGGTAGTTGACGCAGGTGCACATATTTATCCATCAGTTTGGCGGTGGGGTAGGTGTACTGTGATAGTCCTATTTCTTGGCTGGTGAAAGCATTTGTAATCCTATACCGTCTCTCTGGCTGCCCGCTTGCTGCGATAGTGAAGGAGACATTCTCGCCTTTTATCGTCTTTAAATCTCTTCTTATTGTCCGAATCGTCATCTGGTTCTCGCTCCCCCGCAGTCCCAGCTGGGCCGCAGCGGATGCGAGGAGAAGGGTCTTCTCTGACCCGTCATCAAGGACGGCGTAAGTGTCCATGACTTTATCTTGGTGGCTCAATGTTACACGGACTACCTTTAAGAGCACCTGGGCGCCGCTGCTGCTGGCGGGGTCAATGTACATGACACTTGCCTTTGTGCTGCTCGATGGTGCAGGTGCAGGCTTTCTTCTGTTACTGTCGTGTAGGACATCTAGGTGGGCTCCGTCACACCGACTGCACCTCTTCTTTAGGCGGCACTCGGCTGCCATGTGACTGCGCGCACATCGGTAACAGCGCCTGTTGGACTTTATCCATTGACTCACTTCTTCTGCATTCATCTTCTTGAACAGGTCACATTGTGACAGCCAGTGTTCCTTCTCGCAGTACGGGCACACCATCTTCCACTTCTCTTTTCTCAAGGGGGTACTGTGGTTCTTACTGCTCGGTACTGATTCTGATTGGTGCATGACAGTCACTGATCTTCTTCCATCGTTTACTCTCCTAGGTCCCTCTCTGGAGCTTGGTGTGCTCCGCACGAATGTATCCAAGCGTAGGCTGCTGACTTCTCTCGTCAGGAAGTCGGCTAAATCGAGGAGGGATGGTTCGGGACCGTTAGGATCACGGTGGTCTCTTTGCCGCCTAAAGCGCTCTTGTCTGGCGGGCGGCAGCTTCTCTAAAATCCTCTCGACGTTAGAGTTGGCGTATAGCTCGTGCATACCCTTTTCTCGTTGCGCTCCCAGCATCCCTACCAGGGACTGCACTTTTATAGACAGGTCGTCTAGTGAGCGATTGTCTGTTGCTGGGGGTAGGCGGTCAATATGCCTTATCTCTTGGATTACGTAATCCCATATACGTCCATATCTCTGGTCCAGCGCTGCTAGAGCCGCGGTGTATGGGGTCGTAGAGGTGGCATAGGCTAGCGCTATATTGTGCGCTCGGGGTACTTTCAGGTGCTTCAGTAATATTGCATACTTGTGGCGTTCGTCAACGACATCCACCATCATTGTCTCTAAGCACATCCGGAGCTCCGTGTACTGTGCTCGATTCTCATGGGTGAAGTCTGGAAACGTCGGTGTGCCAATGTATGACGCCGTGGATGGCTGGCACATCGGTGAGCGTTGGGAGAGAGGCCTCCTAGGCGAGTCTCCTCTTGCGCCTCTCTGTGGGCTGGTACCGGCAGGGTACCATGGCCCGCTGGTCCAGGTGCTGTTCCTCGGGGCTGGTCGTGCGTCATGCTCACCCGTGAATAGAGTCTGGGGTCTGTAGCCCAGCGCCGCGGGGGTATAGCCTGGGCTGTACTGGACCTCCTGGTCCGGTGGAGTACTGTGCTGTCGTCGGGCTTGGTTCTCCTCCTCTCCCTCTTCTTCTTCTGTCAGGTCCTCTAGATCCTGTAGTCGTTTATTTAGCCTCTCCGCAGTGTATGCTGCTCCTTCCTTGTAGCTGGGTCTCGCTTGGACCGGTCGGGGAAGGGGGTCTGCGGGGGGTATAGGCTCTCTCTGGTGGTCAAGTTCAGGGTCGCTTGGTCGGTTAGGGGATGCTGCCCTTGACTGTTGTCTCGACGAGGCCCTTTGAACCCCTGGCGGAGGGAGAGGGTGTTGCCTTGGTGATCAGCTGCTCCATTAGCTGCGCTTGTAGTCTGTCGCGCTCGCCCTGTAGTCTGTCGCGCTCGGCTTCGCGCTGGATGAGAGCGATGTCGCGCTCTGCTTCTCTTTGGCACCGTCAGCGGCGCGCTGGGTGTCGGACCGGTCTCTTGCCATATTCTCTTCCGTCTGAAGGCGTCTCATCTCCAGGCGTATGTGCTCTTCTTCGCTCCGTTGCTGTGTTTGGAGTCGATCGCGTTCACCCTGAAGTCGATCGCGTTCACCCTGGAGTCGATCGCGTTCGGTGGAGGCTGTCAGGCTGACGAGGAACGCCTGTGACAGCATCCTCTCCGCCTCGCTGGGGGAAGACGCTTGTAGAGGTGAGCCGCTCCTGGCTGCACTCGTTGGGGAGTCCTGGAGCTCTATCTCCTCGGCGCTCTCCTCATCTTGTTCCGTGCAGGGTTCCACCTCTGGAGGGTTGTCTTCCTCCCGGAGCTGGTCGGGGACTACTTCTTCGGTATTGGTGGGGGGTAAAGGCATGTCTGTTCCCTCCTGGTCCCCACCGTGAGCTTGGTCAGTTACATTAGAACCCACTAGGGCCTCTGTGGTCGGGGTAACCTGGTCGTTAAGGTCAGACATAATTTTACTTTCTATTTTACCGCGTTTACCGTCTGTAGAAGGCTAGGTAGTTGACTGACAGCGTAATCCTCTAAGTACTGAGGTGTCTGTCGTCTGCGCCGCGGGCGTTCTACGTTAGGAGGACCGTTTCGTGGAGTGTTCATCATAGGCCATTTCAATATTAATAACACTATATTAATATTACACTAGTTACCCTCCGGCTCGAAGGACCAATTGTAACTGAGGGGTACAATTCCCTGACTGTATTGATAAGTATGGTATCATTAAACCACTACCGCTTGATGTACTTTAACTTCTGGCCATACAGTACACGATATCTAAGTATGATGAACACTTTCCCACATATGAAATCAGGTCCACACAAATATAACAGTTGAAGGTTTAATATAGCAAAAGGTATATACAACATTCACTTAATTACATTTATGATTTGAATGCACTTGTAAGGCAAATGAGTATTCGTAGGCAAATCAACACTGAATGTCCAATCTCTGGTTACGCAGGAAGCAAGTATACAACCTGGTTCTTTAGGGAACTATAGCGATGGTACTTAAGGATTATAGCGGGATACTAAAGGGGGTCCTGCTGGTTGTAAGTCAGTAGGGGGGGGGGGGGGGTTTGGAGAGCCGTCAGCTGCATCCCATCTGGCCAACGATTCCTGGGGAGAATTCAGGTACAGAACACAGTGCCCGCAGGATCTTGATCCACAGATGAATACACTTGGGCCCTCCTGTAGACGGTAGCTGTAGGCTGTAGGTCCACAACGAAGGAGAAGCGAGGCGGCCTCGGTCTGGGTTGAGCGCCGTCTCACCTGGGCTCCTCTCGGGGGTAATTCCAACACTCACCGGCGTTGGCTGTTATCCGCTCCACAAATCAAAGCACCCAAAGCAAATAGATATTCCATGCCGTATAGGCTCAGCAGTCGTCCGGGTAGGTAATCCAATGTGCAGGTCCACTCGTCCTCGCCCAGAACTCCTCGGATGAAAGCACCACGCGTGGTCTGCCCAGCCTGGTTAAGACTCTAGATAACGCGAGGAAACGATGGGGGTGCTGCTCACTTTAGAACTCTAACCGAACGATGCACCATACATAATAGACTATTATTAACTTAATAGAAATACGTCCCACTCGACGGTACAGTGCCAAACTATGACAATTCAGCTATGAATTTACACGAGGTCTCAATGCCTATTCTGGGGCCAAATAGGCCATACTGCACCACACGTGGGTCGTGGGTGAGGCTTCACGTCTGTTACTAGGTTGGAGGGTAAAGGACTAATGGACTAAACGAAAGTTCTACTTTACTTGCGCCATATTTATATGCACGGTGAACAAATAGTACCATTCGTATTTCGGTAGCCGTATTCCTACGCGGAACCGGGGCTAGTTGGGACATGTTCGTCGGCACTATTGAACTTGACTCAAGGGGCCTGTCTGCTGGCGCCAGGTTCTTGTCCAATGAGAGAATGAACTATTATGGGCTGTAGTAGACTAAAGGGATATTCAGTGTATATGTACAAAGAATATACAAGGGATATCAAACGATATACAAATACTATTAAATATATATCCATAAATAAATATATATATTCGGTTTAATCTGATCCTTCACAACAGTTATGGTTTGTAACCGACCCCAATCGCACAACACAAGACAGGTATGAGAGTAAGCCAAGAACTGGGCATTTATTGAAACACACAGAAAACGGCACTGTCCCTTTAAGGGAGAACACAAATTACTGGAAAACAAGAAATGGGAAAAAGGCACAGTGCCTTTAAGAGGCGAGCTGGCTAAGGGGAAGGCTAAGGGAAACAGGACAGGGCAAGGGACAAGGGCAGGAACTGGGAGGACTAGGAGGAACTGGACGGGATGACTAGGAGGACTAGGAGGTCTGGACAGGGAGGGCTAGGAGGACTAGAGAGGGGAAGCAGGGACAGAGGCTCGCGGAGGCGGGCTGGGGAGAGGGAGGACTGGAAGGACTAGACAGGGAGGACTAGGAAGACTAGAGAGGGGAAAAAGGGACAGAGGCCCGCGGAGGCGGGCAGGGGAGAGGGAGGACTGGAAGGACTAGACAGGGAGGACTAGGATGACTAGGAGGACTGGAAGGACTGGACAAGGAGGACTAGAGAAGGGAAACAGGGACAGAGGCCCGCGGAGGCGGGCTGGGGACAGGGAAGACTAGGAGGACAAGAAGACTGGGATACAAGCATTAGAAGAATGTTGCTGCTCTGCAGCTTCTCCCGGGAAGGTTCGTCTGAGGAATCTGACAGTGACGTCAGAGCCGCTCTGCAGAATCCTCTCGGCAGCTCTCCGAGGTGGAAACGGGACAGAGAGGGAGAGAGAGAGCGGGTTAGCTCAGAGTACAGTTGGGAACAGAGCAGGTGACAGGAGAAGTGACTTGTCCCAAAACAGAGTAATCCAAGTGACAGAATCTTCGGTGTAAATACACACAGTGAGCGAAGTCCCAATTATAATCCAAGTGATAATATCTTCGGTGTGAAATCACACAGTGAGCAAAGTCCCAATAATAATCCAAGTGATAATATCTTCGGTGTGAATACACACAGTGAGCGATGTTCAAGCAAATATTATCCCAAATGAACAATCCAAAAACAGGCACTGGGTGAGTGACAGTCTGACAAAAAGCAGGATCTCTTCAGTGTTTAACACACACGAAAAACGATAGGGTCAAAGACAGTCTTGCAAAACTCACCCAGGCGCTGTGCGTAAAGAGAGCAGGATCAAACAGGGCGAGCGCGTCGCCACGGGGAACGGGTTGTCCAAGCGGAGGTCTGAGTGGTGCGCGACTGCTTGGAGTACGCGCCGGTACGGAGGGCGCATCTGGCACGGAGGTCTGAGTGGTGCGCGACTGCTTGGAGTACGCGCCGGTACGGAGGACGCATCTGGAGTGCGTCTGAATGCGCGTCTGGGGTGAAGAGCACGTCTGCGCGGAAGAGCGCGCCGGCTCGGAGAGACGCATCCTCCCGTAGAGTATTAGGAAGCGATGCGTGTCTGGAGTGCGTCTGGATGCGCGTCTGGATGCGCGTCTGGAGTGAAGAGCGCGTCAGGCTCGGAGGTCTGGATGGTGCGCGTCTGCTTTGAGTACGCGCCGGTACGGAGAGCGCATCTGCTGCGCGGAGGTCTGGGGTGGAACACTGGAATACCTCCCGTAGAGAATTAGGGAGCGCAGTACAATATCTCCCTCCAGGCAACGGCGACAGGTGGCCAAAGCTTGCACCTCGTCTCACGCCGGAGAATAAAATAGCATACAGACAGAAACAGAACTCCCGTAGGAGCCTATAGACAGAGAACCTCCCGAAGGAGTTAGGTGATAGAGATATGATACGGAACGACCCGACAAGGCCAGAGGGGAAGAGCGAGGTACTTAAAGCCCAAAGGGGAACTAATTAGAATATACGTCAGGTGCGTGAAGGTAATTGATACTTGAAACTAGAAGTGTGTGTTCGGCACCAGACCAATCAAACACATAATGACAGGTAGTCCAAGGGTGTGGCTGCTGAAGAGCAAACGAACGCGAGGGTGGGGGCTAGTGAAGTGAGGAGACAGGGAATTAAAGTACAGGGAACAGGAATTAAAGGTCCAGGGAGAGGAGAACCTCACACTATTGTCTCCATAGCTATAATATAGAATATATGAATATATGAACGAACACTACACAACAACAACCACCAAACGCACATAGCACACACATCCACACGCACACACTCACTTTAAACAAACACACTGTAGCACCCACTCCACACACTTTATAGCACACACCCACTTTAAACAAACACACTGTAGCACCCACTCCCCACACTTTATATTTATTGATGAAGGATTGCACTACAACTCGTACACCTTACTGTAAATTGTACCTAAAATTGTACCTCATCCCATTTCTGCTTTGCACTAGATAGTACTGTACATTAGTACACTGCATAGTATTGTATATTATATGGTAACCCAGAACATTGTACATATGTCTATACCGAACACTGTGACCTCATTTTTCTTCTTCTAAATTACATGCTATATTATGTTATTTGATACTATCTTGTCTAGCACAGTCTCTGGAGCGTAACAGTAAGAAGCATTTTGTATGAAAGTATTCTGTACTTCTGTATGACAACTATTAAAGAACTTGAACTTGGGTCCGCAAACATCGTGAAAAACGCTGGCGCCCGGGAGTAAAGATGGAAAAACAGCATGGCAGTCAATGAGTTAAGTGTGGGGTCGCCAAAATAAATCCGAAATAAAATGGTCGTGGTATAAAAAAGTTTGAGAATCCTTGCTCTACATAAAAATCGTATCTTATAGCACCTTTAACACTTTGAGTGCCACAGACGTGTTATGTCGTCATTTCATGCCCCCCGTTGAGTGCCACCGACGCAAATTGTTGTTTGATTTTTTATTAGCGATCTGAATTCATATTTCATCAACCGAGTCTCCCGTTGGTACAGGAGCCCCTCTAGGAGCTCCGATGGGAAAATACCGCCCCCTATCGTCTATCCCTGTGTAACTGCAGGCCATTCGATTAAACTGGTGGATCTGTTGGGGGGGAGCCTACTGGCTCCACTATGCTGGCGAGGGATCTGATGACGAGGGAAGTGATCGCGAGATGGAAAGCAGCCTGGAATATATATTTACAGCAGCCAATAATCAATCAATAAACGCAATCGATATTTGGAATGGCGATCAGGAATTGGAATAATCTTTTTGGAGAACATCTGATCTAAGGTAAGGAGTCTATGTTACCAGTTTTAGGATAATCAGAGCTGTCTTCAGTGAGATAACAGCGTGTCCCGTATGTGTATATGTGTGTGTGTGTGTGCTGTTGAGGAAATAAGAGAATCGATTTCTCAGCTCGCTTCTATAGCGTGCATAAGTACACATATACTATCGATAATCTAGCATTAATTTGAAAACGATTCATAAATAGGCAGACAAATGACAACGTGTCTAGTGTATTCGAGAATATTCCAATAAATGCCGTTTATGACGGAATCTTTCTATTTTCCGGAAGTTTTCGAGAAAACGATAGCTTTTCGAAATGCTATAAAAAGGATATGAACCGATTAACCCATTCTCCGCCGGGCATTGTACCCATCCTAAACCATCCTCTGCCAGCTCTATTTGTCTATGGAGATGTTCACCTTCTTTGCATGGCTATAACTTTTTAAATTGTATTGTTAAATTGACATTACTATGGCCCATTCAACATCAATTATCTATCGTTCAGGATGTAGGAACGTTTAACTTTTTTATTCACACATTCATACAAAAATACGGTCTAGAGTATAAATATGTTTTTATCGTTTTCTGCATGCGCGGATGAACGGAGGGGGGGGGGGTTGTTTATAATTCCGTGACCGACGTTAAATGATTCATGTAGTATGGGTGATATATTGATCAGAGCAGTTTGTATCGAAAATGGTAAAGAAAAACGCTGAAACTCACCCCAATCTCCTCGTAGCGTTGGGTGATGAGAGTGGAGCAAAAAGATCGCTATTATGGGATGTTGATCGATGCAATCCATTGCCGGGTTATATATTACTAATACACGTCCAAATAATGTTGATTATTGAGTTATGGCAAAGATCCATATCCACGGTGTCTGTACCGAGTGGCCGGATGAAAATAGGGGACGGACCAAGCACTTCCGGCCACTTCCGGTTTGGCAACTCGTCGATTGGCCACGAGGTGGCGGTATTGAAGCATTGCAGAGTTGAGCGGAGTCCTACAGCAAAATATGAAATATTGATCTTAAAGACGCTTTACGGCGTCATTGGCAGATTACGCATGGCGGAGAATGACGTGTTAAGTCATTGTCATTGATAAGCGACGGGCAGATTAGACACATAGCCATAATTTAAAACATAGATTATGCGTTTTTAACACTATCATTGAAGTGGATGATGGCACTCAAGGACATTAATCAACGTTAATGGCCGGCACTGAAAGTGTTAACCTCTCGTGTGAAAAGTGCACAAAGTTCTCCAATACCAATAAAAAATATGGATCCGGGGCGGCTGGGTAGCGCAGTGGAGAATGCACTCGCCTACCACCTCAGAGACTCTGGGATCGAATCCAGCTGTCAGCGGTACCTCCGGCTTGGTCAGTCGTCCCTACTAACACAATTGGCAGTGTTAGCGGGTGGGAAGCCGGCGGGGTATGTGTCCTGGTCGTTGTAAACTGTGGTTCCTACTGGTCGGTCGGGGCGCCTGTTCAGCAGGGAGGTGATCGGGGGGAAATAGCGTGAACCTCTGCACGCGTTACATTCCCCCAGTGAGAGTCCTCGCTGTCAGGTGAAAAGAAGCGGCTGGCTGACTCCACATGTATCGGAGGAGGCATGTGGTAGTTCTACACCCTCCCCAGGCCGGCAGTGGGGCAATGCGTGCAACGACCAGGAAGGGAATTGGCATAACGAATAAATTGGGATGGGAGCAAAAATACAGAAAAAAGTTAAAAAAAATTAAAATAAAAAAGAGGGATCCAAGGACCCAATGCAATTGAGAAAAGCCAAAGAGTAAAAAAAGAAAAGTGGGGGGGGGGGTTAAGGAATACTTTGATTTCCTCTTTTTATCTCTCTTTTTTGTCACAGTTTTATTTCCTCTCCTCTAACCTACCTATGGTACAGACAAGTAGCTCCAGAGTTCTCTGGGTTCTTAGTTCTCACCCTCTGTCATGAATGTATCTTAGCCTGTATGTGTCATTCCCCATATAAAATAGAATAAAACTGAATATAAAAACGAATGCAGATGTATAAAACATGTTTCAACATCATGGCTCGTAAAGAATCATTTTCTTTGATTTAGTATAGCTGTCTGTCACTAAAGTGACTTTTCTTAAAGGTCCACTCTGATGCACATCCTAAAAGACATGTATGGAAACACCCAAGTAAAAACCATCCTAAGAGACATGTATGGAAACAGCCAAGTAAAAACCATCTTAAGAGATGTATATATGGAATTACCCAAACAAAAAACATCCTAAGGTCCAGGGTTCGATTCCCGCGTGGGGACCAGGTTTCCATGATGCCAGTTACCCAGGTGGGGTATCTCCCAGGCCTTTCTGTGTGGAGTTTGCATGTTCTCCCCGTGCTCGCAAGGGTTTCCCCCCGATAAGATAAACCCAATGGAAAAACATGCACAACAACAAGATCGCTAACGCTGTGGCGTCCTTGACGAAGACGGACAGGAGCACTTGGATTGGTCCCCTGGCGCGGCTCACGTTGACGCCTGTCTGCTCCTGGCTGGCCTTGGGGGGGAAGGATGATGGGATGGGTTAATCGCAGAGACGAATCGCATGCATGCATCGCTTGATGACCTCTGAGCAGGTCCTAAATTATGTATTATTATATATGGAAACACCCAAACAAAAACCATCTTAACACAACCGGTGCCATTAACGTAGAACTACGTTTCTGTCGCCCGATCGTTGAGTGCCGGAAACGTAGATCTACGTTTTTCTCACAGTATTTCTTTTATTCGCTATTGCCATTCATAATTCAGCGGGGCACCTTGTGCATGCTGTACTGAATGTGTCTGAGCTGGCAGACGGTCTTATACCGCCCTCTAACGCCTTCGGCCATTATTGCACCCTGTTAGAAACGGGTTAGTTTATTTTATCTACCGAGCTGCGGTGTGGGGGCAGGTCCTAAACACTCCGGCAAAACACACGCTTGTAGAGATGGTTTTGACTACTGACCCCGCCCACCCATTGAAGTGCAATGCCCAACAACGTCGGAGACAGGATCGCTGTGGATAACTGAAATGGCGATTAGATATTTGGATAATTTTTTTTGCATTACATCAGAGACCAGGTAAGGACATTATAATATGAAAGCTTGTGTTGATCTGATATTTATTTCTACCCCGATCGACGCTGTCTCTGTGTCTGTATGTGTGGCTGTTTGCCGTTGGGTTGCAGGAGGGGGGGGGGTGGGGGGGGGGTGGGGGGGGCGGTGCGCCGGTCTAAACAACATTGCATGCGTGCACGAGGAAGGATAATAATTATGATCTAGCATTGATTTCAGGAAGATCCGATGATCAGGCGAAAAATGACAACGTGTTTATTGAATTACACAAAAACTTTGCGTCTTTTCCCTGGAATGAGCACCCAAACTATATTCATATTCAAAACAGTGTAAAACGGAAATGTACGGATGAAAAAATTATCTGTTTTTTGCACGTTGACCAGAAGCAAGTCACTGAGACTCGACTGCGTTATTAGACCCAGGGGTGTAGCTCCAGATTCTGGGCCCCATGAAAGAATGTATTTGTAGGCCCCCAGTGAATGCGAGTGATGTCTAGTAAAAAAAAAAAATTAAAAAATGTGGGCCCCCCCCCAGTGCTGGGCCCTTGGAATCATCCTAAGCTACCCCCCCCCCCAGCTACGCCCCTGATTAGACCCATAGCTATACTATAAAATATAGGTTTAGCTCTACAAACTACAACTACACAGTAAAATTCGCAGTGTCAAATATGCAGTGTCAAAGTACATTGACTCTTTCAGAGTTATTACAACAACAGTTTGAGTAAAATGCAGACAGTGTTGGTGAAATATTTCTTGTTAATTGGCTGGTGTCATCACTACTCTGGGAAGCTCCGCCCATCTCCTTCTCTTGAAGAACGTCCAAGACACGCCATTTTCGCGGCAGGTAAGTTTCTCCTAATCACATATTAATTAATTAATTCGGTAGCTATTGGCTTCCAGCAACTTGCAAGAGGTAATGTTAATGTTGTTAAATACAATGTGGAGGGGTGATTGTGAATTGTATTGTTTGGAAAAAAAGATCGAAAAAAACACAGGGCGATACATTGGCTTAGTAACAAACATTTGCACGCCATGTTCTGAGGTAAATGTGTCCTACAGTATGAAATCAATTAACAGTTATTTGGCATTTGACCAACATTATTATTTTGTTAAGTCCACAGATTTCGGCGACAGCCAAGAAGACTGCACGCACGTGCGCCATTTCACATTGAGTCAGGCCTTGAACGTGAGCCAGCCCTTCGTGAGTTTTTTCAAATGTGTCTTGCTAGCTAATGTTAATGCGGGGAAATACCCTTGAATGATATAAGTAATCTGTACTATGAAATGGTGTGTTATGAGAGTGAGTGCATTAGAATGCATACAATATGGTTGATTGAGTTTAATGGAAGAAACACAGGGCGATACATTGGCTTAGTAACAAACATTTGCACGCCATGTTCTGAGGTAAATGTGTGTACAGTATGAAATCAATTAACAGTTATTTGGCATTTGACCAACATTATTATTTTGTTAAGTCCACAGATTTCGGCGACAGCCAAGAAGACTGCACGCACGTGCGCCATTTCACATTGAGTGAGGCCTTGAACGTGAGCCAGCCCTTCGTGAGTTTTTTCAAATGTGTCTTGCTAGCTAATGTTAATGCGGGGAAATACCCTTGAATGATATAAGTAATCTGTACTATGAAATGGTGTGTTATGAGAGTGAGTGCATTAGAATGCATACAATATGGTTGATTGAGTTTAATGGAAGAAACACAGGGCGATACATTGGCTTAGTAACAAACATTTGCACGCCATGTTCTGAGGTAAATGTGTGTACAGTATGAAATCAATTAACAGTTATTTGGCATTTGACCAACATTATTATTTTGTTAAGTCCACAGATTTCGGCGACAGCCAAGAAGACTGCACGTGCGTCATTTCACGTTGAGGGAGGCCTTGAACGTGAGCCAGCCTATACCCTTCGTGAGTTTTTTCAAATGTGTCTTGCTAATGTTAATGCGGGGAAATACCCTTGAATGATATAATTAATCTGTACTATGAAATGGTGTGTTATGAGAGTGAGTGCATTAGAATGCATACAATATGGTTGATTGAGTTTAATGGAAGAAACACAGGGAAAATGCAAGGAAGGCCCTGTTACCAAGCTGCTAACATTGGCTTAGTAACAAACATTTGCATGCCATGTTCTGAGGTAAATGTGTCCTACAGTATGAAATCAAGTAACAGTTATTTGGCATTTGACCAATGTTATTATTTTGTTAAGTCCACAGATTTCGGCGACAGCCAAGAAGACTGCACGTGCGCCATTTCACGTTGAGGGAGGCCTTGAACGTGAGCCAGCCTATACCCTTCGTGAGTTTTTTCAAATGTGTCTTGCTAATGTTAATGCGGGGAAATACCCTTGAATGATATAAGTAATCTGTACTATGAAATGGTGTGTTATGAGAGTGAGTGCATTAGAATGCATACAATATGGTTGATTGAGTTTAATGGAATAAACACAGGGAAAATGCAAGGAAGGCCCTGTTACCAAGCTGCTAACATTGGCTTAGTAACAAACATTTGCATGCCATGTTCTGAGGTAAATGTGTCCTACAGTATGAAATCAAGTAACAGTTATTTGGCATTTGACCAATGTTATTATTTTGTTAAGTCCACAGATTTCGGCGACAGCCAAGAAGACTGCACGTGCGCCATTTCACGTTGAGGGAGGCCTTGAACGTGAGCCAGCCTATACCCTTCGTGAGTTTTTTCAAATGTGTCTTGCTAATGTTAATGCGGGGAAATACCCTTGAATGATATAAGTAATCTGTACTATGAAATGGTGTGTTATGAGAATGAGTGCATTAGAATGCATACAATATGGTTGATTGAGTTTAATGGAAGAAACACAGGGAAAATGCAAGGAAGGCCCTGTTACCAAGCTGCTAACATTGGCTTAGTAACAAACATTTGCATGCCATGTTCTGAGGTAAATGTGTCCTACAGTATGAAATCAAGTAACAGTTATTTGGCATTTGACCAATGTTATTATTTTGTTAAGTCCACAGATTTCGGCGACAGCCAAGAAGACTGCACGTGCGCCATTTCACGTTGAGGGAGGCCTTGAACGTGAGCCAGCCTATACCCTTCGTGAGTTTTTTCAAATGTGTCTTGCTAATGTTAATGCGGGGAAATACCCTTGAATGATATAAGTAATCTGTACTATGAAATGGTGTGTTATGAGAGTGAGTGCATTAGAATGCATACAATATGGTTGATTGAGTTTAATGGAAGAAACACAGGGAAAATGCAAGGAAGGCCCTGTTACCAAGCTGCTAACATTGGCTTAGTAACAAACATTTGCATGCCATGTTCTGAGGTAAATGTGTCCTACAGTATGAAATCAAGTAACAGTTATTTGGCATTTGACCAATGTTATTATTTTGTTAAGTCCACAGATTTCGGCGACAGCCAAGAAGACTGCACGTGCGCCATTTCACGTTGAGGGAGGCCTTGAACGTGAGCCAGCCTATACCCTTCGTGAGTTTTTTCAAATGTGTCTTGCTAATGTTAATGCGGGGAAATACCCTTGAATGATATAAGTAATCTGTACTATGAAATGGTGTGTTATGAGAGTGAGTGCATTAGAATGCATACAATATGGTTGATTGAGTTTAATGGAAGAAACACAGGGAAAATGCAAGGAAAAAACCCTGGGTTATATAGCTCTCCTTTTTTTGTCTGTTTGCATCTGTGGGAAATTAGTGTCAGGCTTGAATATTCAGTGACTTTGTACTTATTATTTACCTTATTGGGGACATTGATCTAAGTAAAACATTTAATAATAACTTAACTTAGATCAATGTCCCCAATAAGGTAAATAATAAGTACAAAGTCACTGAATATTCCAGCCTGACACTAATTTCCCACACTTCCCTGTGTTCAAGTTGCCCACTCGTTGGTAACTCTCTTGCAGGCTTGCTGCAAGCATGCTGTTGAAAGTCCAACTGGGAGATGTCCAAAAGTTTGTTCGGATTACAGAAATAAATCTGATCGAGTTTCTGAGTGCAGGTAAGAAATTGGGATCATTGGGAAATTGTCCTCAATGTGATACTCAATGGTTATCCACTGGGTGGATCTGTGGCTTCATCTATTGTATTGCAGACAGCAATTATTCAAGATTAAGTGAATATTTAGTGAGTAGATTTAGAAATCACTGGATACATCCAATGACATTTCTGTTTACAAAAGCTTTTGTGCCCGTTTCTAGCATTTGCAAAGTTTGGTGTCCCAGCTGTAACGGAAGGTGTGAAAGTTTTTGACAGTTCGGGGACCGAATTGGATGACGATGTTTTTGAGGAGGTAGCAAGAGATGCATCCACTGGGGTGCTAATCATCAAATATGACACAGGTTTGATTACATTTGTAATATATATTTAATGAATAAGTTATTTGTCATGTGAAGCTTACATTCGATTAGATAAGGGACATCTTTATGAGGAAACTGTGTATAATCTTTTTATTTATTTATCCTGTCTCCACGCTAGCCTCATCTGAGCAGTCTGTCTCCACGCTAGCCTCATCTGAGTGGTCCCAACCATCATCCCTGGATTCGTCAGGGTCACAGCCATCATCCCTGGATTCGTCAGGATCACAGGATACTGTCATCATTTCAGAGGACCCTTCACGAAAACGCCATAGGCTGGATACAGAGGCCAAGCAAGTAAGAGTTGACACACATGTAATATGTATGCATCACCCTGTGATTCACAACTCAGAAATGCATGTTTTTTACTGTCAATGTTATGCCCCCATCTTTTCCATTGTACTGGTCGCGTGCCTGTAAGAATATTGTAGCTCACTTGAGATTGGATGGATCTCTCAAATTATCATCTCCACGAGTCAGAAGCATGCTAGACAGACCTCAGATAGGGTTAAAACTGATATTAAGGATACTTATCCTTTACCTTAACTTTGAATTGCAGTCTACAGTATATTCCTAACACTGAATTGTTTTTTGTGCATGTGCTTTTGTGCTTCAAGTTGGTGGAATCCATTCTTCGTGAGAAATCTGGTGGAGAACGCATAATAAATGAATACAATCGAACCAAGTCCTTGCACGATGACAACAGAAGGAAAATGGTGAACCTATTGGCAGCTGACTTGACAGAGAAGAATGGGTAATTAGCTCCTTGTTTTTAGTTTGTTCTCAATCTAGCTTTCCGATTAATTTGAAATCTAAATGAAATCCAGGGAATATGACTGAGAAATACATTCTTCTTTAATCTTAATCTTCCAGTACTTCACCACCCAGACATCTGAAGGAAAAGTATGCCAGAGGAATCGTGACCTTATTCCCCTACCTCAGTGACCCACACTCTAAGAATGGCTATGTGAGTTGCACACAGTAATGGTTGTGGCAATATTGATACATTTTTAATCCTACCAGAGCATGCTGTTTTTCACTTTTAAATGTGAAGTGTCTGTTTTTATTCCACCCTCCAAGGAGCATTATTATGATGGCCAGAGTGGCAGTGGATACTTGGCCTGGAGGATTAAAACTATTCAGAGAACCGCTGCTAAAGACAAACGATCATCATTTGGAGGTAACACTAATAATGCATATCTTGAGTACAACGAGTTGATTAACAAAACAAGCAGCATTATTGATTACTGTATACAGGGCCGTAGCCAGGGTTTAGAAATTAGGGAGGTAAATTTTTTTTTTATACAAACTTTATTATCTAGAGATCAACTTAAGGTCAGTCACTCACAGAGTAATTTACAGGACGTGGGGGCACTTACAGGTGAGTGGCCTAAAGAGTGTACCAAAGCCCTGTGGTCTCTTATGCATTTATAATTTGGTGAATGGGCTAAATGCATACCGAAATGAGTTATACAACCCAACCTATTCATTCAAAATGCATTATCTATAATAAAGTCACCTGTTGTTGGTAAAAAATTTTTTTTTACTGAAGTATTAATATATTTCTCCACTTCTTGGCTCACTGAAAGTACACAAAATAAGGACAGACAAAGACAGAGACACAAAAAGCTGTACAATTTAAACAATACCATACTGGTAATGAGCAAATATGAGCAATTAATGCATGGAGCTGTTCCATCTTATTTCATTTGATACTAACTACTCAGTTCATACAGATTTCAAGTATCCAAATATCCATGATGAATATTGCATAAGGTTTACACAGTAAATAGATCACCTGTTTTATATTCATGCTCAGAGAGGAGTAATAGTTAGATCTTTATGTGTGATTTATATGTCAATTAAATCAATGGTGTGCTTGTTTGGTTGGGGAGTTTGACCTCGGTGGCCTCATAGCTGGCTACGGCCATGACTGTGTACCTGCAGAACTCCATCAATCAGGCCTTTGGTAGATTCTTTTTTTTTGTGTTTTTCCCCATATTCTGTAGAATCCTGTGGAGAACCATCTCATGGAGGAGGACCAACTGCCAGACGAGATTCCCATGTTGTTGCAGAGACTGCCCTGAGCGAAGAGGAGTGCAAGGAAGCGATCTCACTAATGAAACATTCAGCTGATGAGGACACAGTGAAGAACAAGATGAAACTGACATTTGACTATAGGCACAACAAGGTCCTCGACCCCCAGCAGTCAAGCAACATACTGTCTGACTTTCCACGTTTCCAAGACGTCAAGGGCTTGGTAATTATCTATAGTTAGTAGAAAAGACTCACGCACATCCCAAGTGTATAGTCACGGGTGCTAGACTCAAAATAGATCTGTAATGTTGTGGAAAAAAAGTCTGCACACCGTCTGTAGTGTTCCCAAGTTTTAATATACTTGAACACAACGTTTCGGCCTGTGGTAATTATCTGCCATTATTTTGACCATTTTGTGACACTTGAATGATAGACGGTAGATGTATTGTACCTCAACTAGCACCCACTAACTTTGGTTGGCTGTGAAATCCTGAAATTGTCCCCCAATCACCCCTCTACAGGTTGAACAGGATTTCGTTCTGATGTTTGGAGAAGGTGTATCGGGCAAGCTTCTGGAAAAGTGGCCGACCACATACAAGAAAAAGATCATCCAACAATGCAGACGGCTTCCATCCACCAGTGAGCTTCAAGAGCTCCTGCTGATAGCTGATCCTCCTGAGGATGACACTGAAGTGGATGCTGACGTTGGTAAGCTGCTTTTGAGCATACCATTCTTGTTGTTTTTCACTGAACTTCTGTGAAAAATGTACGAGGCATTTTGCATTATCAACCAGTCAAAAGTGTCTTCCCATTCACTTGAATGAGTGCATCCAAGCTTTTTACTGGTACTGTATATTCATATTTTGAGTGGCAGAGCTTCTTGTGATGAACTGCTGTCTTTTATCTTATTTTGTAAAAATACTGCTAACATTGCAGATGGACTGAATTTTGTTTATGGTCTACATAATTCAAGTGTCTTAACATCCAACTTGTATCGTTACAGGTTGGGACAGTGACCTCTCATCGATTCTACTGCTGTTGCACTTGATCCCACCCTCTGCTCAGGGGCGGAAGAGACCAGGGAAGGTGTCGGCGTCCAACGCGGAGCAGCATCTTGTGATCTTCAAGAAGGTTGGTATTTTCTCCTAATGTACAAATTTATAATTATAATGCTACAATCATGTAATTATTATTATTACTATTTTTTATATTCCCCCCCTCCTTTTTCTCTGTTTTTCTCCCATTCCAATGTTAGTCGTTATGCCAATTCTTAGCCCCTTTCGTGACTGCTGCGCCACCCAGCCGCCACAATCATGTAATTCTAATTGTTTCTCCATGTGTGTTTGTCTTCTCAGACTGGAACAAGCATCCAAGAGCATCTTGATGCCATCACTACCAGCAATCAACCCTATCTCCTGGCTGTTGGAGTGAAGAAGAATGCGATCCAGCGGTTCTACATCATTCTTGACAAGAAGGCCATACCTTGCAAGTCAATCTCTTCTCTTGGTGCTTTAGATGAACTCTTTAAGGCACATTATGTGTTTGGCACAGCATACAACACCATGCTGCGCAACATGTACACGTTCCTCCAGACCACTGTGTATAGTATTGATGTTGGGAAAGTCAAGGAGAGTCCTCGTGTTGCTGAAGTTAGGGCGAGGTTGCTTCATTAGTGCATGAGGCTTCTCCTCCGCCATGAAGTGTTTTGATTGTCGGAAGGAGTTAGGTTGTACAAATAGGCTTGTTAGGCATTTGCGAATAGTTCACGGTTACGTTCAAGGAAAAAAGCTTCGCCTTAAATGTGCTCAGACTGGATGTGGCTATAGGTTTGGTACGTTTTCAGGTTTTAGGAAACATTTAGACAACAAACACACTGAGTATATTGACCAAGAGGTTGACACTGATGTTAATGTAAACAGTGTAGGAGAGGCGGTGATCGCTAATGTAGATGAGACCGCCACAACATCTGATGTCGATGCGACGGCCACATGTGGACTGTTCAGAAACTCTAATAGGAGCACTCTCGATATGTGTGCAACTGCTGTTGCACAACTCAAGGCTGCTGGAACCAGTCAGTCTACTGTAAAAAGTTTTGTCTCAACCATGGAAGAAGTGATTTCTGAGATTCATAGTCACGCTAAAGATGCAGCTCTACAGTGCTTATCTCCACAGGACACAGAAAATAAGAACAGCTTAGAACAGTCATTCCAAAAGTTGGAAAACCCATTCACACACTTAAATTCTGAGGCAAAAATAAACAAACACTTCAAAGAGAAATGGGGAAAAGTTGAACCCGTTGAAAAGGTGCTTGGCACAAGATTTAACAGCAGAAGAAACAAAACTACTGGGACATATGACCAGGTCATTGTAACTGATAAGTTTGCATATGTTCCCATTTTGGAAACGCTGAAGAGCATTTTTCAAAACCCAGAACTTGCAGACATGTTAAAGCCCAGGCACATGACTAAGGAAGGTGTGTATGCAGACTTGAGAGATGCCACCTATTTGAAAGAAAGTCCCCTGTTTTCAGTAGAAAAAGATTCCTTTCAAATTCAACTTTTTTATGATGACTTTGAAACTGCAAATCCATTGGGCTCTAAAAAGGGTATACATAAATTAGGTGGTGTATACTTTACATTAAGAAATTTCCCCCCAATCTATAATTCCTCTTTGATTAATATTCATTTGTGTGCTCTTTTCCATGCACAGGACATTAAGCGTTATGATTTCAATTTGATACTTGAGCCACTTGTCAATGATCTGAAAGTACTGGAGACAGAGGGACTTAAAATTCCCATGTTTAGACACGTAATTCGTGGTACCATAGTTCAGGTCACTGGGGATAACCTTGGCTTGCATGGTCTGTTTGGGTTTGTGGAGTCATTTGGGGCTCGGTATTGCTGTCGTTTCTGTCTCCTTGAGAAAGCTCATTTTCAGACTGTATTCTGTGAAGATGATCCGGCTGTTGTACTAAGAACTGTTGAGATGCACGCACAACACTGTCAAACTATACAGACAGATCCAACGCTACCTCATATATATGGCGTGAAACGCAGTTGTCTGTTGAATTCACTTGAGTATTTCAACACAGCCACAAACTTCTCTGTAGATATCATGCATGATATTTTAGAGGGGGTTGCTCAGTTTGAGGTGAAACTTATTCTCAAGTACATTCTTCAGGAGAAACTTCTAAATGCTGAACAACTGGCTGGCAGAATACATGCTTTTGACTATGGTTACAATCAGCAGCGAAACCGTCCGCCAAGAGTCAAGTTGTTGGATGAAAGTAAGGATTTGGGGTTGAATGCCACACAGTCTTGGTGCTTGTTGCGCAATATGCCTCTGATATTTGGTGATTTAATACAGACTGATGATAAGTACTGGCATCTTCTGCTTTTGCTTCTACAGATTGTTAACATTGTATTTTCACCAGTCCTGTCATATGGCATGACCATTTATCTCAAACATGTAATCACTGATCATCATCGGCTCTTCAAGCAGTTATTTCCTAGAAGCAACCTATTGCCAAAGCATCACTTCATGATACATTACCCTCGTAATATAAGGAACATTGGCCCAATTCTGCACATGTGGTGCATGCGTTATGAAGCTAAACATAACTTCTTTAAGAGACAATTAAAAAGCTTTAAAAACATTACAAAGACATTAGCCCAAAAGCACCAAAGTTGTATGGCAATGTATCGGGAGTCCTTTACCAAAGAAAGATTAACCATAGGTCCAGGAAAGATGGTGGCACTTGTTGAGCTCAAAGAAGGTCCAGAGATTGCTTCCTTATTTGGAGATGTAACCAGTGTTTTTTCTGCCAAGTGGATAAAACATCATGGTACAGAGTACCGCTGTGACTTGATTATCTGTACTGAGGTAGCATTTGAGATGCCTGTGTTTTGTAAGATCAAGACTATTGCTGTGAAAGATGACAGTGTATTGCTCTGTGGAAAACTGATGGAAACCATGTGTTTTGATGACCATTACCATGCCTTTAAGGTCAGACTGCATCCAGACGGAGTTGTAAAGGTCTTGGATATAAATCAGCTGTGTTACTTTAAACCATTTGATATTCAAATGAATTATCGAACGACAGATTGCTCAAAGTATATTGTTCCATATTGCCACTTTATGCAGACCTGCTAATGTGATTGTTTTATTACTGCATCCAGACGGAGTTGTAAATAGGGTTGGGTACCGAAAACCGGTTCTAATAGCAACCGGTTCCTAACATCCGGTTCTGGAACCGGAAGTAACATATTTTGCATTTCGATTCTTAATTTTTTATTTTTTTTACTTTGTTAATTAATACCATAGTTACAGTACAGCAACCAAATTAAACTGTATCAAGTCAACTGAAAATGTGAATAGTATGAAAAAATGTACACATTTTCAAAAAATATCTGAACCGGAATCGTTCAAATCCAAACGATGCCCAACCCTATATAGTTGTAGAGGTGTTGTATAAATCAGCTGTGAAGTATTGTTCCATATTGCACTTTATGCAGACCTGCTGAGGTCAATGTATATTTATGTTTTATTTTTTTATAAGCCTGCCTGACCCTGCCTGACCAACAATAAAATTGTTGAAATCATTTTGTGGTAACTTGTGATTTTTTAATGTATATTGTATGTAAATGCAATTTCACACTATACAAGAGTAAATTAAGTGTAAAATTAACACCAGTGAGGTTTATTTTCACCAATATAGTGTCCGGTTTCATTGACACTGTGCAGTGTTAATGGGTGTTATTTGCAGAGCTGTTTTTTCACTACTAGTGAGTAAATTATCAACACAGTACTGTGTAATGTCAACACTTCAGCAGAGTTATTTGACCTCAGTGTTAACTTTTAATAACTCAATGCAGTGTTAATGAGCATTGGAATTCAACTCAATCAGAGTTAATTTGTTATCACATAAGAGTAAATTATCAACACTTCTGAGAATAATAATTACACTCAAGTGTTATTAAACCTATAGTGTTAAGTTTAAATAACACCATACAGTGTAAGCGAGTGTTAAATTTGTACTCTATTAGAGTTAATTTAACTCAAAAAATTTAACACGGGAGCAAGAGTCGATTTAAATAACACCATACAGTGTAAGCGAGTGTTAAATTTGTACTCTATTTAGAGTTAATTTAACTCAAAAAATTTAACACAGGAGCAAGAGTCGATTTAACACTATTCGTAGTTGGAGTCATATACACTCTGGAATAGTGTTAAATTCGACTCTTTAAGTGTTAATTTGACACTGCGAATTTTACTGTGTACGTTTACATGGGTTTAATGGACGGCAAGGAAGGGGTCACTTCCCGGAAGCCTCTATCCCTTCTACAACGGCGCTCAGGTTCCGGGTTCCTCTGATTGGCCACGACGCCCACGTGACCCTACGCTAGCCCGCCCCCTTCCTGCCGCGGCGCGCTTGCCGCGGCGCGCTCCCTCAGCTTCCGCGCTCCCTCAGAAAAATATACCGTTAACTGGAATATGTTGTTTCTTTACACATATGTTGGATTATGTAATTGGTTAACTGGAATATGTTGGATTATGTAATTGGTTTGTCATGAATTAACCGGTGGCCACAACAACACACAGTACTGGTGGTGGTGGAGGACCGGGGGGCTCCGCGTCTCGGTGCGGCAGGGGGAGAGGAGGCGGCAGGGGAGGCGGCAGGGGAGGTCGAGGGGGAAGACGGACGCCTGTTTGCAAGAAAGTGGTCTACGACGACCACAAGAGTGAAGAGGAGGAGGACGACGCGGTCAGCTTGCGATCAGAGGAGGACGAGTACTGTGTGTTGTTGTGTAGTTGTTTCCAATAAAAAATCGCGAATTAACCGGTGGCCACAACAACACACAGTACTCGTCCTCCTCTGATCGCAAGCTGACCGCATCGTCCTCCTCCTCTTCACTCTCGTGGTCATCGTAGACCACTTTCTTGCAGACAGGCGTCCGTCTTCCCCCTCGACCTCCCCGGCCGCCTCCCCGGCTGCCTACTCTCCCTCTGCCGCCCTGAGACGTGGAGCCCCCCGGTCCTCCACCACCACCAGTACTGTGTGTTGTTGTGGCCACTGGTTAATTCGCGATTTTTATTGCTTTGTCATGACAAACCAATTACATAATCCAACATATGTGTAAAGAAACAACATATTCCAGTTAACGGTATATTTTTCTGAGGGAGCGCGGAAGCTGAGGGAGCGCGGCGCGGCAAGCGCGGCGCGGCAGGAAGGGGGCGGGCTAGCGTAGGGTCACGTGGGCGTCGTGGCCAATCAGAGGAACCCGGAACCTGAGCGCCGTTGTAGAAGGGATAGAGGCTTCCCGTAAGGGGCGTGGCACTCATTGTGTTAAGAGACGTATTATGGAATTACCCAATAAAAAAACATCCTAAGAGAGGTATATGGAATTACCCAAGAAAAAACCATCCTAAGAGACGTACAGTATATATGGAATTACTCAAGCAAAAACCATCCTAAGAGACATATATATGGAATTACCCAAGCAAAAACCACCATAAGTGAGGTATATATGGAAATACCAAATCAAAAGTAGTTGCTGTTGCCACAAACCGTGTCCCAAGCTATAATTTCGGTCCTCCATGAAAAAGGGAAAGATCCCTTGAAATGTGATCATTTTTTAGACCTATAAGCCTCCTTTGCAATGATTATAAGATCTCTTAACGAAGGTCCTTGCTGCTTGACTTGAACCTGCTATGCACTCAATAATACACCCATATTTAATCATTTATTAATACACACCCATATTTCATTCTTGGATAGAGGTCTAATATGCGTCTCCACAGGCATGGATTAGAACCAATGAGATTATATGAATATTTCCCGCTATATAGGGGTACTAGACATGGATGCCCCTTGTCTCCCCTACTGTTTAATATTGCTATTGAGCCACTAGCTACCATATGAGATGATGTTTTATTTCCAGTCGGCGATCAAGCATGGCAAATGAGGGGGTGTTCCACTATGGTATATTTCATTTATTTATTTATTTACATCATTTCAAGCGAGTGCTGAAAAAATAATGGGGCTCTGACTTCATGCGGCCATAAAATGTTTGTGTGAGCTCTTACCCTAACCCTAACCCTAACCCAAATTAGTTTTAATTCTTGTACATTTTATGAACTAATTACAGGTTCTGCAAATGTAAACAAAGACTGTGCAAACGTGTGCTCGTTAGAGACAGATGTGTGATGGATGAACGGATTTCTTTAATATTCCATAGTTTTTCAAACATTTGCCAAGTTTCTTGTTACAAGGACACAACCAACATGTGAGTCTACAGTGATTGTGTTTCTGGAGTGCTTTACTAATTACATGGTAATTACATACTAATTACATACAGACACAAATGTTCAGTTTGTCTCCCTCTGCCTCTGAATGTAGATACTGTATGATTACAAAACCTGCTGTATTATGCAGAAGCCCTTACTTTACAAGCAGGTCTAGGATTATTTCAGAATTAACTGCTATCAAGATATGTATCTGTTAGTTAAAGGTGGCGTAGGCAACATTCATTTAAGCATCTTGGTAATATTTGGTGAAATTCTCTTTACATCCCTGCAGCTAATAATTTATACCAATAAATGAGAAAAACTATTTGGTCTCTGTGAAAAGTGATGCTGAGCTCTTTCAGCTGTACATGTAAGCTTACCATTTTGTAATAGTCTGATAGTGTAATAATGTATAATAGTATGTAATAATTTAATAGTGTATTGTGTAATAGTGTAATAGTCTGATACTGCCGGTAACCCAACTGCCCGTACTCCCACAAGCCACACTGGCCCTTTCCCGCAAGGCACAGATCAGTGCATCCCACCTCCTTCACAATACCACCACAGAGACACCACGACGTGTGCGCCTAAAGTCACGGCGCCCCTTTTCCATGCAAGCCTACAGGCTACTCCACACAACACCATCTGACCCTTCCAAGGCCTCCTGGGTCAGGACGAGATGGAGGGACCAGTGGAGGTCAGCAGAACCATCCAGGCTGCACCTCTACATCAATGACCCTCTGGACGTCCCTGGTCAGGACTTGCCCCGGAAGCAGTGGACAACCCTCAACCGCCTAAGGACCGGCGTCGGATGCTACGGCGCCTCAATGAAGAGGTGGGGCCTCAAGGACAGTGCCACATGCGAGTGTGGAGCCCCTGCACAGACTGTGGAACATATAATCACTAGTTGCCCCAAACACCGGCCACCGTATGGAGAACGCGGTCTGATGGAACTGGACGACGAAACGTTGGCCTGGCTTGCCTCAACGGAGCTGCAGGTCTAAAGACACACGCCAGAAGAAGAAGAAGTCTGATACTGTGATAGTGTAAATATGGTGCATTTATATAGCGCCGTTATCCAAACCGCTTTACAATTTGTTCCTCACGTTTTACCCATTCACTCACACACTGACGATGGAGGCGACCATGCAAGGTGCCGACCTGCTCATTGGGAGCAGTTAGGGGTTAAGTGACTTGCTCAAGGACACTTCAACATGCTGCCCGAGAGGAGCAGGAATCGAACCGGGAACCTCTGGATTACCAGACAAGTGCTCTACCTCCCGACCCACTGTCACCACAACGTTGGTGTCAAAGTTCATATGTAATGGTATCTGTGTCTGTACATGTTCTTCTGCGTTTGTGTCTTTAAGACAGAGTCACTGGTGACTGTATTGCTCCAGTGTTAATGCCATAATCATATCTGTCTCTCTGTCGTGTTCAATTAGTTTTGTTATCCATGTCCCTAGATCTCTATGTGGAGGTGTGTGTGGGGGGGGGGGGGGGGGTGTAGCTTTGCTGAGCAAGACAATGGCTTGTTTAATAGGATAGGTAGGTATTAGGGGTAAGAGGCTCCTCCAGGTCAGTTTTGGTGAATGCAGTGTGCCAAATCCGGTATGTCGGGGCAGTGCAGGGCGGTCTAGAGGTGACATCTGGACCATTTTCAGCCAGGGGATGGCGACCACTCGGGTGAATAATTTTTTTTAAAAGACAGATGTCAATTAATCCCAGATACACCGACTGAGATGTAATCATTGTTTTGTATCTTTTTTTCCCTGCTTCTATAGTTCTCTCCAACTCTCTGACTTTTGGATTAAAAAAACGTTCTCACTCGGATATTATTGATATATTCTTTTTAACTGTTTGGATTTTTAACCATTGATTTTCGAAGGTGTTATTTTTCTTCTTCAATCAATTCAGGGAGTGGATTATCTTCAAGAATCAAATGTCCTAAAGGAAACATTTGGCAACACATTCTCCCTATCCGGCCTATTTACAAAAACGCAGAGAACGAACACACTGCGACGAAAAGATAAAACCACAGTTTCACATCAGGTTGAATTGAAAAGGGGATTTGATCCAACCCTTTCTGTCTGTCCTCGTTACCCGTCCCGGTGCCCCCTATTCTCCCGGTCCCTCCTGTTTTCCCTCGCGCCCCCTGTTCTCCCTCGCGCCCCCTGTTCTCCCTCGCGCCCCCTGTTCTCCTGGTCCCTCCTGTTCTCCCGGTCCCTCCGGTTCTCCCGGTCCCCCCTGTTCTCCTTTGCGCCTCCTGTTCTGCCGGTAGGAGCGGAAGCCCTCGCGCCTCCTGTTCTGCCGGTAGTAGAGGAAGCCCTCGCGCCTCCCGCTCAGAGCCGTCATGGTGGTCGCGAAGATGAAGTTCCCGTTTGAGAAGCGCGTGCGCCTGGCGCAGGGTCTGTGGCTGCTCTCCTGCCTGGCGATGGCGTCCGGAGCCGTGACCTTCACCCTGGGCTGCTACCTGAAGATGGAGCTCCACCGGAGGGGAGAGGTACTTGGAGCTGTCGCTAACTAAAATAATAAAGTTAATAAAGATTAACCTAAAAAAATTATTTATAAAAAAAACACAACTTTTTCCAGGACTTTTTTCCACAACTGTTTTCCAGAACAGTTGTGGAAAAAAGTCCTGGAAAAAGTTTTTTTTTTTTAATCTTTATTTTAGTTTAATATTCTATACACTCTCACATACCTCTGTGTTATCATTGGAACTCATTCTGAGACCCCGAGAGTGCAATGCCGGCCGAATCCTGCTAGGTGGCAGGATTGCCTACCCTTATTTCACACTGTGTGTTACATTTTATATGGTCCGGGCGGAGAATTTGGACCCAGGCAAGTGAAACACTTCATCCGAGCACCTTGGAACACGTCCATCACACTTGATGCATATTTTGTACCATTTCATGTCGGGGACCCGATGGACATCAATACTGGAAATCGCGATCAGACAATTGGAATATTCTTTTTGCAATACCTCCTATCAAAGGTAAGGACTATATGACATCAATCCTACTTTGATCCTACAATGATTTCACATCGATCGCAACGATCAACGTATGTAGTATTCAAAACGTATGCCGTTGCTGACGATCAGAGCATCACAAAACGACCCCCCCCCCCCCCTTTGATGCCTTCATGATGAAACATAATACCTATTATATACCTTTGATTTAGAAATAATATCGTGTCCAGGCGAGCAACACGAACGACTTTCGAATTTGCAAATTTGAATGAAAGTTGACATATATATCAATCAATATATCAATATTAATGATACAATTTATATATTATCACCACTTCAAAGCAGGCGTAAAATGTTTAAGATTAACACGTTTGTTGTGTATTTTCTAATATGTGTCATACCAATAGAACTATCAATAGACATGGACACTAGACACTAGATTAGGCTTGATCTTGTAACACACATTTATTGATTTGTATTAAAGGCACATTTATTGGCTTGTATTAAAGGCACATTTACAAAATCACAAAAAGGGACAAGAACCAGTGATATCAATAATAATAAATAAAATAAAAGATTATTATTTATTTACATTCGACTGGTTTATAAAAAAAGATTATACCAGCTGGCTGCTGGTAGATTAGATTCAAATGTATTGTCATCATGCAGCACAAGTACAGTACAATGAAAAAAAGTTTGGCATCCAACCAGAGTGCAAATGTAGTGGTTAAGACATGCTTCCTGATAGGTCGAGTGGTTATTAAACACGTGCTTCCTCACAGGTTGAGTGGTTAAGACGTGCTTCCTGACAGGTCGAGTGGTTAAGTAGGGCTGTCCCCGAAGCCTGTTTTTGGGATTCGAACTTTGTCAAGGTTTTTCGAACGGACGTCCGAACCTTCGTTTTTAATTAAAAAATATTTTAAAAAGAAATAATTCCAAAAAAAGTATATATATATATATATATATATATATATATATATATATATATATATATATATATATATATATATATATATATATATATATATATATTATTATTATTTTTTTTTTATAAATATCCTCAAACTAAATCCTCAATTTGAATAAAGTGATTAATCTGATTAAATACATGTAAATCAACTTTCTTTAATGAATATAACAGTTTTAATACTGTAAGAGCCGCATTCAAGCTTATTTGTTTTGATTAATTGTGAACCTGTATTAATACTTTTCTCTGTTGCAGTGAGTGGGGTGCTTTGCTCAGGTGAATGGGGCGGGGCTGACGCTATAAGCCACAGGTGCGGCGTGTGACGGCTGAGCAGCAGGCAGCAGCAATACTGTCATTGACACGCAACGCAGACGCAACCTTTTTGTTACTAAGATTATTAGGATCTCTTGTTTTATTTTTATGTACGATATTGTTTTCATGTTTTGTTCTTGCTGGACCATTAAAAGAGCAAAAGGAACAACAAAAACGTGCAGTGATTTTTGTTCTGCGACTGCGAGTCTGACACTGCTTCCCAACCTACAAGTGGAAGATTCAAATAGGTTATAAGACAAACCTGTTTGGATTTTGGCCACTACATCAAGTCAATGACAATATTGCTGCTGCCTGCTGCTCTGAAAGCATGTAGTTTCTCCCGCTGTGTCCAGAGCGTTCGTGGATGCGTCCTGGTAGGAGATATGTAAGCAGCAAGGAAAATCCTGCTGATGACGCCTCGAGAGGAATGAGTGCAGTCAAATTCATGCAGCAAAGAAGATGGATACATGCTCCAGAGTTCCTATGGAAGCCAAAGAAAAGCTGGCCCGTGGAAAAATCATTGACCTCCGAGCCACTGTCGCAAATTGACCCAGAGGTCAGGAAAAACGCTGCTGTATTCACAACAGTAGCAAGCATTGAAACTCCCACAGACCATCTTATTTCATACTTCTCTGATTGGATGAGGCTACTTAAAGCAGTGGCATGGTATCTCAAGGTGAAGAAGGCTCTGATGTTGACCGCCAAAAAGCGCAAAGAGCTTTCCCCAGGTCACAGCCACACACGCTCGAGCAGCCAAAGGATGAGCACCGAGCTAAGCGCTTTCAGGACCACACTTGGTGGACAACTCCTCACAGTGGAAGACCTCTCACAGGCAGAGAGGTCCGTCATCACCTACGTTCAAAAGCAATCCTTCCCAGTGGAAATGGCAGCGCTGGAAACCTCTCCATTCAGAGTGCAGAAGAGCAGTAGGATCTATAGGCTCGATCCTATACTGGATGGAGGCATCATGAGAGTAGGCGGCCGCCTACACAGATCTGCAATGCCTGATGAGACCAAACATCCTTATATTCTGCCCAAAGATGCTCACACTTCAGATCTCCTACTACGACACATCCACGAACGCTCTGGACACAGCGGGAGAAACTACATGCTTTCAGAGCTCCGTAAAAAGTATTGGGTTTTAAAGGGAAACTCGGCAGCAAGGAAAATAGTCTCTAAGTGTGTTGTGTGTCGGCGTGTGAGAGGCAAGACAGGTGAGCAGAAAATGGCCGATTTGCCACAAGAAAGAGTCTTACCTGACCTCCCTCCTTTCACCAACGTCGGATTGGACTACTTTGGACCGCTTAAAGTGAAGCGAGGAAGGAGTATTGTTAAACGGTATGGAGCCCTGTTTACCTGCATGAGTAGCAGAGCTGTACATCTGGAGGTGGCTTACTCATTAGACACGGACTCATGTATTCATGCTCTGAGAAGATTTGTTTGCAGGAGAGGTCAGGTTAAGCATATCAGATCGGACAACGGTACAAACCTGGTGGGTGCCCAAGCTGAGCTCAAAAAGGCCATGAGTTCTGTAACTGAGGGGTACAATTCCCTGACTGTATTGATAAGTATGGTATCATTAAACCACTACCTGCTTTATGTACTTTAAATACTGGCCACACAGTACATGATGTAGATATGATGAACACTTTCCCACCTGATGAAACGAAGTCCACACAAATGTATAAATCGAATATTTTATATAGCAAAGGGTATATACAACGTTCACTTAATGACATTTATGATTTGAATGCACTTGTAAGGCAAATGAGTATTCGTAGGCAAATCAACATTGAATGTCCAATCTCTGGTTACGCAGGGAGCAAGTATACAACCTGGTTCTTTAGGGAACTATAGCGATGGTACTTAAATGATTATAGCTGGATACACTAAAGGGGGGTCCCGCTGGTTGTAAGTCAGTAGGGGGGGGGGGGTTAGGAGAGCCGCTGGCGATATCCCATCTGGCCGACGATTTCTTGGGAGAATTCAGAGTGCTGAACACGGTGCCCACAGAACCTCGGTCCGCAGATGAATACAGCTGGGCCCTCTTGTAGACGGTCGCTGCCGGTCCACAACGAAGAGACGTGAGGCGACCTCACTCGGGGTAGAGCGCCGTCTCACCTGGACTCCTCTCGGGGGGGTAGTTCCAACACTCAGCAGTGTTGGCCGTTATCCATGGCATAATCAAAGCACCCAAAGCACGTAGATAATCCAAGCCGTGTAAGGCTCGCCATCGTCCGGGTAAAGTAATCCAATGTACAGGTCCACTCGTCCTGGCCCAGAGCTCCTCGGATGCAAGCACCACACGTGGTCTGCCCAGCCTGGTTAAGACTCTAGATAACGCCAGGAACGATGGGGGTACTGCTCACTCTATAACTCTAACCGAACGATGCACCATACATAATAGACTATTATTAACTTAATAGAAATACGTCCCACTCGACGGTATAGTGCCAAACTATGACAATTCAACTATTAATCCACACGATGTCTCAATGCCTATTCTGAGGCCAAGTAGGCCATACTGCACCACACGTGCATCGTGGGTGAGGCTTCACGTCTGTTACTAGGTTGGAGGGTAAAGGACTAATGGACTAAAAAGAAAGTTCTACTTTACTTGCGCCATATATATATGCGCTGTGAACAAATAGTACCATTCGTATTTCGCCAGACGTATTCCTACGCGGAACCGGGCTTGTAACGACATGTTCGTCGGCACGATTGAACTTGAACCAAGGGGCTTGGCTGCTGGCGCCAGGTTCTTGTCCAATGGTAGAATGAAACTATTATGGGCTGTTAGTAGACTAAAGGGATATTCAGTGTATATGTACAAGGAATATACAGGGGATATCAAACGATATACAAATACTATTAGATATATATCCATAAATAAATATATATATTCGGTTTAATCTGATCCTTCACAACAGCCGCCCCCTAATTAGTCCCACCTAATTAGCTAAGCAGAGACAGATTAACCGCACTGTCTACCACTCAAGGTCCGCTGTAAGGGTCAGTCAACTCACAAAGTCATGGGGTCATGGTCGTCATCGATAGTGTCTGGGAGTCTGGGCAGTTCTATTAGCCTCGCCACGGGTCGTGTGTAAGTTCGCCCTTGGACGAGCACTTCAGCTGCTCGGACCTTGCCATCGGCACCGGTGATCACTTTGCTTACGCGGCCAGCCGGCCACATAGCTCTGGGTAGTGACTGGTCGACAATCATGACGACTGTTCCTTCTGTCAAACTGTCTCTCTCTTTTACCCACTTCTGGCGGGTCTGTAGAGACGGCAGGTAGTGGAGTAGAAAGCTGTTCCAAAACTTGTCAGCTAGTACTTGACTGTACCTCCACATTCTTCGGCCGTTCGCTTCTTCAGGCCTGTACATTGTCTGGGGTAGCGCGGGGTCCAGCCGCACCATCAAGAGTGTGTTGGGGGTGACTGGGTCGACATCTGCTACATCACTGGAGACGTAGCCGAGGGGCTTGGAGTTCAATACTCCCTCGATCTCCGTGAGGACCGTCATTAGGACTTCTTCCGCCACAGTCTGGGCCCCAAGCACGGCGTACAGGACTGTCCCCATAGAACGTACTTCTCGTTCCCAGGTTCCACCGAAGTGGGGTGCGTTCGGGGGATTAAACTGGAAGTCAATCTGGGATGGAGCGAGGTGGGTCTTAAGTTCTGGGCCCATAGCTTGGAAGCTCTCTCTCAGCTCTCTTTCTCCGCCTTTGAAGTTTGTCCCGTGATCAGACAACAATGTAGACGGTTTTCCTTTCCGTGATGTGAATCTTCGGAAGGCCATAAGGAATGAGTCTGTGCTCATGGTTGAAAGGAGTTCGATATGTATCGCTCTGGTGGTCATGCATTTGAATACAATACCCCACCGCTTCTCGGTTCCTCTTCCTTTCTTTATATACAACGGGCCAAAACAGTCCATGCCTGTGGAGTGGAATGGCTTGTCGCCGAGTCGGAGGCGACAGGGAGGTAGGTCAGCCATCCGGGGTATGCTGGGCAGCGCGCGCCACTTTCGGCAGTCTAGACAGGTTCGCTGGAAGCGTCGCACCGCTTCTCTTCCTTGAAGTATCCAATAGCGACGTCTGATCTCCGCGAAGACTCTCTCTGCTCCTGCGTGGTGTACATCCTCGTCGTATTTCTTTATGATCAGCTCTGTGACCTTGTGTCGGCTGTTCAAGACTATCGGGTACTTAACGTCATCCGGTAGATCGGGGGCTCTCCGCAGACGACCACCCACTCTGATGAGATTATGGGCGTCGCTCTCGGGTGCCAGGTGGAGCAGTCTGCTGTCTGATGGGACGGGCTTTCCTCCCTGTAGACAGTCTAGCTCATCGGGGAACGAGTCTCTCTGGGCTCGTTGTAGTAGAAGAAGTTCTGCTTCTTCGTAGTCAGCTGCTGAAATGTCGGCAGTGGACTGAATCTCTGGGTGGTGCCACAGGAATGTCTTTTGCTGCGCACTCTGTAGGGTAATGCAATCATCTATGTTGGGGTCTGTGGAGGCGACTGTGCTCAGTCCACAGAACATAGGTTTCTTGTTCTCAGCCTCCTCTTTACTCGCTTCCCGTGGGGTGGGCGTAGGCCACTCTTCTTCCGGGAGCTTGAGGAATTCTGGTCCGTCACTGTAGATGTTGCGACGGGTGAGGTCATCTAGGGACATTCCCCGGGTGATGACGTCAGCTGGGTTGTGTTTGGTGTCCACATACCGCCAGCTCGCTGCTTCTGTTAACTCTTGAATCTCGGTGACTCTGACTCCCACGAAGACCTTGTATCTGCATGAATCAGACTTGATCCATGTGAGTACTGTCGTGGAATCTGACCACAAGATTGTTCTGTGCACCGGAATGGTGAGTTCACATTGGATTAACGTGGCTAGATGCGCTCCTGCTAGGGCTGCGCAGAGCTCTAGACGCGGGATAGATTGTTGCTTTCGTGGGGCTATTCTTGAGCGAGCCAGGATGAAAGCAGTGTGTATCTCTCCTCCCTTCTCTTGGGCACGCAAGTAGGCCACCGATCCATAGGCTACTTCGGAGGCGTCACTGAAGACGTGTAGATCCATCTTGCATGTCTCTGGCCTCACTGTGGGTGGGAAGTAGCTGCGGCGTATATTGACGCCTGGGAGTGAGCGGAGCTCCGTCTCCCACTCTCTCCATGTGGAGGCAAGGTGTGCGGGTATTGGGTCGTCCCAGCCCTGGTCCTTGTCCCATAGTGCTCGTACAATCATCTTTGCCCTGGTGGTGTAAGGTAGAATACATCCCAACGGGTCATATTGTCTGGCGAGTGTTCTGTACACACTCCGTCTGGTGGTCGGTATCGCCGTCGACCTTCCCTGCTCCGTGGTCAGGGGTTTGTGTCTATAGTGGAGCAAGTCTGTTTTGAAGCGCCAGACTAGTCCTAGTGTCATTTCTTGGGCTTCTCCTGGGATTGTCGCCATCCAGGTCTCGCTGCTGGCAGCCTTGTCCGCGGGGGAGAGGCTGCGCAATACGTGCGGGTCACTGCTGGCCCACTGCCTGAGATCAAAGCCGCCTTTGATCAGGGAGGCGCGGAGCAGCGCACGGCGTCGCCAGTCAATCTTCGTTACGTGTCCCGCTGTGATTAGCTTCTCAATCTCAGCGCGGTACACACTCTCTTGAGCGGGGTCTTTGGCTAGGCGCCGCTCTGTGTTCAATAGATACCGCTCCGTGGCGTCTTTCTTTGCGTGAAAGGTGGGCATTCCCTCTCGCCTCAGGAGTGGAGTTGCGTATCTCATCACTCCGCCGACTGTGACTCTCTTTGTCCCTTGCTCGAGGAGGTTTATGGCGTAAATGTCTTCTTTAGAACGAATGTCTTTCTTTTCGTTCTTAAAGGGCATTGTCTCTAGTGTCCATAGCCTCTCGACATGCTGCAGGAGAGTGGTGTCTTCTTCTGTCGCTCTGGAGTGGAGGCAGCTAGTGGCTGCTGTTCGGTTGAGAGATTTAGCGAGGGGGCCTTGTAGTGTCCACCCTAGGCGGGTCTCGACTGCTGCAGGACAGCCTCGGGGTCCTGTATGGACCCGGTCAATCGGGATGATGAGGTCTGCATGGTCGGAGCCTATCAGCAGGGTCGGGGTGGCGCCGTCTATGAGCGGGATAGGTAGTTGACGCAGGTGCACATATTTATCCATCAGCTTGGCGATGGGGTAGGTGTACTGCGATAGTCCTATTTCTTGGCTGGTGAAAGCATTTGTAATCCTATACCGTCGCTCTGGCTGCCCGCTTGCTGCGATAGTGAATGAGACATTCTCGCCCTTTATCGTCTTTAAATCTCTTCTTATTGTCCGAATCGTCATTTGGTTCTCGCTCCCCCGCAGTCCCAGCTGGGCCGCAGCGGACGCGAGCAGAAGGGTCTTCTCTGACCCGTCATCAAGGACGGCGTAAGTGTCCATGACTTTATCTTGGTAGCTCAATGTCACACGGACTACCTTTAAGAGCACTTGGGCGCCGCTGCTGCTGGCGGGGTCAATGTACATGACACTTGCCTTGGTGCTGCTCGATGGTGCAGGTGCAGGCCTTCTTCTGTTACTGTCGTGTAGTACATCTAGATGGGCTCCGTCACACCGACTGCACCTCTTCTTTAGGCGGCATTCGGCTGCCATGTGACTGCGCGCACATCGGTAACAGCGCCTGTTGGACTTTATCCATTGACTCACTTCTTCTGCATTCATCTTTGCGAACAGGTCACATTGTGACAGCCAGTGTTCCTTCTCGCAGTAGGGGCACACCATCTTCCACTTCTCTTTTCTCGAGGGGGTACTGTGGTTCTTACTGCTCGGTACTGATTCTGATTGGTGCATGACAGTCACCGATCTTCTTCCATCGTTTATTCTCCTGGGTCCCTCTCTGGAGCTTGGTGTGCTCCGCACGAACGTATCCAGTCGTAAGCTGCTGACTTCTCTCGCCAGGAAGTCGGCTAGATCGAGGAGGGATGGTTCGGGACCGTTAGGATCACGGTGGTCTCTCTGCCGCCTGAAGCGCTCTTGTCTGGCGGGTGGCAGCTTCTCTAAAATCCTCTCGACGTTAGAGTTGGCGTATAGCTCGTGCATACCCTTTTCCCGTTGTGCTCCCAGCATCCCTACCAGGGACTGCACTTTTATAGACAGGTCGTCTAATGAGCGATTGTCTGTTGCTGGGGGTAGGCGATCAATATGCCTTATCTCTTGGATTACGTAATCCCATATACGTCCATATCTCTGGTCCAGCGCTGCTAGAGCCGCGGTGTATGGGGTCGTAGAGGTGGCATAGGCTAGCGCTATATTGTGCGCTCGCGGTACTTTCAGGTGCTTCAGTAATATTGCATACTTGTGGCGTTCATCGGCGACATCCACCATCATTGTCTCTAAGCACATCCGGAGCTCCGTGTACTGTGCTCGATTCTCATAGGTGAAGTCTGGAAACGTCGGTGTGGCAATGTATGACGCCGTGGATGGCTGATACATCGGCGAGCGTTGGGGGAGAGACCTCCTAGGCGAGTCTCCTCTTGCGCCTCTCTGTGGGCTGGTACCGGCAGGGTACCATGGCCCGCTGGTCCAGGTGCTATTCCTCGGGGCTGGTCGTGCGTCGTGCTCACCCGTAAATAGAGTTGGGGGTCTGTAGCGCAGCTCCGCGGGGGTATAGCCTGGGCTGTACTGGACCTCCTGGTCCGGTGGAGTACTGTGCTGTCGTCGGGCTTGGTTCTCCTCCTCTCCCTCTTCTTCTTCTATCAGGTCCTCTAGATCCTGTAGTCGTTTATTTAGCTTCTCCGCAGTGTATGCTGCTCCTTCCTTGTAGCTGGGTCTCGCTTGGACCGGTCTGGGAAGGGGGTCTGCGGGGGGTATAGGCTTGGTCTGTTGGTCAAGTTCAGGGTCGCTTGCTCGGTTAGGAGACGCTGCCCTTGACTGTTGTCTCGACGAGTTCCTTGAACCCCTGGCGGAGGGAGAGGGTGTTGCCTTGAGGATCAGCTGCTCCATTAGCTGCGCTTGTAACTTGTCGCGCTCGGCTTGTAGTCTGTCGCGCTCGGTTTCGCGCTGGATGAGAGCGAGGTCGCGCTGGTTGAGAGCGAGGTCGCGCTCTGCCTCTCTTTGGGCACCGTCAGCGGCGCGCTGGGTGTCTGCTCGGTCTCTTGCCATATTCTCTTCCGTCTGAAGGCGTCTCATCTCCAGGCGTATGCGCTCTTCTTCGCTCCGTTGCTGTGTCTGGAGTCGATCGCGTTCACCCTGAAGTCGATCGTGTTCACCCTGAAGTCGATCGCGTTCGGTAGAGGCTGTCAGGCTGACGAGGAACGCCTGTGATAGCATCCTCTCCGCTTCGCTGGGGGAAGACGGTTGTAGAGGTGAGCCGCTCCTGGCTGTACTCGTTGGGGAGTCCTGGAGCTCTATTTCCTCGGCGCTCTCCTCCTCTTCTTCCGTGCAGAGTTCTCTCTCTGTAGGGTTGTCTTCCTCCCGGGGCTGGTCGGGGACTACTTCTTCGGTATTGGCGGGGGGTAAAGGCATGTCAGCTCCCTCCTGGTCCCCACCGTGAGCTTGGTCAGTTACATTAGAACCCACTAGGGCCTCTGTGGTCGGGGTAACCTGGTCGTTAAGGGCAGACATAATTTTACTTTCTACTTTTACCGCGTTTACCGTTTGTCGAAGGCTAGGTAGTTGACTGACAGCGTAATCCTCTAAGTACTGAGGTGTCTGTCGTCTGCGCCGCGGGCGTTCTACGTTAGGAGGACCGTTTCGTGGAGTGTTCATCATAGGCCATTTCAATATTAATAACACTATATTAATATTACACTAGTTACCCTCCGGCTCGAAGGACCAATTGTAACTGAGGGGTACAATTCCCTGACTGTATTGATAAGTATGGTATCATTAAACCACTACCTGCTTTATGTACTTTAAATACTGGCCACACAGTACATGATGTAGATATGATGAACACTTTCCCACCTGATGAAACGAAGTCCACACAAATGTATAAATCGAATATTTTATATAGCAAAGGGTATATACAACGTTCACTTAATGACATTTATGATTTGAATGCACTTGTAAGGCAAATGAGTATTCGTAGGCAAATCAACATTGAATGTCCAATCTCTGGTTACGCAGGGAGCAAGTATACAACCTGGTTCTTTAGGGAACTATAGCGATGGTACTTAAATGATTATAGCTGGATACACTAAAGGGGGGTCCCGCTGGTTGTAAGTCAGTAGGGGGGGGGGGTTAGGAGAGCCGCTGGCGATATCCCATCTGGCCGACGATTTCTTGGGAGAATTCAGAGTGCTGAACACGGTGCCCACAGAACCTCGGTCCGCAGATGAATACAGCTGGGCCCTCTTGTAGACGGTCGCTGCCGGTCCACAACGAAGAGACGTGAGGCGACCTCACTCGGGGTAGAGCGCCGTCTCACCTGGACTCCTCTTGGGGGGTAGTTCCAACACTCAGCAGTGTTGGCCGTTATCCATGGCATAATCAAAGCACCCAAAGCACGTAGATAATCCAAGCCGTGTAAGGCTCGCCGTCGTCCGGGTAAAGTAATCCAATGTACAGGTCCACTCGTCCTGGCCCAGAGCTCCTCGGATGCAAGCACCACACGTGGTCTGCCCAGCCTGGTTAAGACTCTAGATAACGCCAGGAACGATGGGGGTACTGCTCACTCTATAACTCTAACCGAACGATGCACCATACATAATAGACTATTATTAACTTAATAGAAATACGTCCCACTCGACGGTATAGTGCCAAACTATGACAATTCAACTATTAATCCACACGATGTCTCAATGCCTATTCTGAGGCCAAGTAGGCCATACTGCACCACACGTGCGTCGTGGGTGAGGCTTCACGTCTGTTACTAGGTTGGAGGGTAAAGGACTAATGGACTAAAAAGAAAGTTCTACTTTACTTGCGCCATATATATATGCGCTGTGAACAAATAGTACCATTCGTATTTCGCCAGACGTATTCCTACGCGGAACCGGGCTTGTAACGACATGTTCGTCGGCACGATTGAACTTGAACCAAGGGGCTTGGCTGCTGGCGCCAGGTTCTTGTCCAATGGTAGAATGAAACTATTATGGGCTGTTAGTAGACTAAAGGGATATTCAGTGTATATGTACAAGGAATATACAGGGGATATCAAACGATATACAAATACTATTAGATATATATCCATAAATAAATATATATATTCGGTTTAATCTGATCCTTCACAACAAGTTCACTAAACGAAGGAAAAATCCAAGGCGCTTTGCACCCCGAAGGAATCCAGTGGAGTTTCAATCCACCAGCGGCCTCACATTATGGTGGAGTCTGGGAGAGACTCATAAGATCTGTCCGTCAGGTGCTGACCTCCACTCTCAATCAGCAGACCCTCGACGATGAAGGCCTACAAACCATCTTCTGCGAGGTAGAGGCCATCCTCAATAACCGTCCTCTCTCCACCGTGTCCTCGGATCCACAAGACCTGGAACCATTGACTCCCAATCACATCCTCCTGCTAAAAACGCAACCCATCATACCTCCGGGAACGTTTCAGAGGTCTGACCTCTACGCCAGGCGCCGCTGGAAGCAGGTCCAGTACATGGCGGATCTGTTCTGGCATAGATGGACACAAGAATACCTTCTGCTACTCCAAGAGAGACAGAAATGGAACACCGTGAGAAAAAACTTTAACATTGGAGATGTCGTCCTGGTAGTTGACCCAACTGCTCCACGGGGGTCGTGGCCGCTAGGCAGAGTACTGGAGACCAAGCCT
This sequence comes from Notolepis coatsorum, assembly GCF_963971535.1. Lineage (NCBI taxonomy): Eukaryota > Metazoa > Chordata > Actinopteri > Aulopiformes > Paralepididae > Notolepis > Notolepis coatsorum. Next base: position 137,650,957 of record NC_140172.1, read on the forward strand.
GATGCAAGAGGTCTGACCCGTGCAGTGAAGCTCCAGACGAAAACGTCCATTATTGATAGGCCCATAGCTAAGCTGTGCCGCCTTCTGGAGAATGAGGAATAACAGTTCTTCATCAATCAACATCAAAAAGGGATGTAATGTATATACTTTATTTTTCTAAATTCATTTGTTGATAGTTATACGGCTCTCTTTATTTAGTTTGAGTAATTGATTCCTAGAGAACCCATAGACTGACGCATAGATATACACCCATAGACTAATACATATACATACACCCATGATACATATATATACACCCATAGACTAATACATAGACATACACGCATAGACTGATACCTGGAGATATACACTCTTTGCCACTTTGGATTACAGTTTTTAGTTTTTTCTGATTTGACTGACCTAGCGATCATAAAGATCCCTCCTTAAGGCTATGTGCTAGTAACCTCTGGCCCTAGGATACGGTTAAACAGTTCTTCTTTCAACATCAACAAGGGATGTAATGTATATACTATATTTTCTAAATTAATTTGTTGATAGTTTTACGGCTCTTTATTTTGTTTGAGTAATTGATTCCTAGAGAACAATTAGGGGCCGGTGTAAGAGCCGCATTCAAGCTTATTTGTTTTGATTAATTGTGAACCTGTATTAATACTTTTCTCTGTTGCAGTGAGTGGGGTGCTTTGCTCAGGTGAATGGGGCGGGGCTGACGCTATAAGCCACAGGTGCGGCGTGTGACGGCTGAGCAGCAGGCAGCAGCAATACTGTCATTGACACGCAACGCAGACGCAACCTTTTTGTTACTAAGATTATTAGGATCTCTTGTTTTATTTTTATGTACGATATTGTTTTCATGTTTTGTTCTTGCTGGACCATTAAAAGAGCAAAAGGAACAACAAAAACGTGCAGTGATTTTTGTTCTGCGACTGCGAGTCTGACACTGCTTCCCAACCTACAAGTGGAAGATTCAAATAGGTTATAAGACAAACCTGTTTGGATTTTGGCCACTACAAATACTATAATATTAGTGTAGCCTAATCTTTATCTGCAACTGTGAAGAAAAACCCCATTGCTTTAAACAGAATGAGTAGACAAAAATAAATGAATAAAAAAAGATATATATTATTAAAATGTTTAAATTCGAATGTTGATTTAGAATTCGAATGCCAACGTAATGAACGAAGGTCAGAACGTTCGAACATTTGGGCTCAGCCCTATGGTTAAGACATGCTTCCTCACAGGTCGAGTGGTTAAGAATATTAATCGGCCGCACTTTATTTGAAAACAGCCAATCAAATCTCCATCAATGGAAAATTAACCCGCCCATACCCATGCTGATTGGTCCTTGTTCAAGACTAGAAAGCGGGGATCTTTGATACCTGCTATCAGAAGAATAGACTGTCAGAAAAAAGGTTTTACTTTTACTTTTTAGTACATTTAAAAGTAGAAACTTTTTTTAACTTTTACTCAAGTGTGTTTTTAGCCAGATACTCTGACTTTTACTTGAGACGGTACCCATACTTTCACTTAAGTATCATTTCTGGGTACTTTTTACACCCCTCCTCACAGGTCATGGACAACATGGAGATCCACATGGTGCCGAACGCCCTCATGGTCGTCGGTCTGGCCTCCATGGGGATCAACTACTTCGCCGGGCGGATTTGCCAGGACGCCCTGGACGCCGGGCGCTTCGCCCGCTGGAGCTCCTTCATGAAGCCCTACTTCGGAGGCTCCTGCTTCTTCACCACCCTCATGCTGCTGACCGTCCTCCTGAGCTACGCCATGAAGGGCAGCCTGGAGTTCTCCCTGAAGGTTAGAATTAGAATAATAAGTAAGGGATAATGTATAGCTACGAGGTCATTAGAGAGTTCCCATGTTTGTAGTGCTGCAAAAAAGCAGACATGGGGGAAAATAGACGTCAGTGAAGGTCAATTATTTTGCGACAATGACCGAGTATAGCTATACATTATCCCGCTTATTACATGGCTAACTTACTAACAATATACCTAATTCATTTTACACCATCGACAAGACGAGATCAAATGCAGACGCAGTTGTTCTGTGGCTCTGTCAGCCCAAATAAAGTGATTATTATTATCGCCAGCAGCCGGCAGGTGTGTCTGATTGCACTGAAACAGTGTGTGTCAGTGGGCTTGATTGCTCCAGCTGCGAAAAACAATAATCACCGGTGGTTATCGAAAAATAATTCACCGCTGTCAGGGGCTATTGACCAATCACAATCAAGCATTTCGGCGAATGTGAAAATGCCATGTAATAAACAAAGCTAGTTACCTTGAATCGACAAATCCATTATTCATAAAGTCCTGCACATTAAAATGTGTAGATATGGTGTACATACAAATCCGTGCTAAGAGTAAAAGCCTACTACCTAGTATTCAATGGGTCTCCTTCCCGAATATTTTCCAAAGAGTTCTCTTGGAAGACTTATCTTGGAACCGACTGAGACAGAATCTACGACAAGTTCACTCTGAGTCCCCAACGCATGGGGAAGAGGTCTTAAGTGCCTCAAACTATCACAGCTGAGATGCCGCGATGAGGAATGTCACCGCTCTGAAACATGAACGCGCGTCCCCCATCTAGGTAATTTGCATACAAAACAACGCCTCCAGAGCTCCTTATAAGGCAGGCTCTGTGCCGTGTGCAAATGAAATCGAGAAAAGTCGAGGGTTTAGACACACCTGTCCAGCTCATTAAATGCAACTAATGATGCAGCCGTGTGAAAATTGTGGCGGAAGCGCTTTGCGACCGATCAGAATGAGATTAGATTAATGTATTGTCATCATATACAGAATACAGGCTACTACTCGTAACCACCTGCCGCAGCGGGCACACCCCCCGCCCCCACACACACACACACACACACACGCTCGCAGTACTGCATACGTGCGTAATGAATGAACGCAGTAGGCTTATATTATTCTAATGACTTGTTTTATTAGGAGATCGCAGATACAGTCCACCAGTCTGCTGCCCGACTCTGGCGGCCTTAATATGTGTACTGTACTTACTGTATAGGGCAGAGCATATATAGTATCTACTAAATCCTAATGAAACAAGTATTTAGAATAATATAAGTATACTGTTCATTCATTAGACACGTAGGCTATACTGGTGCACACAAGACTTATGGAATATTAATGCAGTAATTAAATGTATAATTAATCAATAAAACAGATATGTAACAAATAAGAAATACAAATTCCACAGAAGGCATTAAATAATTATTATTTTCAATCATTTCATAATAATTGCATAATTGCATAATATCTGAGTAATTAAAGTAATTATACATTTGTCCAAAATAGCTGGTTCAGATATGGTTTATCCAGCTGCCCTTATCATACAAATATTGTCATATTTATTTGAATTATGATGAAGTAATTAATTCCAAGGAGGCCTGTAGGGTTGACATGAAGGAATCACTATGATTCCTCCCAAATAAAGCCATTAACTCATTCAGCGCCGGAGCTTAATCCGTGAGATGGCGCTTGTACGCCACCACTGTAAGTCAATGGGGGCACTGCGAGACAGTCTCCGGCCTCTCGGACCAACAGTAGGGGGAAGTGCGCAACAACCAGGAAGGGGGTTGGGAATTGGCATAACGACTAACAGTGGGATGGGAGAAAAATCGTAAAAAGAAGGAGGGGGGAAAAGATAATAATAATAATAAAAAAAAATTTATAAAAAAAATAAATAAATAAAATAAACTTGTAGGTTAAACCCTACTCTTCAATTATGGGTAGTTTACATCATTGGTATCTAATTTAATTATTTATTTTTTTCCATTTGACGCCGGAAATGCCACTCCGAAAGGGGTAAAAAGGTCCACGCACAAATAACATGCACGCGCGAATCAAAAAAGCTTATCAGAGCTATCAGGGCCATGACGTCACGTCGGGTATCTTTCCCCTACTTCTGATCCACTACAAGGAGTTTTGACGAGTGCAGAAAGCTATTTCCTTGATCCAAATGGACGCCTTACAAGACGCAAATGGGTTTAATCGTCGGGAGACTTTGATGGACCAGCTACAACTGGTTGAAACAAGGTAGTTATAATGTTTTTAATGTCGTAAAAAATAACTACATTTACCACTAGGCAGCCTGTTGTTCAGTACAGCAGCGCTACTGGTCTGTGGGCTATCGCCTTATCCCCGACCCCGGGTCATAGTATCAAGCTGGCTATATAGCTGTGGCTAACGTTACCCCGCTAACGTTAGCATTATGTCTACTGTCGTGCATGTAAAAGAGTTTTGGGAACGAGTAAAATGTGTAGGTCCTCTTCTCAGACCTGTGAGGCAAAGCACTGCACACATCCACACACATCCTGCCGGCTAGCAAGCTATGCGCCCCGGCATGTTGATACGATAGTAGCCCCTTTAGCTGCACTCGGTGCATCAGTGACGATAGCTATGAGCTAACTAACGCTACAAGCTCAAACACCTTATAACTACTACTATTGTCGTGTCCATAAGTTCCTTGGCAGAATACTTGTGATGACAAAGGTATACAAAGAGGAGAGAACCATTTTAAATCGGGTGATGTTATGAGTTTCGGCTACCAAGCTAAGCTAAGCTACGTTAGCTAACTTAGCTAGCTTCTAACGGTGTATACACAATATGTACAACGACACAATGATTTTCATTAGTACAAATATGGTAACATGGTTGTGGCTTTTACAAATAGTGGTTAGCTTTAGAGATGGATGGCTATGATCACGGAGCAATAGTGTTGTTAGGTGAAACAGATACTTTTCATTCATTACTCCTCGGCTAGTAGTAGCAAGGCTCTCTGCCTGCCACTAGCTGTGTGTGACTCTCAGACTCTGTGTGTGTGTGTGACTCTCAGGTGCCCTGCACCTGCCGTGACGACATAATTTCGATTACACATGCACGTTATGAACCATTGATTAAAATATCCACGTACGTGGTGATTGTGTTGGGCAGACAAAATCTTTGATAAAAACGCTAAAACTGGGTCAATTTCAATATATTTTTTTTCTTCTTCATGAAAGTCACCGTTGGCCTAGTCCACATTGTTTATTGAACAAAAATACAACCTGCAAGTTGGCCTTTAAAGGATAAAATCATTCAGGAGTACAGTTTTGAGTAAAACATCAAACATTTGTTTTTTTCTTTCAAAGAATTATATCTTGCAGCATATTTTTCGTTTTTCTTTCTTATATTAAAATATATTTCGTCTTTAAGAATTTGTAAAGGACAGGCAAAAATAAGCATGTGCTTCAGCCTATTCCTTTTCTTCTGTCGTTGATTTTGGATTTTGTGTGTGAGCTTGCCTTGAATATATGTACATTCGTGATTTTTTTCTTTTCTTTTGCAAGTCCACACGGATGTGTTTGATTTGTCTGTAAGAAAAAAAAACTTCATTCATTCATTCATTCAAGGTGGGCCTGAAGAACGGCATCCGCTTCTACAGGGACACTGACACCCCGGGCCGCTGCTTCCAGAAGCAAACCATCGACCGGCTGCAGATGGAGTTCCACTGCTGCGGCAACACGGACTACAGGGACTGGTTCAACGTCCAGTGGATCAGCAACAGATACCTGGACTTCAACTCCGTGGAGGTGAAAGAGTGAGTGAGTTATCATTCAACTCTGAGGGGGTGAGAGAGTGAGTGAGTTATTATTCAACAACTCTGAGGAGGTGAGAGAGTGAGTGAGTTATTATCAAGGAGGTGAGAGAGTGAGTGAGTTATTATCAAGGAGGTGAGAGAGTGAGTGAGTTATTATTCAACAACTCTGAGGAGGTGAGAGAGTGAGTGAGTTATTATCAAGGAGGTGGGAGAGTGAGTGAGTTATTATTCAACAACTCTGAGGAGGTGAGAGAGTGAGTGAGTTATTATCAAGGAGGTGGGAGAGTGAGTGAGTTATTATTCAACAACTCTGAGGAGGTGAGAGAGTGAGTGAGTTATTATCAAGGAGGTGTGAGAGTGAGTGAGTTATTATCAAGGAGATGAGAGAGTGAGTGAGTTATTATCAAGGAGGTGAGAGAGTGAGTGAGTTATTATTCAACTCTGAGGAGGTGTGAGAGTGAGTGAGTTATTATCAAGGAGGTGGGAGAGTGAGTGAGTTATTATCAAGGAGGTGAGAGAGTGAGTGAGTTATTATCAAGGAGATGAGAGAGTGAGTGAGTTATTATCAAGGAGGTGGGAGAGTGAGTGAGTTATTATCAAGGAGGTGAGAGAGTGAGTGAGTTATTATCAAGGAGGTGAGAGAGTGAGTGAGTTATTATTCAACTCTGAGGAGGTGTGAGAGTGAGTGAGTTATTATCAAGGAGGTGGGAGAGTGAGTGAGTTATTATCAAGGAGGTGAGGGAGTGAGTGAGTTATTATTCAACTCTGAGGAGGTGTGAGAGTGAGTGAGTTATTATCAAGGAGGTGTGAGAGTGAGTGAGTTATTATCAAGGAGGTGGGAGAGTGAGTGAGTTATTATCAAGGAGGTAAGAGAGTGAGTGAGTTATTATTCAACTCCGTGGAGGTGAAAGAGTGAGTGAGTTATTATTCAACTCTGAGGGGGTGAGAGAGAGTGAGTTATTATTCAACTCTGAGGGGGTGAGAGAGTGTGTTAGGAATCCAGGTAAGAATGTTGAGTTCAAGTGTGGCACGAAAGAATGGAGACGGAGAGGGTGCTGCTCTTCTCGAATACGTGTTATTTTATTATCAGAACCACTTTGAGCAATAACAATACTTTACAAGGTAAAGCAATAGTAATACAAGGAAAGATACTTAGATAAACAACTTAAAGAAGCAAAGAGAGATCCGACTTCTCGACCTTAAGTAAGGGATAATGTATAGCTACGAGGTCATTGTCGCAAAATAATTGACCGACACAGAGTTTAAAATACCGAGCCGCCTCGGCGAGGTGTTTTAAACGTCAGTGAAGGTCAATTATTTTGCGACAATGATCGAGTATAGCTATACATTATCCCGCTTATTACATGGCTAACTTACTAACAATATACCTAATTCATTTTACATCGACTCGCAACACTGGTTCTGGCTGCGTTCTGGCTCCGCTCGTCGCTCCGCCCCCTGTCATCGCCGGCAGCAGAACACCGGCAGTGTCTAATTGCACTGAAACAGTGTGTGTCAGTGGGGCTTGATTGCGAACAGCTGCGCACAGCGGTCATTATTGTCCCACAGCGGTCATTATTGTCTGATAATGACCGCTGTCGGGGGGCTATTGACCAATCACAAGCAAGCATTTCGGCGAATGTGAAAACGCCATGTAATAAGCGAAGATAACTTCATGATAACCGGCGAGATATCCGACTTCTGCCCATGGACGGCTGTTCCCAGTAACACTGCTGAAGAACCGACAGAAAGAGAGAGGCAAAGTATTACTATAAAGGCCTCAATACAGCCAGCAGACCCAATCAGAACCAGTGACACAAACACAGGCAGGTGACAACAATCAGGGTAATTACAGAGACAGCAGGTGACGACAATCAAGATAATTACAGAGACAGAGTGAGAATTCCAGGATGACAGCAGAGCTTCCAATCCTGAATAGGGAGAGAAAGCCCAGACGTTACAAGAGTGAGTTATTATTCAACTATGTGGAGGTGAAAGAGTGAGTGAGTTATTATTCAACTCTGTGGAGGTGAGAGAGAGTGAGTTATTATCAAGGAGGTGAAAGAGTGAGTGAGTTATTATCAAGAGAGACAGAGAGAGAGCCATCTCATTTAAATGTCACAGAATAACCGTCACAACTAATGTCACACAGGGAGGTTATAGGTCATGTTCTTGTTGTCAAACTCATGGATGTGATTCTTTCCTCCTCCTCCTCCCCCTACTCTTCCCTCCTCCCTCATCCTCCCTCCTCCTCCTTCTCCTCCTCCTCCTCTTCTCTCCCTCTTCCTCCTCTTCTCTCCTCCTCCCCCTCCTCCCTCCTCTTCCTCCTCCTCCCTTCTCCTCCTCCTTCTCCCTCCTCCTCCTTCCTCCTCCCTCCTCCCCCTCCTCCTCCTCCTCCTCCTCCTCCTCCTCCTCCTCTCTCACAGTCGTATCAAGAGTAATGTAGACGGCCGTTACCTGGTGGACGGTGTTCCGTTCAGCTGCTGTAACCCTGGCTCCCCGCGGCCGTGTCTCCAGTACCAGCTGACCAACAACTCTGCCCACTACAACTACGAGCACCAGGCGGAGGAGCTCAACATCTACTTGCGGGGCTGCAGAGAGGCGCTGGTCCACCACTACATGGGTCTGATGGTCACCATCGGCCTGGTCGTGCTCACCGTGGTCCTGATCCAGGTACAGTAGCACCTCCTCATCCAGGTACAGTAACGCTGTGGTCCTCATCCAGGTACAGTAACACCTCCTCATCCAGGTACAGTAGCACCTCCTCATCCAGGTACAGTAACGCTGTGGTCCTGATCCAGGTACAGTAACGCTGTGGTCCTCATCCAGGTACAGTAACACCTCCTCATCCAGGTACAGTAACGCTGTGGTCCTCATCCAGGTACAGTAACGCTGTGGTCCTCATCCAGGTACAGTAACGCCTCCTCATCCAGGTACAGTAACACCTCCTCATCCAGGTACAGTAACGCCTCCTCATCCAGGTACAGTAACACCTCCTCATCCAGGTACAGTAACGCTGTGGTCCTCATCCAGGTACAGTAACGCCTCCTCATCCAGGTACAATAACACCTCCTCATCCAGGTACAGTAACACCTCCTCATCCAGGCACAGTAACCACGGCGACAGAATCCCTTTTAGACTTGAGCCACCGCAACAGTTTGCATACACTTTTCTGCTTTTCTTTTTTGGAGTGAGGTTCCACTGGGACACTTCTGCACTGGAGTGAGGTTCCACTGGGACACTTCTGCACTGGAGTGAGGTTCCACTGGGACACTTCTGCACTGGAGTGAGGTTCCACTGGGACACTTCTGCACTGGAGTGAGGTTCCACTGGGACACTTCTGCACTGGAGTGAGGTTCCACTGGGACACTTCTGCACTGGAGTGAGGTTCCACTGGGACACTTCTGCACTGGAGTGAGGTTCCACTGGGACACTTCTGCACTGGAGTGAGGTTCCACTGGGACACTTCTGCACTGGAGTGAGGTTCCACTGTGACACTTCTGCACTGGAGTGAGGTTCCACTGGGACACTTCTGAACTGGAGTGAGGTTCCACTGTGACACTTCTGCACTGGAGTGAGGTTCCACTGGGACACTTCTGCACTGGAGTGAGGTTCCACTGGGACACTTCTGCACTGGAGTGAGGTTCCACTGGGACACTTCTGCACTGGAGTGAGGTTCCACTGGGACACTTCTGCACTGGAGTGAGGTTCCACTGTGACACTTCTGCACTGGAGTGAGGTTCCACTGTGACACTTCTGCACTGGTGTGAGGTTCCACTGGGACACTTCTGCACTGGAGTGAGGTTCCACTGGGACACTTCTGCACTGGAGTGAGGTTCCACTGGGACACTTCTGAACTGGAGTGAGGTTCCACTGGGACACTTCTGCACTGGAGTGAGGTTCCACTGGGACACTTCTGCACTGGAGTGAGGTTCCACTGGGACACTTCTGCACTGGAGTGATGTTCCACTGGGACACTTCTGAACTGGAGTGAGGTTCCACTGGGACACTTCTGCACTGGAGTGAGGTTCCACTGGGACACTTCTGCACTGGAGTGAGGTTCCACTGGGACACTTCTGCACTGGAGTGAGGTTCCACTGGGACACTTCTGCACTGGAGTGAGGTTCCACTGGGACACTTCTGCACTGGAGTGAGGTTCCACTGGGACACTTCTGCACTGGAGTGAGGTTCCACTGGGGATTCCCCCCATTTTAGCCACACAGTGAAGATCAGTGATTATTACAGACAAACGTGTTTCATATCATAATATTCATTTGAACATTTAATGGTTATTATGGTTAGCGGTGGCACCAAGCGGTAGAATAGGAAGACTGCACCAGATGGAATAAGCTTTCATACATTAGAGCAGGGGTGTCAAACTCATTTTCACAGAGGGCCACATCAGCATTATGGTTGCCTTCAAAGGGCCAAAGACCGTATAAATGTTAATGTAATGTAAAATAAATGTAGCTACTCATTTACATATTGTTAAACATGTTGTTTCTGTATTTATTACTTATTCAAGTTATACATATTGCATATGCATTTGCATAGATGTAAAAATATATGTTAGCTTATGTTATTTTAACAAATAATTTTAGTTTATCAGAACCCCATATTACTCCATCAATCAATGATCAAACCATTCAAGTAAATAACAAAGAAGAATATCATCAAATACAAGCTATGACATTAAGTTTGTTCAAAACCTTTTTGTCACAGTGGGGCAGAACTAACAACTGTGAGCTGCAAAGAACACGTGGGACAGATGTAGCAGATGTTACAAAAACAAATGGCTGCACACAACCTTGCAGAGGCCATACATCCAACTAATGGAAGATAGTTTAATTAACTTTAATTAACAGATTGCAGAATGGGTACAGTACAGTACAGCTCAATACACACAATTGTTAAGGGGATGCAGACCAGAGAAAGACTTTCGACTTGTTTACATCAGGGTCCCCCATTTTCAATTCTTAATGAAATTGCTATTATGTGTCTGCATAATACAACTGTAACTGTACTCAAAAATAACAAAATAAGGGTTGTCTCAGTTCACAACTATATTGGTCAAGTTTTGGGTGGGACTTGTTATGTCGGTTATGTCACACAGCCAGTTTGCATCTGACAGTTCAGACAATATTTCTTCAACCCTTTGTTACCTATTCCGCCTGGATCTTTTTTGTATTTTGGGCTGTAAAATTGTCAAAGAATGTCTGAGGAGTAAGTGCTTTTGGCTTTTTTCCTTTGTTACTTCATCAATACCTCAGATGTTCAACATACATGTATGTGTAAGAATGTGTAATAACTAAGGCTGTCAAAGTTAAAGCTTTATTAACGCATTAACCCACAATTATTTTAACGCAGCTTTTTTTTAACCCAAGATTAATGTTTACATTTTTTTTTTTGTTTTTTTGTTTTTTTAACCAGGGCTCTTGGGGGGCCACATCAAATGACGTGGCGGGCCACATTTGGCCCGCGGGCCATGAGTTTGACACCTATGCATTAGAGTTTCAACACTGATGTATTCGGTATGACTCATAGTCATAATTAATCATAGGTAATTGTAATTACATGAGTGTAATAGCATTTGGAATAGGTCTTTCAAAATATATAACCTGTCCTCTGTAGTGTTATACTCTGTATATAACCTGCCCTCTGTAGCGTAGTTATACTCTGTATATAACCTGTCCTCTGTAGCGTTATACTCTGTATATAACCTGTCCTCTGTAGCGTTATACTCTGTATATAACCTGTCCTCTGTAGCGTTATACTCTGTATATAACCTGTCCTTTGTAGCGTTATACTCTGTATATAACCTGTCCTCTGTAGCGTTGTACTCTGTATATAACCTGTCCTCTGTAGCGTTATACTCTGTATATAACCTGTCCTCTGTAGCGTTATACTCTGTATATAACCTGTCCTTTGTAGCGTTATACTCTGTATATAACCTGTCCTCTGTAGCGTTATACTCTGTATATAACCTGTCCTCTGTAGCGTTATACTCTGTATATAACCTGTCCTCTGTAGCGTTATACTCTGTATATAACCTGTCCTCTGTAGCATTATACTCTGTATATAACCTGTCCTCTGTAGTGTTATACTCTGTATATAACCTGTCCTCTGTAGCGTTATACTCTGTATATAACCTGTCCTCTGTAGCGTTATACTCTGTATATAACCTGTCCTCTGTAGCGTAGTTATACTCTGTATATAACCTGTCCTCTGTAGCGTTATACTCTGTATATAACCTGTCCTCTGTAGTGTTATACTCTGTATATAACATGTCCTCTGAAGCGTTATACTCTGTATATAACATGTCCTCTGTAGCGTTATACTCTGTATATAACCTGTCCTCTGTAGCGTTATACTCTGTATATAACCTGTCCTCTGTAGCATTATACTCTGTATATAACCTGTCCTCTGTAGTGTTATACTCTGTATATAACCTGTCCTCTGTAGCGTTATACTCTGTATATAACCTGTCCTCTGTAGCGTTATACTCTGTATATAACCTGTCCTCTGTAGCGTTATACTCTGTATATAACCTGTCCTCTGTAGCGTTATACTCTGTATATAACCTGTCCTCTGTAGCGTTATACTCTGTATATAACCTGTCCTCTGTAGCGTTATACTCTGTATATAACCTGTCCTCTGTAGCGTTATACTCTGTATATAACCTGTCCTCTGTAGCGTTATACTCTGTATATAACCTGTCCTCTGTAGCGTAGTTATACTCTGTATATAACCTGTCCTCTGTAGCGTTATACTCTGTATATAACCTGTCCTCTGTAGCGTAGTTATACTCTGTATATAACCTGTCCTCTGTAGCGTTATACTCTGTATATAACCTGTCCTCTGTAGCGTTATACTCTGTATATAACCTGCCCTCTGTAGCGTTATACTCTGTATATAACCTGTCCTCTGTAGCGTTATACTCTGTATATAACCTGTCCTCTGTAGCGTTATACTCTGTATATAACCTGTCCTCTGTAGCGTTATACTCTGTATATAACCTGTCCTCTGTAGCGTAGTTATACTCTGTATATAACCTGTCCTCTGTAGCATTATACTCTGTATATAACCTGTCCTCTGTAGCGTTATACTCTGTATATAACCTGCCCTCTGTAGCGTTATACTCTGTATATAACCTGTCCTCTGTAGCGTTATACTCTGTATATAACCTGTCCTCTGTAGCGTTATACTCTGTATATAACCTGTCCTCTGTAGCGTTATACTCTGTATATAACCTGCCCTCTGTAGCGTTATACTCTGTATATAACCTGTCCTCTGTAGCGTAGTTATACTCTGTATATAACCTGTCCTCTGTAGCGTAGTTATACTCTGTATATAACCTGTCCTCTGTAGCGTTATACTCTGTATATAACCTGTCCTCTGTAGCGTTATACTCTGTATATAACCTGTCCTCTGTAGCGTTATACTCTGTATATAACCTGTCCTCTGTAGCGTTATACTCTGTATATAACCTGTCCTCTGTAGCGTAGTTATACTCTGTATATAACCTGTCCTCTGTAGTGTTATACTCTGTATATAACCTATCCTCTGTAGCGTAGTTATACTCTGTATATAACCTGCCCCCCCCCCCCCAGGCCTTGGTGCTGGTGAGCCTGCGGTACCTGCAGACCGCCATGGAGGCCGTGTCCGGCGAGGAGAACGCGGAGATGGAGACGGAGGGATACCTGCTGGAGAGAGGCGTGAAGGAGACCCTAAAGGAGTACCTGGAGCCCGTGCTGAAGTTCTTCCTGCTGGGCGAGGAGGTCACCCCCGAGGCCCAGTCTCCCGCCAGCTAGGAGGACAGGAAGCGAACCTTTGGTTTTTTCCGCAGATCGAAACCCGCTGTGTGCGATGATGTCCTATCGTTCAGAATGAGGACCGTGTGTGTAGACTCAGCCGCTCACCATCACGTTGGAACAAGCGCGGGAATTTAGCGGACGCAGGGCCGTGTCGAATGAGGCCCATGTAGACTCGACCACTAAATGATGCGGTTATTCCAACATAATTGTGGTTGAGTCTACACACGGTCCTCATTCTGAATGGTTGCATTTTCTACACAATGCATTATTTTTTATTGTACGTGATTATGTGAATGTGAGAAGAACACATCAAGGTCAATTCACTTTCCATTTAATCAAGTCAGGAGGAGTAATGATGAATGATCTGTTCATAAATAGCCATTTCTGTTTACATTTCTGATTGATTGAAGTTCAAAATGGATAAGATCCCTGCAGTACATTCTATTCTGAGGCTCAAGTATATTTAAATCTTAACCCCAAACATGAGTCACGACATGTGGTCCATGACTGACAAGTTACATGTCAACCCTTCAAATGGACAATTGACAAGTTACATTTAAACCTTGACAAGTTACATTTCAACCATTCAAATGAACAATTGACAAGTTACACTTAAACCCTTCAAATGAACAATTGACAAGTTTCATTTCAACCCTTAATTGACAAGTGACAAGTTACATTTCAACCCTTCAAATGAACAATTGACAAGTTACATGTCAAACCTTCAAATGAACAATTGACAAGTTACATTTCAACCCTTCAAATGAACAATTGTGGTAACAAAATAATTAGTACACTGTATCCACGTTTTACTTTCACATGCATTTTATGTAATTGAATAGTTCTATTTTGTCTACAATAACATTATTTTGGTATGGTAAATAAAGGCACTGCTATTTAACGCCAAGACCCTACAAACAAAAAAAGTATTTGCCTGTTAATAACAAATAATGAGATTATGTTTGAAATTGTACATGGTGAAGAACACAAGCTCGTTTACAATGAGAGGAGATCCACCTCTTAATTATACCTGTTATTAATTTAGCATACAAAATAAGGCAACTGTAAAAAGCTGATAGAGAGATGAGGCACAACTGCTCTGCATTATGTAAAAAGGACTATGACACTGTATTACAGAAATACTACAACGGATCATTAAAGTTTAAAGTTTGTAATTGCTTAGAATTGTATAGAGTGTCTGTCAATTCTTCCATCTTCCGGTCCGATCACAACGCCTACACATGATGTTTAAGTGTAACGGGGAAGCCCGTGGGTATGTCCACAGTCACGGAAACAGGTGTGTTGACGAGTGACTGTGGCAGTGCGGGCTGGTAAATTAAACTCACTTCCCCATAACAGGGTTAACAGACGCATAGGTACGGTAGTTAGGAGTGAATTTACTTCTTAGTGCAGCGGCCTGTGTCGTCGCCCGTGGACGCGGGAGCCCCCTGTTCGACTCCCACTCGGGACATTAACATTTAACATCAAACACAACGCAGACCAGTATGATCCGTCACATAAGCATGTATAAAACCTCACTCACCTGCGTCTGGATCCTTTCACTTTTAACACGTTCAGGTGTACCGTACGTTAAAGGAGCTGTAAGTGGTATTTTCATTGTTAAATTAAGTGGTCTACATGTTAAAATAATAGCTCTACACTCTGACAACCATCACTGATATAGAGAGTGTCTGGTCAGTAACATGAGTCTCTCAGTCCCTCCACTGCAGTAAACAGCCATCACTGATATATAGTGTCTGGTCAGTAACATGGGTCTCTCAGTCCCTCCTGCTCTGCAGTAAACAGCCATCACTAATATAGAGTGTCTGGTCAGTAACATGGGTCTCTCAGTCCCTCCACTCTGCAGTAAACAGCCATCACTGATATAGAGTGTGTCGTATATTTCTAAATGAAAACATGAACATAAGCAACTATAAATGTACCAAATGATAAAACAGAGAAGTTGATTTGAAAGACAGGGTGATTTGAACACCATGTGAAGTTATTTCATGAGACAAGGAAGGAATTTCAGGTTACAACACGGCAGCTGCTGACTAACCCAGAGGTCAGAAAGGTGACACAGGCTATTTGGAAATCGCCCCTTACACAGTAGAATGCCACTCTAATAGGTAGACTAGACGGTTTTTAGACCTTAAGGATATAAAGAAAACTAATGGCTTTGTCAGAGAGATTAGTTAGATGGCTTTAGAAAAACATTGCAACACATATGTAAAGAAAAGGACCATTATGTTAAAAGTGAGCTGTCATACCAAATCACCTTAGATAAATAGGTTTGGCAGGCATGAAAAGTTGACCATAAGTGAACCAAATACAAAGACATTGTTTGTAAATTAATGTTAATACTGAACAAAATAATAAGTGATCAAAATAGAGCTAAAACCTAGATTACAGCGTACTTAGAATAGGAAAAACAAACAGTAAGCAATCAAATAAAGTAAAAAGTGGATCCAACTGAAAACAAGACAGTGAGTCACTGGCTAGAAAATAAAGAATTATCTTAGTATTCTAAAATGCAATTACAGAATGGTAAAGAGTTTGTAGATGGAAATAGCTCATGTTTTATTATTTATGCATCAAAAGCCAGTCTGTCTCCCCATAGACTGTGAAAACCGTTGTCACCAGAACCAACTGGTTGTGTCAGCAGAAGAAATTGTGTAACATGTGGACACAGGACACCAACAGACAGGTTTCTGTTGGAATGTGGACCAAAATAAGAAAAGCGTATGGACGTGAACAGGCAGGCAGGGTCTCCCCCCTCCCTCTCGCTCTCTGTCTCCCCCTCCCTCTCTCTCTCTCTCTCCCCGCTGATAAAAAGGGCGAATGGCGACTCACTACACACAGGACTCACACCAAAAGGGGACCTGGAGAGACAGACAGACCTGGAGCTTCGCATCAGGAGAAGCGCTGACACACCAGAACGGACCTGAAGACCCAGAGACATGGGGACAGACGATGACAGAGATCGTATCGCAACTGGAGCGCTGAAAACCTCCACCGACACAGGGAGACTCGCCACTCAGGCTACTGAAGAGCCGATGACTCAGAGAGCCATTGAGACCAGATGACCGAGCCGAGGTTCATAGCGGACTCCGCCGATACGAAATCAAGCACTCCCTGCCGGATCGGCGAGGAGACCAGGTTGTCTTGACAACCAGACCAGCGAACCACAAGAGAGGACTCGGTGTTGGCCATGGACAACCTAAGACAGCGAACAGCACCGAGAGACGACAACAGCCAAATGAAAGAGACGATGTACTGTTTTAATTCCTAAAGCTGTTTTATTAATAAACACCGCCGCCCGTTGATTTTGACCATATCGTCAGTCTCCTCTTACTTGAAACCGAACATCTGAAAATACCTAAAAACATGCAGAGGAAAGGGTGAAATAGAACACTATACGATCAATGAACTTAGATAGAGATACATAAATGAAGAAAAGACACTTCAAATGGTGCCATGACCCGTCCTGCATTCGACCAGAACTGGTTGAACCACAGAGAGGTTCTCTCCCCATCATCGAAGCCCTCTGCGACTGAATGATCGTCCACTTCAGCCACGGCCAGCGGGACTAGGTAAGTAGTGATGATGGTGTTTAAGATTAGTAATGGTCGAAGCAGGCTCGCATTTTGGGGTTGCTATTGCATTAGGTAGAAATGAGTTGTAAATGGACCAGGATAATGTTGGTGTTGGGGGGGTACCGGGGTCCAGGTTTCACAACCTGGCTCTGGTCTCAGCCACACACCGGCGCTGCACTTATGTTCAGTTAGGATGCCTATAATTGGTACAGGGCCAAGTGAGGAGAGGAAATAGATGTCTGTATTTAGTTATATCAGTTTAGGGGATAGGCTAGGGATTAGGTGAAATATTTGAGGGGACCGGCGTAGGAGCAGTAGGACGGAGATTAGTCACAGATAGCGGGAAGTGGGACTGTGCGTGACGGAGTGGTTCATTAGAGGGTAAGGTGAAGAGTTTAATGAGAAAACCGTGGTAGTACAGGGCAGCCTGGTTCCACGAAGAGATAAACCGTGGTAGTACAGGGCAGCCTGGTTCCACGAAGAGATAAACCGTGGTGTAGCACAGGGCAGCCTGGTTCCACGAAGAGAACAGAGAACGGAGTGGAGTATAGGGTAGTATAAGATAGCCGTGGTGAAGTTCAGGGATAGCCTGGTTCCGCGAAGAGAAATAGAGAACAGGGAGATAATTGGTTGCTTTTTTTGCCGCGCCATCATTCGCGGACTTCACTCTTAGAATCGGCACGTATAACAGACGAGTTTAGAAAGACGTTTTCATACAGATCTGTTGTAGTGTGACCCGACGGAATCTGCTTAAAAAATTCGCCTTTGGTACGGATTTTTGAGAAGGTATTTGGTCGATTTGGGGGTGAGACAGGTAAAAGCTCCCCAAACGGCGCTGAATATGAAGATTGAGAGGCTGAGAAGAGGAATGATGGGGGGGGGGAGAGTAACCTTTGGAGATAATGCACTTGTGGGGGAAATGCGTGGGGTAACTGCACATGAGATTGGAACATAGGAGGATGTTGTGTGAAAAAAGCAAGGAAATGCGTTTGGAATAAATGTGTGCATAAATGAATGGTATGTTTATGAATGAAACATTGTTTTGCTTAGTATATGTGTTTAAATGGATGAATGTTAGGAGCTCTGAGTGAATGCCAAGGTATTTTTTGTATTATTATGAACCAGGTGGCCAGGGCTGCAACGGAGAAACCACACCCCTGTCCTGCCAGCATTAGCTGAGCGCGACGCGACTAACGTGTGGACGCTGTGTTGCGTTTTCGAGTGAATTGAATGAATGACATGTGAGATGGAACCTAGGAGATGTGTAATGTGCGTTGAAATTTTTCAAATCGGGGCTGTAGAAGTTTAAAAATAATGTAGTAAAGATCAAAGAAAACGGGGATTTTAGAGCTGGTGACGTCATAGGGAGCGTCGGAGCTTGGGGTGCGTTAGATTTGGAATAACGGGGCTAGATCGGGAGCGTTAGATTTAAAATACGGAGCCGGCCGGGGCCAAGCGGGCGAGCATGCTAGAATGAGGATAATAATATAGGTTCTGTAAACGGGGGCTTAATAGGATTAAAGTTATGTTACGGGGTGTAGCTGGGGTTGTGTAAACGTCGCGATGTGTTGTGCCGCTCGAGTCAACAGGACTGGGCCGTTTAGGAGAAGTGATGTTGGATGCTAAGCTAAGCTGGTGCTAGCGGCACTGAGCTAACGAAGCTAAGATGCTAAGCTACCTGTGCTAACAATATAGCATGATTGAACTCTCGGGGAATCTCGCGTGTTGCTACTCTTTGCTAGTGCGGGATCTTAGAGAGGCGATGGACAGGTACTTCCGGTGTAGAGGGTTCTGGGAATTGTAGTTTTGTGGTTGAGGTAGAACGTCGAGTTGACGTCTTGGGGTGGTTTACGTAATGACGCACTTGCGGGGGAGGCGTGGCGCCTCCTACAGGAAGTGGTGAGTGCTGTGGTGCGTTGGTGATGGACAAGACGTTCCAGCGGAGGGCGCTGTTGCCTCTTTTATGGTTTCACCTTTAAGGGTGGAACGAGGTGCAGTAAACAATAGAGAGCAGTTGTGATTATAATAGGTTTTGAAGCGCGGCAATCTGTGGGAGTTTGTGAGTTCTTTTTATCGTTTTTTTTTTCTGTTGTTGATGATGGGTGTGTTTACTGGTTTGATTGTAGGTCTGTATTTGTTATGGGCCAGGGGTAATGGCGCTGGTGGAATAGTATGGGATAGATGTGTGAGTTTGTTTGTGACTTTGGTTGCGTGAAACCCCCCCCCCCCTTTTTTCCTCTGTCTCTTCCTCCCTCCTTCCCTCCCTCCCTCCCTCCCTCCCTCCCTCCCTCCCTCCCTCCCTCCCTCCCTCCTTCCCTCCCTCCCTCCCTCCCTCCCTTCCCCCCCCTCCACCCCCGCCCCCCTCCGCTCCATCCCTGTCTCCCGGCTTAACTTTGTGAGGGGACAGGTGCAC
Source organism: Notolepis coatsorum (assembly GCF_963971535.1). Taxonomy (NCBI): domain Eukaryota; kingdom Metazoa; phylum Chordata; class Actinopteri; order Aulopiformes; family Paralepididae; genus Notolepis; species Notolepis coatsorum. The sequence goes on from NC_140172.1 coordinate 137,670,387, forward strand.
AAAGGGAGTTTTTGTTTAGTATAGATTGCCTGATTGATTGGTTGATTGAAAGATTTTGTTAACAGGTTGTAGAGTGGGTGCAGTACAGTACAGCTCAATACACACAATTGTTAAGGGGATGCAGACCGGAGAAAGACTTTCGTCTTGTTTACATCAGGGTCCCCCATTTTCAATTCATCATGGGTTTGGAGTATTGGGTAAATAGAATATTCATGGTCATTCTTTTGGTCTGATTAAAGTTAAGGTTGATTTAGACGGTTTTGGTAATAGTTAATGTTGCATTGTGTGCTCCCCCCCCCCCCCCCCCCCCTTTCCTCCCCTTAGTCCCTGGATCCCTGTATCCCTCCCTCCTTTTTTCTTTTCCCTTCCCTGTCTCTCCTTGTATTTCGCCATCCCTAGATTGCGGCGTGTTGTGGGCATTTGGTTGTAGGTTTATTTGTACTGCGTTGTTATTGTATATGTGAAGTAGGTACCGGATGGGCGCTGGCCTGTCTAGGTGCAGGTGGTGGTAGGATGATTTGTGATATTCTTGGTGTGGTAGAAGCTTGGGGTGATTCCGTTCAGGTTCGAAACTGAAGGGAGGACGCTTTGGGCTGTGTGTGGACGGTTCTTTGTGTATTCGGAGAACTGGGAGGATATTGCGGTGGCATAGTGCGGGTGTCCATGAAATTATTAACGTGGCCAGCTGTACTATGTGTCGGTCAGGGTTTTAGTGATCTAAGTTGCTAAAAGTTTATTGTTTTCCCTGATTAGGTGGTTGGTAGCAGTAGCAACACTGATTAATTTTTATTAAGTGTTGTGGGGGGTAATGGTTGTGTGTAAGGATGAATGAAATGGATGTAGTATGAGAAGTGAAGCGAAAGCGAATAATACATTTAGTCGATACGCTAATCGGAATAATACATTTAGTCGATACGCTAATCGGGCATTTAAAAGTAAGAAATAAGGTTAGGATGAACAGATTCATCAAGCAAAGAGAGATTAGAATCAGATGAAGGACCAGGTTTACAAAGGATTATTAGACAATGGATAGGAAGGGGATTAATGATTATATTTCCCAGGAAATCAGGAGGAGAGAGCACACAGGGGATTGGAAAACTCCAGTGTTCCTGTTGAAGGAACGGACAAAAAACAAGATAAGCTGTATCGTTATTTTTTCAAGCAAATCACACTGTGTCTCTTTAAATATATTAGTATAGTGTTGCCCGACATTTCCAATGCATAACGAAGAGTGGAAATAATAAGGGAAATGCCACTGTATTAAGTTTGGATATTTCTGCTTTCTTTCTATACAGATGCTCGGCCGGACAGGTGCTCTAACGACTTCCACAACCATCTAGGGAAAACGGCTTTAATGCGCCTTGGTATAAGTATGAATGATAAGCCAGTTATCAATCCTTGTCTGCACAGTAAAAATTTGACAGTGTGAGTGTTTTAACTCAAGTAAGTAGAAGTAGTGGAAGACAGAGAAACTTGTTTTTTCAAACGGTGATTACAAGAGTGTGTTGAAAGTGGAATGAATGACAGTAACATAGGAAGTTCACTTTAGTGGGACATTTGATAGGAACAACTGAAGCGTTAAATGCAGTAACAATAGGATAACAACAACAACGATATGGAGGAGGGCCTTAGTGATCGGGCCATTGGGGGGAGTAGGCCGAGGGCCTCTGCAGACATTTCCCAGATAGACTATACCAGTGATGATCTGATTGATTTGAATATGGACTTCTCTCATGTGACCAGTACGACAGAAGGACTTGGAATGATGACTTTGATTCCAACACAGGGGAGTGAACCAGTGACAACGGTGTTACTCCAACCAGAACCGATTCAAGCTGGAGTGTCCATTGCAGGCGACTGCGGTTTAACCAAGGGGCAGAAAAAGAGACTGAGGTTACAGCCGTCCCACGAAGTCCACTCTGGCCGGAGGGCTGGAACTGAGACCGACAGCAGGTATGGAATACACGAACAGTTTCTACAGCCCACCCGTTTCCCACATCCATCCTGCCCTCAGCACCAAAGCCAAGATGAGAGGCGGAGCCCAACGATGGGACGTCAAACCGCCCGTGCTGAGATGGGGGAAGAGGCAACATACTATAGACAACAGAGAGCGTTTGTGACGGCGTTCGAACAACACGAGGCAGTTCATCGAGATCTGATGAAGACACAGCTGGAGATCGGTCAAGCCGCACACGAGACTCAGAGATTGGAACGGGAACTGGCGAGAAAGACTGTGCTACTAGAAGCGACAGCTGTTGAGATCATGCTTCGGGCGTCTGACCTAGGCCGCTGTGATCAAAGAATGCCCTGTGCTCTGTTGCCCGGACAGGGAACTGGGCCGCAACAGGGTGAACAGAACCGCAGGAGGGGTGAGTTTCCAGGCCCCTCCCAACAAGAGAAGGCCCGAGGAGAGGCAGCGGAAAAGGACAGGTATGCCCCTCTCTCCTCCAGGCAACAGGACATGCGACCAGAGGACAGGAGAGGGGTGGACCTGGCGAGGACTGTGGGGGGCCAGCCGAGAGACTGTGGGAGTCGTGGTGAACTGGAACCCCTGGGATGGCCGGCGTCGGCTGTGTGCTGGGGTTGTGGGGAGGTTGGCCATTTCGCTCGGTCATGTGACAAAGGGTGGAGGCCTCAGCGAACGTCCAGAAAGAAGCAAGAGTCCAAACAGGGGTGCTGGGGATGTGGAGAGTTGGGACATTGTCAGAGGGGGTGTCTGCATAGGTCATAGGTAAATTAAGAGCAAAGCGGAAATGCACCAACAAAGTCTTTTGGGTGCTCGGGAAAATAGAGTTATTAATAAGTTAAAATGGGAAGAAGGACTGATTGGAATAAAAATAGAATAAAAAATATATAGGAGAGTTGGTACATTAGATTATGAGTGGAAGCAACTAAGATGGATGTGCAACTAACAAGGAGAGATGAAATGACTGACAGATGCATGAGCCAATCGTACTAACAGTTAATTAATAGACAAATCATGGGTTTTCCTTTTTGCTACAGTGTGTCTGATCAACTCTTGCTGTGGCAGTGAGGAAAACGTAAGGGAGAATGGTATGGTGGACGATTTTTGGTATCTCCCACCTGTGCAGCCTGGCCCGGCTGCACAGATTGGAGAGAGAGAGAAAAATGGTCACCGCAATGGCTCTTGTGGTCATGTGAACACTGAACCAGACGGTGTCAGAGAAGGGTTAAACAGTTGGGTTTTAGACAGGAACAATGGAACATATAATATTAGACAGAGTTAGAAACAAAGGACTATTTATAGTAGTGATTACAATACTTGATCAAAGGGTGGTCAAGGTGGAATTAAAAAAAAAAAAAAAAAAAAAAAAGAACAACAACAACATTATTATTTCATTACTTATTTTATTTCTTTTTGGATTTCTAATTTTGCTGTCTTAGTTTTGCGGGGGTATTTATGCCTCTGGATGATAGTTTAATTCTGTTGGATGGGTGTGTAGCATGTAGGCACTCACAGTTTTTTGTTTATTTTTAATTTTCTTTGTTTTTGGTTGACTATATATTTTTTTTAGGAACTGGCTGGCTGGGAGGGTTCTCTCGCCGGTCAGGGATAGCAGGTGGTGGTGACACAGCGAGACTGGTAGGAGGTCTGGTATAATGAGCTGGAAACTGAGAATGGACGGGAGCTGGTTCATGGTTTGTTTTCCGCTCATTAAGGCTCCAGATGTAGAATCTGGAGGGTTGTGTCACTTTTTGGGTTATGGTAAGTGTTGGGGGAACATATTTCTCTGTCTATAAGGAAGCTCTGTAGGTTGTTGGTCGCAATTTGGCCAGTTAGTGTTCGTGTAGGGTGCAGACATGTGAATTTGATGATTGACTTATGGAGGACTCTGCACCGGCTTGTTGAAAGCTGGCGGAGTGTGTGTGATGTGTGTTTAAAGGGACTGTGGTTTGTTGACCATGCACATAGGTTCTGTTGGTGATTGGCCTCGTCTAGAGCTGACTGTCCGGACCGAGGAGCTGTCGGGAAACGAGGTATTTGGAAGTGAAATAATGGTTATTCCACTGTCAAGGGTGGAGGTAGTTGTGTTGATCTTGAGATATTGAATCTAGTAAAACAGTACAGCACAAAAAGAAATGAGACAAAGATGATTTGATTGAATGTTAACGTAAGAAGCTGTGAAATACATAGATAATGAATTGGAGAAAAATGTATTGTCAAAATGCAGAACAGTAAAGATGTATCTGTGAAAATAAATGTTTCCAATCTATTGTGTGTTTGTAAATAATAATCCAAAATGCAAAAAGGACAGAGGGAAAATCGTTTCCTTCTGTGGAAAATCGGAGCAGTACCAGAGACCTGCATACAACGAAGAAGGGGCGGTGATTAGCACAAGATACAACAAGAAGAAAACGGTCAAAAACGAGTTAGCAGTAAAGGCCTTAGGAGGTTTAAACAGGGATAACTGACAGGGATGAAAGCAAAGGATAATTGAGGCCTCAGTGGTCTTTTTAAGGAGTACAAATGATTTATGTTGCTTGTTTGAATTTCCCTCAAATGTTTAGAGAGTTAATCTTTTAGTGGTGTGATGTATTAATCTTTTCTTGCAGAGTCCATTACACAAAATAGACATTTAAGCTAAGTACATGGATAAATATAGTCTTAAACGAAAAGAAGCTGAGAATGGTACGATCATCTCTTTGCATAGAGAGACGGACCTAGACTGGATGTCATAATAATAACTGATAATGTATATAAACTGTGAAAGGAGGGAAAGGTAGGTGAAATGATGATTTTGTAACTGTACAGATGGAAAGGGGTTTTGTAGTTTGATTTGGGTCAATTTTGGATTTTTTTGAAAATTTTTAAAAATATTAGCAAAAATTATGGATATGATTTTTAACATGTTTTAATTTAGAATATTGATGTTGTATAGGAGGTTATTAAACCCCCTAAGGGTGGATTGTCGTATATTTCTAAATGAAAACATGAACATAAGCAACTATAAATGTACCAAATGATAAAACAGAGAAGTTGATTTGAAAGACAGGGTGATTTGAACACCATGTGAAGTTATTTCATGAGACAAGGAAGGAATTTCAGGTTACAACACGGCAGCTGCTGACTAACCCAGAGGTCAGAAAGGTGACACAGGCTATTTGGAAATCGCCCCTTACACAGTAGAATGCCACTCTAATAGGTAGACTAGACGGTTTTTAGACCTTAAGGATATAAAGAAAACTAATGGCTTTGTCAGAGAGATTAGTTAGATGGCTTTAGAAAAACATTGCAACACATATGTAAAGAAAAGGACCATTATGTTAAAAGTGAGCTGTCATACCAAATCACCTTAGATAAATAGGTTTGGCAGGCATGAAAAGTTGACCATAAGTGAACCAAATACAAAGACATTGTTTGTAAATTAATGTTAATACTGAACAAAATAATAAGTGATCAAAATAGAGCTAAAACCTAGATTACAGCGTACTTAGAATAGGAAAAACAAACAGTAAGCAATCAAATAAAGTAAAAAGTGGATCCAACTGAAAACAAGACAGTGAGTCACTGGCTAGAAAATAAAGAATTATCTTAGTATTCTAAAATGCAATTACAGAATGGTAAAGAGTTTGTAGATGGAAATAGCTCATGTTTTATTATTTATGCATCAAAAGCCAGTCTGTCTCCCCATAGACTGTGAAAACCGTTGTCACCAGAACCAACTGGTTGTGTCAGCAGAAGAAATTGTGTAACATGTGGACACAGGACACCAACAGACAGGTTTCTGTTGGAATGTGGACCAAAATAAGAAAAGCGTATGGACGTGAACAGGCAGGCAGGGTCTCCCCCCTCCCTCTCGCTCTCTGTCTCCCCCTCCCTCTCTCTCTCTCTCTCCCCGCTGATAAAAAGGGCGAATGGCGACTCACTACACACAGGACTCACACCAAAAGGGGACCTGGAGAGACAGACAGACCTGGAGCGACACACACACCCGGTGACACTCAGAGGAGACGGAGAAGGATCCCTGCAGAGCCAAGCAGTGACACAGAGGGACTGAGACCCGATGACAGACGAAATCGCTTCGCATCAGGAGAAGCGCTGACACACCAGAACGGACCTGAAGACCCAGAGACATGGGGACAGACGATGACAGAGATCGTATCGCAACTGGAGCGCTGAAAACCTCCACCGACACAGGGAGACTCGCCACTCAGGCTACTGAAGAGCCGATGACTCAGAGAGCCATTGAGACCAGATGACCGAGCCGAGGTTCATAGCGGACTCCGCCGATACGAAATCAAGCACTCCCTGCCGGATCGGCGAGGAGACCAGGTTGTCTTGACAACCAGACCAGCGAACCACAAGAGAGGACTCGGTGTTGGCCATGGACAACCTAAGACAGCGAACAGCACCGAGAGACGACAACAGCCAAATGAAAGAGACGATGTACTGTTTTAATTCCTAAAGCTGTTTTATTAATAAACACCGCCGCCCGTTGATTTTGACCATATCGTCAGTCTCCTCTTACTTGAAACCGAACATCTGAAAATACCTAAAAACATGCAGAGGAAAGGGTGAAATAGAACACTATACGATCAATGAACTTAGATAGAGATACATAAATGAAGAAAAGACACTTCAAGTGTCTGGTCAGTAACATGGGTCTCTCAGTCCCTCCACTCTGCAGTAAACAGCCATCACTGATATAGAGTGTCTGGTCAGTAACATGGGTCTCCCAGTCCCTCCTGCTCTGCAGTAAACAGCCATCACTGATATAGAGTGTCTGGTCAGTAACATGGGTCTCTCAGTCCCTCCACTCTGCAGTAAAAAGTAAAATGCATTTCCTGGTATCCTGCTCCCACTTTATCCAATCAGGAGAGAACTCCACACTGCACAAATGGTCTGACAAAAATAAGAAATACAAACTAGTTAAACAAGTAGAATATCTCGGGCGGCTACGTGGCGTAGTGGGCAAGGCACTCGCCACGAATGCGGAGACGCTGGGACATTGCTTTCAGTTTAGCTGGTCGTTCATACTAATACACATTGGCCGTATTAGGGGGTGGGAAACTGATGGGTGGGGATCGGGCGTTGTGGACAGCGACTCCTACAGGTCGGTTGGTGCGCCTGCGCAGTAGAATCAGGAAGTGTCGGGGGCAGCGTGAGCCTCCCACGCGTTACTCCTCGCCACTGAGAGATCGAGCTGCGCAGGTGAAAAGATGCGACTGCTGTTACCTCAAGTACCGGAGGGGACTTGTGCTATGTATGACTTAGTCCACATTGCAGCCGGCTTGTGGGAGGCAAGAAACAGCGTCCGTGACAGGGGAGGGTTGAATTGGATGATACGAAATTGGGATGGGAGAAAATATAGAAAATGGGAGAAAAGGTGGATAAAAAAAAAAAAAAAAGTAGAATATCTAGGGTTCTCTCTCCTGATTGGATAAAGTTGGAGGGGATACCAGATATAGTTTTTTGTGTTTACTGCAGAGAGGAGGGACTGAGAGACAGGACTGTGTTACTGACCAGACGATCTATACCAGAGATGACTGTCAGAGTGTAGAGCTATTTAACTTTACCTTACAGCACCTTTAATGAAATGTTTTCAGATAATCTTCTAACTCGCGTTGCTTGGAAACAGCTGGATTTACAGTTGATTTCCTGTTTGCCGCGTTTGCTAATATCAACAACTAAGAGGAGATCAAATGTAGTCTGTTCTACAATGTTTGTGTTTTTTTCAGTATCTGTTGTGACGCCATCATAAGAGTCTAATCTCACGTGTGAGTTCGTACACTTGAAAGGGATTAATACAATCATGTAGTTTTGCAGTTTATTTATAAATGATGTAAATAAAGTCAAAGCTCAAGTCAGAATTGTGTAATTTTTAGTATATGTGTGTTGGAAGTATATTGTAGTGTACTTTTCTGAGAGTATGTTTAGTGACTAATGACTAATGTTTAGTCATTAGTATGCCGTCAGTGTAATCTACAGTACAGTAAGTACACTTAACAGAAAAGACAAAAAGGATTACTCTCTGAAGTTGTACTTCAGTATAAAGTATTAACATGTACTACTGTATGTTGGTAAGCAAAAGTAACATACATCAAAAGTATACATTTCAATATATCTAAGCACATCTTAAGTACAACTTTTAACACACTAACTACAACTTCAGTGGTTTCAATTTAACATGACTTTAGTCAACTTTCTGAATACGTAAAAAGTATACAAACGTATACAAAGTACACTTTCAGAAAATATACTTGAAGTATACATCCGACACGTTACTCTTCCCCCTTGTGTCCTCTCTCTCTCCTTTGTCTCCGTCAGTGGCTGGAATAGGATTATATGCAGCGCAGTCATCGGGGTGATTAAGTAACGTGTCCTTCAGAGAGACACTGGTAATCCTGCTGGTTAAGACTCAGACCTGCTGAACACAGCAGACACACAGCAGACACACACACACACACACACACACACACACACAGACACACACACACACAGAGACACACACACACAGCAGACACACACACACATGTGCGATATGAAGCTGAGGTTTACCATGCAGTATTTTTACTCAATAAAATAGGTTGATCATTTAAAGGTGCATTGCACCCATAATCCGTCGGAACGCCATGTTGTCCATTAACTCTAAATCCACAATTGTAATTATTTATTTGTTTATTTGTCAGGGACAATGCAAAAGAAAACCTTGTAGCGAGTTACAATAACAAGATAGTTGCATTGCATGGGGGCAACAGTGGGTCAGGAGATAGAGCTGTCGTCTGGTAATTCCGGCAGCATGTCGAAGTCTCCTTGAGCAAGACACTTAACGTTAGGTTATGACTATAACCAAGTTCTGTTAACACTAGTGGACGCTCAGCATCTCATTGCATATATCTCGCTTCAGCATATATACACTGAATACATTTCAAAATGTACCTTTAAATGCCAGAATTCATCTGGCCACACCCCCATCCGCTTACCTATATAAGCAGGGGTGGTGCCACACACTCATCTCCTTCCCAACAAATTTCACCACAATGAAAAATCAAGGGCCGCAGCGGCGCCTAGATGCTGAGCGTCCACTAGTGTTAACAGAACTTGGTTATAGTCATAACCTAACGTTCTGTATCACACTAGCTCCCGCTCAGCATCTCATTGCATAATAGGAGCTGAGCGGGAGCTAGAAGCTCGACAAATGTACCCCGCTGAGGCCCCCCACAACCATCAGATCAGGGAGGACCGAGCCCCCCCGACCCCCCCTAATGGAGGGCACCCCCCCTATTGCCTTCACGGGAGGGCGACGGACCCAACTGTGCGAAGAGGCACTCAAGCAACTCAACGCACAGGGTGAGCAGACCGTGGCTTGACCCCACGACTACACACACGCACAACCCGCATGCCACCCGGGAACGAACGGAGGGAACAACCTCGTTACTGCCCCCAGAATCACGGGGTCAAGGGCAAACCCAACCCTGTGGCAAGGCCGTAGCAGCGGAGCGCGAAGGAAGACCCAGACCCACCAAAGGGACTGGACCCCCTGGAACGGGGGCCCGGAGAAGTCCATGATGCCAGCATCAAGACCCCACCAGGTGGGCACTTAGTGACCCCGCCCCCCACATCGCCAGCGTATTCGGACAAAGGCCCCTCAGCCGAGCGGGCCCTGTCCCCCCAATAGTACACCGCCTGGCACACTGACCCTGCAGAACAGGCAGTCAGCATGGCCGTAAGCACACAAAAAAGGTTAACCAACGGAAGCAGGCAGCGCACCGGGGAAAAACCAGGCAACAGGCTATTAACCCTAGCCTGGAGACTGCGGACGAGACAGGCGCCAGAGGGGACAGCTGAACACAGCCGCCCCGGCGGAAGGGGCGGAAGCTGGCGGTGTTGCATGACCAAGCCTCCATTTAAAAAAAACCCACCCAGAGGGGTTGAGGCAGAGAAGGCTGACACGATTAGCAGACGTCATGAACGTGCAGGGGCACCCTCAAACGGTGAACCCGGGAGTTGACACTGCTCCAACACACCAGGGAATCAACCACCTTGGTGTTACCCAATGCGGTGGTTGTTCCTATAACCCCTCAAGAAAAAACTCCAAAACACACCTGCGGGTATACACCGGCTATACCGCAGTACAAGTGTTTCAGTTTTTCAAAAAAGGGTTAACCCAGGCCTACGGGTCGACGAAACATTACTTCGGACCGGGCCCGGCGATACGGGAAGCACAGGGTCACCCGAGGAGGTCAAAGACCACCCCAACAGGCCCCTCTTCGCCATGCGTGAGAGAGGAGCGAAAAAGAATGGAGAACCAACCCCAAGCACACCGTACTTGGTATTCCCAGGCGGTCTCCCAACCAAGTACTAACCAGGACCAACCTGCGTAGCGGCCGAGATCTGACGAGATCGAGCGTGTACAGGTTGGCATGGCCGTAAGCCATTACGACAGTGCTGAGTAAAAAACGTACCCAACCAGGGTCTCCATAGTGCTTAACCCTGTGACACCCGGACCGACCTGGCATTTTTCCCCCTGAAAAAAGCCCAAGTCCCTCAGGGTACCAGAACAGCAGATCTGCATCCCCGGCGGACAACGGGTTCAACTGATCCGGACCAGCGTGACCAGAACCAGTCCCGTGCCCTAACCACGCCGACATGCCTACTCCAGGAGAAGGGGCAGATATGCGTGTTGATCTTAAACATGAAAAGAAGGCGCCACCCAGACGTTCGGGCGAACCGCGCCCGGTGGCCCACCCCCAGGGCGTGAGACCTCTCTACATATGTTCAGATCCATTCCGTCATCATCCCCCAGATATGAACGAGAATCCGTCAATAACCAAACCAGGTCGTCGGATTTGGTCGTCGGAAGAGGAAAAACCTCCATCCCAGTTGCTTTATAAAAATGCCGTTTTAACCTCAAGCAACCAAGGCGTGCCAGTCAGTCGCCTGTTTACAGAACACCCCGAGCTAGCACTATACGTGCGTCGGGACACACCCACATCAATGAACAGGCTATTTAGACCTGTCATTGAATCCCCAAGGCGCCCAGGGGAACGACAAGAGGGGTGTGATACTTCCTAACTCCAACTCTTTTTAGTAGAAAAGAAGGAAGCACCAACAGTATGTATCCCAGTCTACACAGCCGGGGGTAAAAATTGTTCACATTTTTACATCCCACCACCCTCCCATAGGAAGGAGACGGGAATCCCCAGAGAGACTTCCCACGCGAGCTGTACAGATTGAAAAGAATATATTGCACCCTGAGCCATGTAAAAAATTTGGTTTTAGGGCTCTCCGGGGAGGAGGCACTGAACCCATACACACTCAATAATCGAATTGAATCGAATACATACACAATAGAGTAGGACTCCTTCTAGAGCAGGGGTGGCCAACCTTTTTTGAACCAAGATCTACTTTTTTATTTACCACCTAGCCCGAGAGCTACCAGCCAAAATTGTATATTGTAAGCCGTCATTTGAGGCTTTATAAAAGCAGCATAATGAACACAAATCTGTCAGTGCCGAGTCCGACCTCATCTTAAATAACAAACAGCATTGCTTGTTGTAGTTAACAAGGAGAAGAAGAGTTGATTTAGCAAAAAAAAAAAAAAAAATTTTTTTTTTTTTTAATAATCAAATTTTATTAATCAAGATCTACTTGAAATCAGCCCGCAATCTACCTGTCGATCGCGATCGACTGGTTGGGCACCACTGTTCTAGAGGGTCCACTCACCTTGACAATCTGAGGAGGAGGCTCTGTACTCTGAAGGAGGCTCCCTCCTCACGGAAGGAGTCCCAACTCACAGAAGGCCCGAATAGGAGCTTGGTGAGGAGGAGCCCTGACCACCCCCCGAAACAGATCCATCACATGGGGGGAGATAGTAAGATACTCCAGTCCTTCTACTCAGGAGCTGTAGAGAGCATCCTGACCGGAAACATCACTGCCTGGTATGGAAACAGCACGGCACAGGACAAGAAGGCCCTACAGAGAGTGGTGCGCTCAGCCGAGCGTACCACGGGTATTGCACTACCTCCCCTGCAGGTTTTATACAACAAGAGGTGCAAATCCAGAGCCTGCAGAATAATGAACATTGAGTACCACAGAACACTGAACTATCCACACATAAGCACACACGAGCACACACACGACACGCACGCTGTGCACGCTCACACACTAGCAGCCACTTCAACATGAGCGGGCACACACTCATGCGCACACACTCACACTTATTGCCAAAAGGAAAGGCCACTTTAAATCAGTATTAGCAACAGTAACAGTGTATTGCACTACCAAAGCTACCTAGCATGTCCTATATGCTCTGTAAATAACTATGTACAGATACCGATTTTGATGTCACACCATGTTACCTGTTACCTGTTATTGCACAATGTTTTTGTATTGGATTCTATTATATGTTGTACCCACTGTATTGCACATCGTTGCGGGAAAGACCACCCGCATTTCATTGTATACTCGTATGCCGTGACAAATAAAACTCTTGACTTGACTTGACTTGACTTAACCTGAACAGCACACGGAAGTCCTACCAACAGAGACGCGCACGGTGACGTACTCTATGGCGGGGGAATTTCTGCGGTGCACACGCCCAATATTCCAGGCCGTGGGACCAGGAAACTCCTTCCCCCCCCCCCCCCCCCCCCCCTCACCCTGTAACGTGCCGAACCGCAACGTGACAGGAACCTTGAAGGACAGGTGGGTTTACCCCTGACCAACAGAAAAAAGGGGGAGGAAAGGTTACCAGTTCACCCCTTTACGACCCCACACCCATGATACGATGTAATGACAAAAAGAGAGTATGACACAGTCATAGTCAGCTCCATGAAGCGTCTGACAGCTTCACACAGCGCATGAGCTAACCTGCTATCTGATTTTTACTAAGGAAAAAACACAGAATAGAGAGGGCTCTCCAAGAGCCCCGGTACCAAACTTACACATGTGCTTCTGTGGCCAGTCCAACCCAGTTGTAGGTCACATGACACACACAACCCATCATCACCTACAAAAAATGGCAAAAACACTCTACAGAGGAACGCCGTTTTTTATAATGAGAGAATACATAATTCTCGATTAGTATCGGCCACAGGCCTTGCTAAGCACACACGAAAGCGACCAAACAATCTTTTCTTTTAGGAAAATAAAGTTTCTCCAGCAGTTTTAGCACAACCTCAGCAATCAAGCTAAGGGTTACATCGCATCCCTACCACACAGTGACACAATGTAGTGCAACAACATGTCTGAGAGGAGGATGAAGAAGTCCCCAGGGAACCGGGGGGAAACACAATCCTCCTACTTTACCCTTAATACGGCCAGTTAAAACAGGAAAACCTGTTAATATGTGAACACACTGTTCATTGTCATTACAGGCTGAGAAAAGAATCATTCTTTACTCATTTGTCACTAAGCATAGCTTTATAGGTTAGTTAACCCCCTTAGTTGTGAGTACACGGTACATATAAACACACATGATGTTTCTCAACACAACAAACCAGATTATTTTCACATCTGTAACAACAACCCGATTTGCATGGAGAAGCTAAATACCAGTGACAAGACAATTCACACATAACTCGCGTCGTATCCTAAATGTAGTGCAGCAACACTCGTTTTGAAAAACATCGTTATTTACAAAACATTTAGAAGGGAAAGCCAGAAGAAGTGTACAAGGTCTGGCCAAACCTTGCCTACCCGGAGCGTAGATCAACGAAGTGCAGTCTCAAGGCATCGTAGTAAACACAGCCGTTCTGTGTTGCCGACCCGGCCAGCGTCGCCGCTCCAACCCGTCGCTACGGTCCCCTTTGTTGATGCAGTCCTTGCCGTCCTGGCTCAGGGCAGGGTCGACGAACATCCTCTGTCAAAGATGACGTCGTAGTCAAGAGTGTTTAAAACATGTTATAATCAAAGCACGTTCAACAGAGTAGCATTAAGCTAACGGCCGCTCCAACCGTCGGTCGCTACCGCCCCTGCCCGTGAGACGCCGAGCGAACGGCGCACGCGACCAGAGGGGAGCTTTGAATCCCCCCCCGCCTCTCCCCGTGAGGGAGAAGGGAGTTGGGAACCGCAGCGGCGCGCGAGGGGCCGGAGCCACCCCGCGCTGGGCCTCGGCCGATAGCAGCAAGCTAACGTTTCCTAGCCTAGCCAGGTAGGCAACCTAGTGATCACAGCAGGCCAGCGCCGCAGCTAACAGTAGGCCACCACTAGCACGTAAGCTAAGCAGCGATAGCAGCAAGCTAACATTTCCTAGCCTAACCTAGGCAGGCCACCTAGTGATCACAGCAGGCTAGCGCCGCAGCTAACAGCTGACTGGCTAACAGTAGGCCACCACTAGCACGTAAGCTAAGCAGCTATCACCTGAACTTGTACACAATGATATAACACTCACCCAGACAGGCCGCCGTTCTGAAACCCTCCTCACTTTTTAAGAGAAAAGAGAAACAAGATGTTAACACAGTTTTACAACGGTGATTTTACCAACACCCGACGGAGCCAGCACAATACCCAACTGGCCTGTGTAGCTGACTTGGAACACAGATCTTCCGCTAATGAACATCTATGCCCATATCTCCTCGTGAGGGAATACTCTCATTTGGATATGAAAGATGGGGCCTAACACGGTGACAGAGAGATATCCACTCGTCCAGAAAACACAGGGATCACCAGTGTTAATGGTCGTGGCCCACTAGTTAAACTATAATGGGCTTCAGATCAAGGTCTTCCGCTGCTGCCTAAGAGGCTGAACAAAAGACCTTAATCTGGGGCCGGTGTTCGTAAACATTGTCAGTTAGCCCCCATAGCACTAACAGACAAGTGGAGCCGCAAGCAAAACAGTACCCACCAACCTGAAACCCACCGCTTCTCACAACAGCGGCGCGTCCTACAGTTCAGCTGTGTCCTGAAAGGTTTCACCCCAACCAACACAGCAAGGAACTGCAGTTGAGAGGCATGCAGCGGCGTGCTCCCAATACGAAAACCGGTGGAGGATTTTAGAATGATCACCATCTTCCAGACACTCCAGTGACGAAGACAATATCGCCGTATTTTCTCGAAAATAGTGAGAGAGAAAATAAAGATATAATGTCAACGTATCTCCTTGTTCTTCCTTTCCTCGTAAACATTGCTCTTCCAGCCAATATTTTTCTCCACGTCAAGTGGGCATATGAGCAACACGTTGCTTGTGATGAAATTTGAGAAGGAGATGAGTGTGTGGCACCACCCCTGCTTATATAGGTAAGCGGATGGGGGTGTGGCCAGATGAATGCTGGCATTTAAAGGTACATTTTGAAATGTATTCAGTGTATATATGCTGAAGCGAGATATATGCAATGAGATGCTGAGCGGGAGCTAGTGTGATACAGAACCCCTAACTGATCCCGATGAGCAGGTAGGCACCTTGCATGTTCGCCTCTGTGTTTGGTGTGAGTGAATGGGTGAATGTGAGGCATGGGTTTTACATTTAGTCCTTTAGCTGACGCTTTTATCCAAAGCGACTTACAAGTTCTGTACGACAAGTCAGCAGGAAGGGTACAACTCTTTCAGCCGAGTAACAATGTTCATCATACAGTGCTGAAACATGGGTGCTGCAGTGATGAGTGTATAGCTAACACACAGTATTAGTATAGTAAGAACTAGGAAGAGTGCAAGATAGTATAATACAGTAAGAAGGTTATTATTATAAAAAAATGTCTTCATTAATTTCCGATATTGATTGAAAAAGTGTTTTTAGTCGACAGCGAATTTCTTTTTTATATTTAAAGCGCTTTGGATAAAAGCACTATATAAAGCAGTCCATTTATATGTAGGATTTCTAGCCAAGGCTAATTTGTGACCCCTGTCCCTGGGTTGGCTCTTCTCCTTAAAAGTGGTCATTACACATCACCATTACCAAAAGTATGAAAGATTTACTTGCAGGACTGTAGAGAGATGCATTATTGGTATATGTAGGTCTGAGAGTACATGCATATTCTACAAATAAAGAAAGAAACATTTTGTCTTGGGGTGAAGTAGAAAACCTCCTTAAAACACATTTAATCTTTAACTATATGTTTAGATTCGATTCGATGCAAATGTATCATACAGCACAAGCAGACCCGGCCATGGGCGGGCATTAGCCCACTGAGGCCCCGTCCACACGAACGCTGGTTTTAATATAACCATGATTGTATGTGCGCAGTTGCACTGTTCGGCCACACACAACCGGGGATTTGCTACACTGCAACCGCGGTCTTTGAAACCGGTGGCCAGGGTGAAGTTGTGCGGTTTTGCAGTTGCGTGTGGGCATAGCAACCGAGGTTATTCCCAGTGTTTACAGCAGAGCTGTCGCAATTATTTCCCATGTTCACGGCAGACCGCGGGGTAGAGAGATTATAGCAGAGCCAACTACACCAGTGTTTACAGCAGTCCCAAGTAGCGTTATATGAAAATGATTGTAACAAACTTTTGTTCGAAACGTATCGTCTGTGTTGAAGAGTGTTGTGATCGACTGATGTCTTGTCGCATTCCTGACCTGACGCTGAGAGTAAACATGTAGCTGCAGCTAAACTAAACTCATGTGTTGTCAAGTTATTGTTATAAGGAACCCAGTCCAGACTGCATCCCCTTAACAATTGTTTGTATTGAGCCGTATTGTATTGTACCCATTCTGCAATGTGTTAAATAACGTTTACATCCATTTCATATCGGTAACGTTACCACATTACGTTAGCATTTAAGCTATATACTATACATGGATATAGCCATTCACATTAGCATGTAGCTAACAACACCGGCGGTCTTTTGTGAGACTAAACTATCCGCTCTTGGTGGTAAATTGTGTTGCTGATGGTTTTGTTTCATCAACAAAATGAGAGGCAGAACACAGTGAATGTATCCGTTTGTTTATTGCAGTTTCTTTCTTTGCTGAAAATAATATGTTCCGTTGGCAAAATGATCCAGTCCAGCTGTGCTTCTAAACAGGAAGTTTACTTCTTCTTCTTCAGTGAATTAATGGCAGATCGCGACCCAACAGGAAGTTTAGTGAGCGTACAGCCTTTTCTGATTGGTTGAAATGGCCTTCATGTCTGAACAACATTGCCGCCTACTGTTTTGGCATTGTACTAAATGTATCGGTTACTGGGTTCCCAGCTCTGCCGTGAGTACGCAGTTATACACGGTTGTTTACCTGTGTTCACCGTGTGGACGGAGTTTAATTTTTTTAAACTTCGGTCATATTAAATCCAAACCCTCGTGTGGACAGGGCCTGAGGCAGCTGTGCCCACCCTTTTTTTTTTTTGTCAATTAAAGTCGACTATCCAAATCCTTAGTCGGGGACAGCCCTAGTGGGCACTGATGTCAACAACAACATTACTGAAGCTAGCACGGCACTCATCGACGCAAGGCCAATTTAATTCAGTTGGCATTTGAGAAGGACTTAAAAAAGTTCAGGAATGAGTGGAGGGGCAGTGTTTTAAGAAGATTTCACTCTGTCCCCAAACGCTGCTTGCCGCTCTACTAATGATGGTGAGTAGCCTGTGGAGGAATTTTGTTTGCTTTTTTATGCACCTTATTTTTGTCAGTTCAGTTCAGTTTGTCAGTGAATTCAGACGTGTTGAATAAATGGAGACTTTTCAAAGATATAGAATAGAATAGAATAGAAATGTATTATCCTGAGGGAAATTTGACACTGCAAATCACTCAACATTAAACATTTAGACAGAACAAGTCACGAATAAGAATAACAAAACAAATGGCCTAAGAATCGAATAAAATTAAATAGAATAAAAATAGAATAAAAGATACAGTAAATAAATACAGTAAAAATATACTGAAGTCTACAGTAGGTGTAATATTGCACAGTGCTGTTGAAGAAGTAAGAGTCCAGGAAGATGGTAACTGTCACTCTGTGCTCAGTGATGCAGTGAGGCACAGTGATGCATTGTATAGTCTGATGGCTGTCGGAATGAAGGACTTCCTGTGCCGTTCAGTGCTGCATTTAGGTAGTGTGAGCCTAGCACTGAACATGCTCCTCCTGGCCGCCAAGTCTGTGTATAGTGGGTGGGAGGGGTTTTCCCTGATGGCCTGGAGCTTAGCAAGGTTCCTCCTCTCCGCCACCCTTGCTAGAGTCCAGCTCCACCCCAACCACGCTACTGGCCTTCCTGACCATCTTATCCAGCCTGTTTGTGTCCCCTGCTCTCAGTCTGCTGCCCCAGCAGGTCTGTTATATATATCCGTTCAGTCTGTTTTTGTATAAGTGAATGTTCTTAAGATAGAGAGAAATTAGATTTTTCAATTGCCTCTCTGCTGTTTAGTTCAGCACCGTGGGCAGCGCCAAGCAAGCCACAGCGCCGTTGTCCCAGCTGAAACGTATAAAAGGGAACCTGTGTTGAAAAACCATTGTGCCCCCCCGAGAAAATGTTATGCCCCCCCACTAATTTGTTTCTGCAGCCTGGTCTGAGCACAAGTACAGTACAACGAAAAGAGGTTAATCCCTAATTCGGATAGAGATATGGTTGAAAATCTGCGAAGTGGTCCTTTAATTTTAAACACCTTTAAAACTCACATTTCACCTAAAATGTAGTAAATTGTAATTTTACTCAACATAAAATCACATAACTTTTTTTGTAGCTACTTTAGTTGCTGCCATCTTCAGTGTTACAGATTTCCCCATTCAAAACTCCCAGAGCTCTGTCCTCATTATGGACTGTCTCTGATGTGACAAGCAGGCAATTTAATTATTAGGCTTGAATGAATGAATGAAAATTGCAGAATGGGTACAATACAGTACGGCTCAATACACACAATTGTTAAGGGGATGCAGACCAGAGAAAGACGTTTGTCTTGTTTACATCAGCTTCCCACTCACTTCCACAGAATAACATTAATCTAAAGGCATACTTTAGTGCAAACACCCCCTGTCTGGATGTCAAAACTATTTGCAGGAGTAACCATTGGCACGTCATAATGTTTGTTTTGTTTTTGTTAGCCCTTTTAACATGACTTAGTCAAGTAAGCACTGGTGCACACCTCACGACAGGCGAGTCCCCATTTGAAGCCCACGACAGGCGAGTCCCCATTTGAAGCCCTAATTTATACCACAGATAAATAGCCTTGAATCTCTGAAATATATAACAATTAAACAGCCTAATCTCCGCTGTCACCATATAATTATAAGAAGAACGTCTGTCTCTGGTTAACTACATTCATCCTTTCTTCCGACGTAAACACAAACGTCATCAGCGTGGGAAATGCAAGGCACTTCCGGATGGCGTTGACAGACTATGTTGTTATGGAAAGTTGTACTTTTTCCGAGGAGTCGGTTGTTTCGAACTGATACTTTTTACATGTCATTAAAATTACATTCATCTATTTAATTTAATTTCAGTCTTGCCTTCAAGAGGCCCTTTCACACTGCATGTGGTTTCTTTGTTGTTACTGCTTGTGAGGCTACTGACTGCAAAATATGACATTACTTGCATATTGTCCATCATATAATATTTCAACAGATATTTGCCAACACTCCACAGGACAATCCACCCTTACAAAAAGGATAATGGTAGTTTGATGGTAATTTAAAGGGGAACTATTTTACTATTTCTTTCACTATTTGGGCACTTTTACACAATTCCTGTGAGTCTATGGAACACTTTAATGTAATATATATATATTTTTTTATTCATTGTTTTGTATTTCTAATCAAGTCCTCAAAAACAGCATTTTTCTACCTCAAGATCTCGAGCCGTTTTGAGCCTGGCCACCTAAACCACTGCGCAGCGTCGTCTTCGCCTGAACATTAACATGCAGCGGTGTCTCTCTGACATCACATATAGGGCACATTTTCAAATGACTCAGTTCAGTGAGGGTGAATATTGTGAGAGGAGAATTGGAAGAATGCGCCAATATGAGAATTTTGAGACATAGATCATATTAATATAAGTTCACATAGCTAGGAAACAATGCTAAACACTCAAAAAGGCCATTTATAAGATAGTTCCCCTTTAAGAGTTACCGTAAAAGTCAATGTATACATTATATTTTACAACTGACAACCCAGGTGTTCTGGATTTTATGCCATGATACTGCCATGGTAAAAGTCGTATGTTGCCATGGTACCAATTTTGTGCTTAAATAATATCATGGTATTTCCTTTTGGGGGGGGGGGGGTGTACATGGGGAAGTCGTTGTGGAAGATGTGGTCAGGTGATCAAGTTCAAGTTCAAGTTTTATTTTTATTTGTCAAAAAAAACATAAATAAATGTGTATACGTTTTGTACATAAAACTATGAAACGTTTGTAACCTTTGCTAAATGATATACTGAATTATGTTTCTTTTTTGTATTTTCTTTATTTCTTTTGTGTAAATCGTGTCATTTAATTTTTTTCGTTTTTTTGGAAGTTTTATGCTTTGTAAAAAAAAAAAAAAAAAAGGACAGAAATAAAACCATTCATTCATTCATTCATTCATTCATTCATTCAGTATACTTGTTATTTTCCTTTTCTTCATAATGTATCATAATGTCACATTTGATGCATGGTCAATAAAAAAAGGATTAATTTCCTTTGGATTGTGTACTTTCAAAGTGTAATCAATTAACCCTTTCACTGCCGCACTACCAAACGGTTAACCCTTTCACTGCGACAATTCACAGAAGGTTAAAGATTCTGATTACCTGGTTTGTAAACAGTAACAGCAATATTTTTTTTATAATATATTAGATTAGATTATACTTTATTGTCATCATACAGCACAAGTACAGTACAACAAAAATAGGTTCTGCATCTAACCAGAGTGCAAATGTAACAGTAAAGTGTAATAGTAATATACAATGTATAGGTGATTAAACTGGGCATAAAATATATGAATTAGTACTACTGAGTAATAGTGCTAATCAAGTGTTAGTCGTGGGTAATCTCAAACAGGTTAATGTAAATAAATGTCTGTTACTATATCTATCTCTCTCTATTGCCAAACGTTTTTACAGCTACCTTCCCTGTTGTAAACACTGATGTCTGGTAGGACAGTCCTGTTGTAAACACTGGTGTCTGGTAGGACATTCCTGTTGTAAACACTGGTGTCTGGTAGGACAGTCCTGTTGTAAACACTGGTGTCTGGTACGACAATCCTGTTATAAACACTGGTGTCTGGTAGGACATTTCTGTTGTAAACACTGGTGTCTGGTAGGACAGTCCTGTTGTAAACACTGGTGTCTGGTACAACATTCCTGTTGTACTCCCCTATTTAATAACAATTTACTCCTCCTCCTGCATTCCTGTGTGTTAGTTGGTTGGATCCACTACACTCCGGTTACTTACTACTGAACGGACGTGTTTTTGCGGACCTCCCAAACTTTCAAACTTTAGACTGTTTTCTTTCTTTTTACCATCTTTTAACCAGTGATCTTAACTGATCACTGTGACTTTTGCTCTTATCGTTTATACTGTTGGATTTATTGGTTTTATGTGACTTCTTACTGGACGTGACCTAAAGCTATCGGCGCTTGTTGTTGCCATAGCTACAGCTACACGCTACAGTACTCACAGTGCTGAGCTCCCCCGAGGAAATGGCTCCAACATCAGATGTCGCAGAGATGCGAACGGAACTGAAGAACATCGAGATACTAGTAGTGGATCTTCTCAAGCGTCAAACGGAGCTAATGTCCAAGCTGGCTAGCATGGAACAAGCGGACGCAGGCTGCACCAGCAGTCCCTCCTGGGCGACAGTGGTGAGGGGCCGACGGAAGCTCTCCCTTCCTCTCTATGATCCCGTTGATTCACCTCAACTATCAAACCGATTCAATCCTCTTTATAGTGATTCCAGCATCCTTGGCTCTCCTTCGTTTCCGTCTCCTGCTGCTAGTAGTGTAGCTTTGCTCAAAGACTATCCGAGGATAGCTACTAGCCTAGCTACTAGCCAGGCTCCAAGCGAAGCTACCAGGACGACGGCCCTCTCCAGCTCACAACTCAACCATGGAAGTATATCTGCGCCCCGGAGCAGAAAGCGCTCTGCCCTGTTTGCTCTCGCATCGCCAAGCTCCCCAGACTCACGCGATGGGTCCGACTCCCCAAAGTTTAAACGCCCTCGTCTGCGGTGCTCTGCAGCACATACCAGGATGATCACTCAAACGGCGAGTGTCATCGATGGAAATGCCGCTGTGAATGAGCCCCTCCTCACGGCGCTGCTGCCCGACCAGCCGTCTAACTCCGCCAGCAATGCCGACGCTACTCCTGCGGCTTTTCACCATAGAAACCTGGCCATCTACGACGGGGAATGTATCCAGGAACAGCCAGAGATCCTACTCATCGGAGATTCCATCACCAGGTTTTTGCAAATACCACACGGCATTACGTATTGTTTTTCCGGTTTAAAAGTAACTGACTTACTGGAGTGTACTCCCGAAATCATCGAGAGATATCCGTCCGCCCACACCGTTATTATTCATATCGGAGCAAATGACGTAATGGCTAGACAATCCGTTAAACTCCAATCTGACTTTGAATCACTAATACTCACTATTGAAAGCCTGGGTAAAATATGCATTGTGTCTGGCCCCATTCCATCCATGGGTCGTGGATCTGAGCGATTTAGCCGTCTGTTCTGGTTGCACAAATGGCTACAGACCCACTGTACTACTATAGGACTTTGCTATATAAATAACTTTGATCTGCTCTGGTCCAGGAAAGACCATTACAGACCCGATGGCATCCATCCAAACATATCAGGGGTAAATGTGCTAATACATAACGTCATACAAAGTATAGCATCACTGGCCTGACAACCAACCATATCTAGCTCTGTAGACTATATACAGAAGCAGCCTAAACTACAAAAAAACACGTTGAGTGTCATCCCGATTCTGATCACCAAAAGACTAATCAATTACTCATTATCACGTCCCATATGTAAATCTAACCTTATCAATATCAGTGTTCAACCACAGACTATCTCACACCCCACTACAGAACCCGTACAGCTAAAACTAGCACTGTTCAACGTTAGAGCGCTGAAACAAAAATCATTTCTGATAAATGAACTCATAGTAAAACATGGTGTACATTGTATGTTTTTAGTAGAGACATGGTTAGACAATATCACTGGTGTAGCAACACTGATTGAGACCTGCCCTTCCAATTTTAAATTCTATCAATCAAACAGACAGAGTGGGAGGGGAGGAGGAATAGCAGCAATCATCTCCACTCAATTTGTGTGCAATGATATTGACCTGGGAACATTTTTATCATTTGAATACCTTGCTATTGTATTGAAAACAGAAATGCCAGTAATATGTGTGACATTGTATCGACCACCAAGGTACTCGCCACTCTTCATACAGGAATTTTCAGAACTCATATCGATCTGCATTACCAGGTATGATAGAATCATTCTTAATGGAGATCTAAATATTCATATCAACAAAAAGGATGACCCCAGGGGTTGTGAGTTTCTGAACCTACTGGACAGTTTTGGACTGATGCAACATGTTCACGAGGCCACCCACCAACATGGCAACACTCTGGACCTACTAATAACAACAGGGCTAAACATTGAGAATATATCAGTAAAACAAATTCCAATTTCTGACCATTATTGTGTGTTCTATGGTACAAGCCTAATATTACATAAGACCAGAAGCGAATTCCTAGTTCACAGAAGGCTTCTGGACGCTAGAGCTGAAGCAAAATTCTCTAGTATGATGAAATCATACGACCAATGCAGTAAATCCTCCTTAAATCAGCAAGTGCAAAACTTCCACAACACCTTGTCAACCGTATTAGATACTGTTGCCCCTCTAAAGGTTAAAAAGGTAAAAACTGATAGAATCTCTCCATGGCTAAATAAAACCAATGTTAAAGATAACAAGAGAAAATGTAGGATAGCCGAGCGAAAATGGAGGAAACTCAAACTCACAGCTCACTTTAATTTATACAAAGACGCCATGGGCGCATACAATAAGGCAATACAACTTGCGAGAAAGGAATATTTTTCCAAAATGATCTCAGAAAATATGGGTAACTCGAGGGTACTTTTTTCCACCATTGACCGGCTGATTAACATACCACCCCCCCATATACCGCAGCAATCAGCCACAAAATGTGAAGAGTTCGCAGTTTTCTTTAATGAAAAAATATCATTGATTAGAGCAAGCATTACCGCTGATATGGATCTGGCTATGAGTGAAACCCCACCCGAGATAACTATGGGGGAATTCACATGTATTACATTACCTGACCTCTGTAAGATTGTCTCTGAGTGTAATTCAGCCACCTCCTGCCTCGATCCTATACCAACAGCATTTCTCAAGCGGGTGTTTGATAGTGTCTCAAATCATGTCCTTGAAATCATAAATATGTCTCTTCAAACAGGCACTTTTCCAGATGCATTTAAAACAGCTGTAGTAAAACCACTACTAAAGAAAACAAACTTAGATGTAAACGAACTAAAAAGCTATAGGCCAATATCGAACCTTCCATTTATCAGCAAGATATTAGAAAAGATAGTCTCAGTACAAATAAACTCCTTTCTCAAAGATAATAACATCATGGATGAACTACAATCAGGTTTCAGAACAAATCACAGCACTGAAACTGCCCTTACCAAAATAGTTAGCGACCTCAGGCTAAACTCCGATGCTGGCAAAGTCTCAATTCTTGTCCTATTGGACCTTAGTGCAGCGTTCGATACGATTGACCATAATATCTTGATCAGTCGTCTAGAAAGACTGGTTGGCTTTTCCGATCATGTACTAAATTGGCTCATAACATACATTAAGGGAAGAAGGTTCTATGTTAAGCTTGGAGACAATGTATCCGAGGAACATAACAGCAATTTTGGAGTCGCACAAGGAAGCTGCCTTGGTCCATTACTCTTCTCACTATATATGCTGCCCCTCGGGGACATCATTCGAGACCACAATGTATGCTTCCATAGTTATGCTGATGATACACAACTATATATCTCCGCAGAACCAAATAACACTACAGCCATACAGTCCATTACAAATTGTCTGTTAGCAATAAACAAGTGGATGAACAATAACTTCCTAAAATTAAACGAAAGCAAGACCGAAATCCTATTGATCGGCCCAAAAGCGAAAAGGGAAGTGCTTTGTAAAAACCTGGGGAGTCTGTCATCCTATGTAAAGACTGAGGTTACAAGCCTAGGTGTCATCTTGGACTCAGACCTGACCTTTAAGTCTCATATAAATAAGGCCATGAAAACGTCATTCTTCCACCTAAGAAACATAGCGAAAGTAAGACCTTTCGTAAATAAAAAGGATGCAGAGAAACTTATTCATGCATTTGTATCAAGTCGGCTTGACTATTGTAATGCACTGTTCACTGGTCTTCCCAAAGCAACCATTGGGAAGCTTCAGCTTATCCAAAACTCTGCAGCTCGATTACTAACTCATACAAGGAGAAGAGAACATATCACTCCAGTCCTGGCCACTCTGCACTGGCTTCCAATAACTCATAGAATTGATTTTAAGGTCCTTTTCCTAACATATAAAGCTCTTAATGAGCAAGGCCCAAAATACATAGCAAATTCCCTAGTTAGTTATCTGCCCTCAAGAACGCTACGGTCATCCACTACAGGTTTACTAGACACGCCCAGAAACCAAAAAAGGATAGGAAGTATGGCATTTGCCAACTATGCCCCAAAACTATGGAACACACTACCAACACACATCAGAAACGCCAGCTCTATACACATTTTTAAAGGAAAATTAAAAACGTACCTATACAGTCTAGCTTACAAATAGTTATGGCTTGGAAAAACCTGATGGATCCATGAGGCTAGGATAAGCCTTGTGGACCCAACTTTTTAGATGAAGGAACGGGTACATAGGAGACACGCCTCCAGTTTTTCAAAAGTTTTTGACACGCCTCAGCTTCTGAGCTGAAGGAGTGTTTTTGCGGACCTCCCAAACTTTCAAACTTTTTAGATGAAGGAATGGGTACAATAGGAGACACGCCTCCAGTTTTTCAAACGTTTTTGACACACCTCAGCTTCTGAGCTGAAGGCGTGTTTTTGCGGACCTCCCAAACTTTTTAGATGAAGGAATGGGTACAATAGGAGACACGCCTCCAGTTTTTCAAAAGTTTTTGACACGCCTCAGCTTCTGAGCTGAAGGCGTGTTTCTGCGGACCTCCCAAACTTTCAAACTTTAGACTGTTTTCTTTATGCGTTTTTCTTTTTCTTTCTTTCTACCACAAGACGCGGCCACTGATGGGTCCATGGGACTTGGATAAGTCCTGTGGACCCAACTCTGGCCACTGACCACATGAGCGAACGGGTACATACGCACACAATACACGGCCACTGATGGATCCGTGGGACTTGGTAAAGCACTATGGACCCAACTATGACCACTGATAAAAACGTAACTACACTAGCATTATAAGACCTAAACATTGCTACCTACCATACAAGTGCATTGGTTTAGTGCATTTCCGGTTGCCACTGAGCGGAAATGTTTGTGCGGACCTGTTCTCCCAAACTGGTAAGCAAATGACTGTTTTTACGTTATTTTCATTTTTACGTTACTATTATTATTATTATTATTATTATTATTTTTAACATTGATCTTAACTGATCACTATGACTTTATTGCTTTTATCGTTATATATGCCTATAATTGTGTACAGCACTTTGAGCTACATGACATGTATGAAAGGTGCTTTATAAATACTTACTTACTTACTTACTTACTTATTGCACAACAACCTATCAGATTTCCTAGATGGGAAAAGAAAGACACACACATTGGGGGATATATTCGATGACCATGGTTTCTGCAGTTATCAAGATATATTTAACAAATTTAACCTCACCAGTTCCACAAATTTTTTCTATCTACAATTAAGAGCATGCAGCTTTGAAGGCTTACGGAGTCCCATTAAATATTCCACTTGAGCACCACAGATTTCACAAATTATTTTATGACAAGGAGATATCGAGAGGCTTCGTCTCTGACTTTTATCGTCACTTACGTCCTCATATGAGGTCCTTCCCCTAGACTCGGTTTGGAGGAAGGATATCCCAATCTTGGAAGTAGATTTTGATTGGGATGCAGTCTGGGAAAACGTCCGGCTATCATCACGCAACCCGGATCACCAACAGATTCATCTCAATTTTGTTCATAGGACTTATACCTGACTCATAGACGTTTGCACCTAATGGGTCTCAGACAAGACCCTCGATGCTCCTTGTGTTCAAACGGTGCTCTTGGTACATTTATGCATATGTATTGGGAATGCCCTCCTGTTAAGATTTTCTGGGGAAAAGTAACCACTCAATTATCAGAATATCTTACCGCTGCCAAAAAGTTGATAGCGTCACGCTGGATTCAACCGGATAAAATGTGCCGGAAGGTATGGGTTCTTACCTATCTCGATGTGATTTATCTAGAGATATCCACTGCACAAATTTTAGGTGTTAATGAAGCCAGCATAGCAGTCTGGGTAGCTGTGGTGGAGAAGATAAAGGGAAGCATATAAACTTGTAATTTTCTGATGTTAAATGAAATAGTGGATGTATAGTCCAAGTGGGGGTCCTGAGGGGGGGGGGGGGGGGGGGGGGAAGGAAAGAGCGAGGAAGAGCGAGCAAGAGCACATGTATTGTATTTATTATGTTTATGTCTTTTAATCTACATTTATTTTGATTTAATTACTGGACTGTCATTATTGTTGTTATTATTTCTGTCATTGTCCTGTGATTTATCATTGATTATCACTGTTACTGTATTGTTTGTCTAGTTTCATGTTAAAAAAGGGAATATAAAAAACATTTGTTCATAAAAAACATTCCTGTTGTAAACACTGGTGTCTGGTAGGACAGTCCTGTTGTAAACAGGACACACAGGAAGTGATGTGTTTTACATCACCAGCGGCAACAGTGGTTTGCTTGGAATAAATATGCTGTTGGCTTTGTGGGGGTAGAGGATATCATTAAAACCAGAATGACATGTATTTCGGTTCAGTATACACTAATCTCGCTACAAGTCAAAAAGCTAAATGACTTTAGTTATGTTTAGTTAAGACTAAAAGTAAATTTTATTAAGCTGAAGCAATAACTTAACGTTTGTAGTTTCCAAACAGTATTGTTCTTTTTAGGAGCAGAGACAAACGATTTCCTCTTCCAATTTCGACTCTCGTAAACTGCATCTATTACCCATTTTTGCCCGCTAATGGAAGCAAGGTGATCTCTGTCTGTAGCGCCTGGCAGAGGGAGGTTAGTAGTTAGTGGAAAGTACAGTAAACCAAGTAAGAGCAAAAACACAACAGCAATGACTGGTTATTGATAGAAAGAGTGAACGATCCAAACCTTGATTTCAACTCATGAAGCACTGAGGTTACCCTCATTTACAGAGACAACAAGCTTACAAAACAAGACAGAGTTTATCAGCAATTTCATACATATAGGCACAATAAAGAAGAAGAAACAATAGAAAATCAGCTAAGACAGTTACAAAA
This sequence comes from Notolepis coatsorum, assembly GCF_963971535.1. Taxonomy (NCBI): domain Eukaryota; kingdom Metazoa; phylum Chordata; class Actinopteri; order Aulopiformes; family Paralepididae; genus Notolepis; species Notolepis coatsorum. Next base: position 137,698,804 of record NC_140172.1, read on the forward strand.
AAGAGGATCTTGTGGATTACCACTTTAAAGCTGCATTAGCTGGTTTGAAATGGGGACCATGTAGAGTCAACCACATGCAAATTACATGTAATAAGAATGTAATTTAATGGCTGAGTCTAAATCGTCGTCACTTTACCTTCTCATAGATCTGGATAGATTCCACTGTGATTTGTCTTCTGTATCATGCCTTCTACTATCACCATGTACCTGTACCCCCCCCCCCTCCATGCTGCTAATAAAGGAATATCTTATCTTATCTTTTTTCCAACAAAAAACTGTATTGTGTAGGTTCATAATATTTGTTGGAGGTATAGATAATTTCATTCTTTTACTGTTCACAACCAATACAGGTAAATGTTTTAACTTAATCTTTGAGATAATGTGTTTCATATTCATCCATCAGCTCTATTTTCAATCTTTCAAAATGTTCAGTTGCTATTGCATGCACTTATTTGTGTTTCATTACACGTATGTGTGCATGCTTACCAACTGTTTGCCTGTTTTACTGCAACACTATACTATCACCGACATCTAAGAAGGGAGATCCCCCCTTGAACGGTGTTGTATATTCCTATATGAATATCTATTAATTACAGCACAGTGAGGTTGCTAACTAGGGGAAGGGAAAGATCACAGTGTGATAGAAAACATGGTCCTCATCTGAGCTCCCAAATTTAGCCAGTAGAGAATAAGTGTGTACAACCGGACAACCAGCAGCTATGGTCCAATATTCATTTAATTGCAGCGTGGTGCCGAGAGTGGAATAATGCATTGGTTACATACAGGACACTTCAAGCATAATACATGAGTTGTACAAAAGGATTTTGATGAGGTAAATCACAATAGCCCTCACAAGTTGGCTTTTTACATCAAAGACAGTATTGTACATAAATATTAGTCATGTTATGTTAATGAAATAAGACCATAGTACTCTTTGTCACCACATGATAAAACCTGGGTCTAAGATAGGCATCTTACTCTAGTTATCACATTATTCTATATACAGTTTTTACTCACATAGGGACAAAGTAGACCATGGTCGGTGGTGGTGGTGGAGACCAGACTCAGACCCCCTGGGTAACGGTGTGTGGCGGGTCTAGCTGGCCTCCCCTCTATTCTTACTGTTCCAATACTTATAGATTTCATGACCTCACTACTCTTAACCTAAATCCACCAATCACAAGTATCTTAAAAACAGGCAGTCCTCATTTGGTGTCTCCTGGTCGTATGTGTCTGTAACAACCGGGTAGCCCCCTCCCTTTTGGACAGAGGGGCGGTTGGACTGTGGCCTCCTTTGAATGAATCAATCATGTTAACATTCCTTCTATTTGGTTCTTCTGTAAGTTACTTTTCTAATAGGTTACTATACTCTTGTTTTATTATTCCAACATTGTTTTCATTCTAAACTAATATACTGCAATTATTTCCTGTGACCTTATCTTGATTAGGCAACTGTCTTTAGGTTTTACTGAGTCACCGTTTTTCTGTGGTGTGTGACTGAGTAAACAATGTCGTCATTAGAGAGGTGTCGCCCGGTGATTTTCAACATGATGAGGTCTGATGACTTCAGCCTTAACAGTGCTCGTGTTGATGCAACATCAACCCAGTATAGTCAGTGCTTCTTAGGTTAATACTATTCAATTCACAAGAGCCATCCCAAAACCCCATCTACCAAACTGACACCTTGTCTCACAGAGGCATTTCCGCTTTTGGTCTCCTCTTGCTGTGCTCAACTGTCACATGTCTAGGTGTTTGGTTTCCTGGGGGGTTGGAATGGCTCCCTGTCCAACTGTCTTCCTCTAATTGCCGTTGTGTAAGTCATTTCAACATGGGGGGTTGACCCGAAGGCTCCCCAAAATGTCACACAACCCTGCTGCCTGTTACTGCTTGTTTCCATCACTCTGAGAGTCTATGTGATGAACTATTTACCATCACTACAGATACTTTCAGTTTTCTGGGTTAATCTAACATTTTTGATTATGAAATTATGAAGTCATGAAGTCAAGGTTACCACATTCCTCCCTTTGACATTTTACTAATGTCATATTACAATTATCTTGACTTAATTTCTATACATACTAGCCATATAATTTAACATAATAACAAAAATCATAAAAATTTGAATTTTTCACAATTTTTCTTCTCAATTTTTTCCATTCTTCTTTGGTACATCTCATCAATTTTGGCCTTCTTGTCTTCTTCTTTTCTTTCCCACATTTCCCCTGACTATGGCCCCCTCCCGGGGAATCCAAATGACCCATTCATCCAGATCCCCAATTAACCTACTCTGCCTTAAATGAAACAGTGTTTACCACTCTTTCATCCGGCCTCATTCCTCTGGGCACGTTGAATATGCTAAAAACAATTAAAACAATTTAATCTAAACATTACACATTTAAAGTCTAATCAATCACAATTTTTTTTAAATTACAGTATCCGTTTACATGATCTGGGGAGACAAGATCCATTAGTATCACAATTTTTTTCCATTTTCCATTCATTCTCTGAAATAATCTCTTCTTATTTTTCCTTAAGATAGTACAATCACATCTGCATACTCAATCAATTGCTTCCCACCTATCCTCCCCCCTTTTATGACACACATAATGGTCATAACCTTATCACCTCTTGTGTCCACAGCTCAGTTTTGGCAGAGGAAAGCAGAATTTCAACGAAAATTTTCTTTCACCCATCTCCTCACTCTGGCCATCTCCTCACTTATGTGAATGCATCTTTATCTGACCCTGCGTTGTGTTATTTATCCGCCCTTTGCTTGCGCCCTACCAAATCAATGTGCACAAGACAAAGCCCATCAGTACCTATCCAGTCTCGTCCCTGTCCCCCACAGTCCAATCACAACTCCATAACTCCCCAGAGAACCTTGTTCACACCTCCTCAGCTCAGCCTTCAGACTGGCTCTGCCCCCCCTCCGGCCAGGTCACATGTCCAGGTCTAGTCATCCTTCATCTCATGACAACCCGTCGTCAGATGATTCTAGCGTGGAAGTTCCTCCAAACCACATCTGTTCAGTTTTTACAACCTGGCCCCACCCGCATGGGGTTTGTATAGGCAGGGGTCTCTGTGTACAAGAATTCTCTCACCACAATCTGTAATCGACCACCATTGGACTGCAGAGTAACAGGGAAAAATGAAATCCTTACCGCTCTAATGAAATGTATTCATGTCTCTCCCAGCGTTGATCTGCCTTACCCCTCCCTTTTCTGAGCTGTTGAAGACACAAGCACAGAGCAAATCTTTTCACACAATATGTCAACATACTTAATAAGGGAAGCCATTAATTCCATATGCAAATCGTGGTGGCACTACTTAACTGTCATCGATCTGTTCCAATGCATCCCAGCCTCCAACAGTCCTCTCCCGCCAAATCATGTAACACAGTTTGGGAAAAACCAAAAACCAAACAATTAACCAAATATTTAAATATAACACATCCCCCTTACTACATGTCATGCAACTCCTACATGTGAGATTATCATTCATTCTTAAAATAGCAAAACAATGAAATCAACACGCTCCAAACGTCACATCAAAAGCTATCAGAATAACCATCTATCTACCTCCATCATCAATTCTCACACACACCCTCAATTGGAACAGCATCCTGTCCCTGAGACTCGACACCTCTCAACCCTCTTACAGTCCACACAACCACAGATCAAAACATTTAGAAAATAAATTTAAAAATGTACATTCACGCTCACTCATACATACAAAAATCAAACTTAAACTGAAAACAGTGTATCTGTACCGAACCCACCACTGCTTCCAAAATAAAACTTTAAACCTTGACACTCAACCAAATAATATGACATAAAATAACCGCTTTCATCGAACTGCTCAGTGTCACAACACATTCAATCCTGAACCTTAAGAGTTCTTAGAAAAGAAATAAATAAAAAACCAATCAAACATCATCATTCAACATCATCCACACCTCCTGAGCATACCACAGTGGCTGTTACTTTTAAACAAAACAAACTCTTTCATTCAAATGATATGAACTGAAATCAAAAATGACACCCATGCTTCCTCCAACAGCATCTCAATCAGCCACCGTTCAACTCCATCGAAATCCCCACAAAGAAAAAAACATTCACTCCTGCATCAAAAATCCCTTTTATACAATATAATCTCTCAACCACACAAAATAACCAACACTCTCCATCGTTCTCAGCCACACAGATCATTTGAAACTAAACCAATACTTCCAAACTTCTCTCTCATACAACTCATTAATCAACCACAGACCGACAATGGTTTAGTTTGTTCCTCCCTCTTCTGCTCTCTCATCAGGCTACACTCATTATCAGGCTAATACCATCTATACTCAACCTCGTTCTCAAAAGGTCTAGCGGAACCCCTCTTTCAACCTGAAGTCACCCCAGCCCGCTAGAACTGCGACACTCCCGGTTATTCCTTCAATCAAACAGGCCGCCCTAATCAAATGTAAATAACCTCATCTGATTTGGCTCCTATTCAACCGTCTCCTACCCTCTTTTCTTAAATTAGCTGCTTACTGTCTCAACATCTCCCCCGTCGTAAAAATAACTGCCAACTGTTATCTCATTTTACAACTGTCTTCTGCATCTTCACCTCTGACCTCTACATCCCCTGCTTCTAACTGCCTAGCTCCACTCCGTCTCCCTGTCGTATAACCGCCCCTGTTTGCAGCTGTACAACTATACACTCCTATCTTCACCTCTGTGACCTCTCTCCTGTTGCGTCCAGTCTCACTCCCTGCTTGACCCCCCTTGGGCCGTTAAAATTGCTTAGTAAAGATAGCCTGGGTCACTCTTGTGGGTTCCCATGACCTAACCTAAATTCCTTTACCTCATGACCCCCCTGCAACTCAACAGAAGTTAGTCATTACACACACAAATCATTTATAATAACTGCTAAAACACAATCTTACATCAAAACAGCTACTAAACAAACCCCCTGTCACTATTATCCCACTGTGACCCAAGGTTTTTGCAATCAATCCTAATATAAACATCAGCCTATGTAAATCAATGGCCTTAAAGATAGCAATGCAACAAAATACATATGCCAACAAGCCTACATCTAAAGACTTGCAGCAACATTAATCCAACAGTGTAACTTAAATCTGACATCTTAACATCAATGTATCCTATACAAATTTTTTTTATCAAGTTACATTCTAAACTCCAGTCAAACACAACATCATTATTCTAAGCTCACAATTGTACATGTCACACAGATTAAAACAATTACTTTTTTAACACAACATCATTTAAGTAATAAAATTACAACCTAACTACCCCCCTTGGTAAGGGCATACCCTTGTGTAAAACAACCTTGCTTCCCCCACAGACTTAATGTATATATTTTGTTCCCACCGTTAAATGATACATTTACCCAGAGTAGTTAAATTGTGTGTCTAACTTGGTCACAGGCAAACGAAATCATTCCCTACTGATAGACACACTGCAATGTTTTGCAGTATAAACCCCCTTCTATTTTCTCCCCAATGACTATCTCCCAAAATCTACAACATCACACATGTACACACTTGTGTTGTGCAGTGCACACAGCATTTCCCTTCTCAAACAATAGTCACTGATCTTAACCTATCACCGGCAACGTTCATCAACTCATCCCATTATTACTCCCAAACTACCGTTTATCTGTGTATCATGTATGCAATAAAAGTTTATGATGTATTTAAAACGGGTGACTCCGTCTCTGGTCTGCATCCCCTTAACAACTGTATGTTTTTAATTGTACTATTTCTAATCATCACTACTCAATCCCCCCTTTTAAAAATACACCCCTATGTATCAAAGACAATAATACAACCTACCCAGTTCAGCCGGTTTTATGAATCCCAGCTTAATTATGGGCATGTATATTAAATCATCTACACTCTGACAACGTCCGCAACCTATTCTCAACTTCCTCCCTTAAACCAACCACTGATAACGTCACCTATCTCTACCCCTGCGTACACATAGCAATAACAACCATAAACAGAACCACTCCCAGGTTAATTATATAACATAAAGCAAAAATATCCACACTTACCACCGTCCCCTGAGCGAAAATGAACGAAAAACGATCCGCACATGCGCAGTAGCGTCACCATAACGTTGCAACGACAACCAAAATCTGCCACGACATTCATAAAAATGCCACGACATCCTACCGCGTCCAATACTACTCCCCAAACACTATTTCCCATTCTCTAATCACCTCATATGTCGCCCGCAATCTCACAAAACAGCCGCATGCAAGCTAATAGCCTAGCCAGCTTCCATGCGAGGTTCCATGCGAACCCGGAAGCCCCAAGTTATGCCACGTTCAAGATCCGTACATTCATTCACTCCGCCCAGTACCAATCTAACAATAAACAATTCACACATGTCTAAATACCCACTTTAAAAGAACAAACTATTGTAAAAGAATTTAAAAACATTCTCATATATCAACGCCGTTACACAGATCAACATTAATCATTTCTCCTACCCTTCTCTCTGCCTGGCCCCGCGCGCCGCGAACGTTACACACTCCCCATTCAACACCATGACGTCATCATCATGCGACTCCTTTCACCCACCAGACTAACCATGACGCCATCATCATGCGACTTCTGTCATTCACGATACTCTTGTACACAATTGTTACCGCATCATTCTTAACCACTAAAACGACCCCAATCAAATCAACGAACGCCTCGACTCGCTTCCTAACAACAACCGCTCACACAGCGTTTCGTAAATTTTTCCACATCGTCGCTCTAACATCTCTAGAATACCGCATCTCCTCCACCGAGCTAAACTAGTTAGCCCCAACCTCCAATACGATCCGCTCCAGACTAGTATTGATCCGATCCACGTCACAACATAACAACCTTCGTCAAGCTTGCTACTGATCACATACATTTTACACAAATACACAAATACACAAACTCAGTACTCTACACTCCGTTCTCTGTTCTCTTCGTGGAACCAGGCTATCCCTGTACTACACCACGGTTCCCAGTACTCTACACTCCGTTCTCTGTTCTCTTCGTGGAACCAGGCTATCCCTGTACTACACCACGGTTCTCTCATTAAACTCTTTACCTTACCCTTTAATGAACCACTTCGTCACTCACAGTCCCTCGTCCCGCTATCTGTGACTAATCCCCGTTCTACCGCTTCCACGCCGGTCCCCTCAAATATTTTACCTATACTAAACCCCTGCTTTCACCAGACAGACATACAGATTCGTATACTTTCCCTCACTTAGGCCTGCTCCTGCACGTCGCCTCCTAACTAGAGATTCCTCATCACTCTTTTCCAAAATGCGCCCCTAACCATCAGCCCTAGCCTGTCCCTAAAATATGACTAATAACTCTTCGTCGGCTGCCGCTCTTATATAATCAAAAAAGAAATCGCAAGTTTCATCCTCCTGCTCACAATGACATTGCACAAACACGCTGCTCGCATTCACTGTAATAAAACTCAAAATAAGCAGGTCGACAGCGGCCTCCTGTTTCTAATAACAACACAACCATCAAAAAGCTCATGATTGCCCCTTTACTGAACAACAAACGCGCCGCCGTTAATTTTGGACATCCTAATCTAACATCACCACCAGTCCTGTAAGCAAAAAATACACCTATCCACCCTGGGTCCTACTGTGGCTACACGACCAATATTCCTATTCACCCCACGTTTTCCTCCTCCTCCAGACAGCCACCACTCTGTACTGCAAATTCCCAACTCCCCGGCTCTTTCTCTGCATGCTCATTATGTGAACAAATCAGAACGGGTCTTAAAAACAGCACCAATTGTTGTATATTCCTATATGAATATCTATTAATTACAGCACAGTGAGGTTGCTAACTAGGGGAAGGGAAAGATCACAGTGTGATAGAAAACATGGTCCTCATCTGAGCTCCCAAATTTAGCCAGTAGAGAATAAGTGTGTACAACCGGACAACCAGCAGCTATGGTCCAATATTCATTTAATTGCAGCGTGGTGCCGAGAGTGGAATAATGCATTGGTTACATACAGGACACTTCAAGCATAATACATGAGTTGTACAAAAGGATTTTGATGAGGTAAATCACAATAGCCCTCACAAGTTGGCTTTTTACATCAAAGACAGTATTGTACATAAATATTAGTCATGTTATGTTAATGAAATAAGACCATAGTACTCTTTGTCACCACATGATAAAACCTGGGTCTAAGATAGGCATCTTACTCTAGTTATCACATTATTCCATATACAGTTTTTACTCACATAGGGACAAAGTAGACCATGGTCGGTGGTGGTGGTGGAGACCAGACTCAGACCCCCTGGGTAACGGTGTGTGGCGGGTCTAGCTGGCCTCCCCTCTATTCTTACTGTTCCAATACTTATAGATTTCATGACCTCACTACTCTTAACCTAAATCCACCAATCACAAGTATCTTAAAAACAGGCAGTCCTCATTTGGTGTCTCCTGGTCGTATGTGTCTGTAACAACCGGGTAGCCCCCTCCCTTTTGGACAGAGGGGGGGTTGGACTGTGGCCTCCTTTGAATGAATCAATCATGTTAACATTCCTTCTATTTGGTTCTTCTGTAAGTTACTTTTCTAATAGGTTACTATACTCTTGTTTTATTATTCCAACATTGTTTTCATTCTAAACTAATATACTGCAATTATTTCCTGTGACCTTATCTTGATTAGGCAACTGTCTTTAGGTTTTACTGAGTCACCGTTTTTCTGTGGTGTGTGACTGAGTAAACAATGTCGTCATTAGAGAGGTGTCGCCCTGTGATTTTCAACATGATGAGGTCTGATGACTTCAGCCTTAACAGTGCTCGTGTTGATGCAACATCAACCCAGTATAGTCAGTGCTTCTTAGGTTAATACTATTCAATTCACAAGAGCCATCCCAAAACCCCATCTACCAAACTGACACCTTGTCTCACAGAGGCATTTCCGCTTTTGGTCTCCTCTCGCTGTGCTCAACTGTCACATGTCTAGGTGTTTGGTTTCCTGGGGGGTTGGAATGGCTCCCTGTCCAACTGTCTTCCTCTAATTGCCGTTGTGTAAGTCATTTCAACATGGGGGGTTGACCCGAAGGCTCCCCAAAATGTCACACAACCCTGCTGCCTGTTACTGCTTGTTTCCATCACTCTGAGAGTCTATGTGATGAACTATTTACCATCACTACAGATACTTTCAGTTTTCTGGGTTAATCTAACATTTTTGATTATGAAATTATGAAGTCATGAAGTCAAGGTTACCACAACGGCCCTTCTAAGGTTTCTCTCCTCCACATTGCCTGTGGTGCATTTTTTCCTATTGCTAGGTTTAAGTGAGTTTTTCCTTACCTTCGCGTGGGGTATGTCTGGTATAGTGTTGCATTTATATTTTTTTTTTTTTAATATTTTGGACTTCCTGGTGTTTTTGCTTTGTGCTTGATTTATTGTGATGTTTCTTCTTGACTTGTAAGACGTGTCCGGCCCATGGGGACATTAACGTGTGTTGTCGGGCCTTACAAATTAATTTGATTTGATGTTTCATATAACATGGTGGTGTAGCGGTTAACACTGCTAAAAGGTCCTGGGTTTGATTCCCGCTTGAGGACCATGTTACCACGTTGCCAGGTACCCAGGTGGGGTATCTCCCGGGTCATTCTGTGTGGAGTTTGCATGTTCTCCCCGTGCTCGCAAGGGTTTCCCCCCCGATAAGATAAACCCAATGGGAAAACGTGCAGAACAGATCGCTAACGCTGTCCCGTCCCTGATGAAGACGGACAGGAGCACTTGGATTGGCCCCCGGGCGCTCAACCCATGTCTGCTCCCGGCTGCCCTTGGGGGTAAGGACGATAGGATGGGTCAAGTGCAGAGAGACATTTCATCTGCGACTCAGTGCATGTGTGTGTTTCTGTGGGTCGCCCATCTCGCATTTGCGTATAAAATTGGCCATTTTCGTTTTCGTTTTTGAGGACTGCATACTTCTTTTGCAAACCAAAACAACATACTTTATACTTATAGCACATGCATGAGCCTGGTCTCTTTTGAAAGATGACATTCTGAAGTTTCTGATTCCAGAAAAGAAATTCACTTTTAGTGCTAATGTAATAGAGAAAAAACTTGTTACTAAAGTTTTTTTGTAGTAGTTAGTAGTCCAGAGGTAGTATTTCCCCAGAAGGTGGTATGGCTTACAAATCCGGACGCAGCCATAGCCTGGAGCCTTATGTAGTACATGTCCAAATTTCATAAAGATCCATTCAGAAATGAGTGATTAGGAGTGATTTTGGTCAACTGTGTACAAAGAAAAACTCTGTTTTCTCATAGACTTCAATTCATTCGGCTGTTTTGCTCTTCCTGTTTTCGTGTTTTTTTTTTTTTTTTTTTATGTAGATCCCCATGTGGGATATCATTGGAAAGCCACACTCATTGGCTACAACGATCCACAATCATTTTCAAGATCGGATCTAGATTGACGGAACTACTGCAACTTGAGTCGGGAGTGGTATTTTGCACAATACCGTGTACTTTGCACAAGGCTCAAATACCGGCATGTAACTTGAGAACCGCTGAACGGATTTTGTCGGAATTTGTCGCTATCGACAGGCAACAAATAACCCTTCAATTCGATATATATATTGTATTACAAAATATGCACACCCGAGCCACTAGGGGTCACCAAAGTGCCGCTTGCAAAAACTCCAAAAAACGTCCCATATGAGGGACATTGCAGCTCTGCATGACAATTAATTAAAAAATTAAAAAAAAATTACTTCTTAATTCTTAATAAGGATATCTTGATTCTTTATTTTTTTATTTACTAGTTTCCATGGTAACTACAATACCCATAAGCCTAGCCAATCTTCGACCAATCACAATAGCACAACTACTCTGCCATTGGTGTCCCTTGTAATTTATCTCACTATCGCATCATTCACCACCATCTTTATTTTCATGGATGGCTATGACCACGTGTTTACACTAACACGAAAACTACGGCATTGAAAAACAATCTTAAGTCAGGTAATCATGAGTATATAAGTCCTATAGTGTATTCTGTCTGTTGTTTTGACTAGTTCTTCTCACATTTCAAAAAGTAGATCTCATTTAATTATGCTAGACTCTGCTCCCCTCAAATGTCCAGACCAAGTGAATGAGTGGAACCAGGGTTAGAAATAAAAAAAAAATCAAGGGCTTTTTTTTGCCCCCTTAATTGATTTAATTTTTTTTTTTTTTTTTTTTTATTATTGCAAAACAAAACTTATTAAAAGTCAGTACTCAACACACAATGTATAATGAAACTTTCAGTAAAGGTGGTTAAAATATATGCAAGTACAGAAACAGGATAAAACAAAAATAGTCAATAATAACATTTTAACCGTATACCGTGTATATCCAGCGAAGTTACAATTATATAAATGTTAGTATATAATATACCCCTAATACCTATTTTCTAAAACCCTACACACATATGTTCCAGCTCAAATCCCCCCCTCCCGGACCCCCTCTTGGATAGTACCTCCATTATCCCTCACTCCTAACCAGACATCACCATTATAGGCTAGCTTTTATTCTCTCCACCACTTCTAACCACATTAACATTTTGGATTCATTGAGCCCCAGAATTCTTGCTGTTGATATTTCTTGATATATCACATCAAGATATGTAAGAAACCACACTTTCCGGCACATTTTTTCCGGTTGAAACCAACGTGATGCAATCAGTTTTTTAGCTACTGTGATACCCGATAAAACCAATCTTTTTAGTTGTGGGTTCACTGCAAACTCAAAAACATCATTCAATAGCAATACCGCGGGGTGTACAGGTATATTCCAAAATACGAGTATTGATAATTGTTGGGACACATCTTTCCAGAATGCCTTAACTGGTGGGCAGTCCCAATACATGTGCATAAATGTTCCTTCGTCCCCATTTGTACATTGGGAGCATTTGGAGTCTTGTATAAGCCCCATTTTGCACAGCCTTATAGGAGTCAAGTATGTCCTGTGAATATAGTTCAGATTGATTTGTTGATGATCCGGGTTCCTTGATGTAAGTCGGACATTTGCCCAGGCTCCTTGCCAATCAAAGTCATTTTCCAGGTCTGGTATATCCCTCCTCCAGACATTGTCTAGTTGAAGGGTTTCGTACGAGGACGTTAGTAATTGATAATAAAAACCTGATACAAAACCTCCCAATGTATCTCTTTCATAGAAAAATTTGTGGTATCTGTGGTGTTCAATTGGTATGTGTAATGGAACACCGTGAGATCTCATACAAAGTCGTAACTGTATGTAAAAAAGCCATGTGGACTCGGTGAGGTTAAACTTTATGCATATTTCGACATAACTACAGAGGCCCTTGTTATTAAAAATATCCCCTAATGAGTGTATGCCTCTTTCTTCCCATACAGGGAATCTTATAGGTCGTTTTCCCATTAAGAGAGCATTGTTATTGAATATGGGAGTGTGATTATGCCATACTTGATGGTTAGGAAGTTTCCTTTGTGTTTCCCGCCATGTCCTGATTGCATGGGTTATTATTGGGCCAAATTCTCGCTCACAATGCTTGATTGAAAGTTTAGTGTATGCTATGTCTTTCAATCTCTGTGGGGCTACTATGTTTTCTTCTAATTTTCTCCAAGATACCAAAGCCTCGGGGTCAAACCATATCTTCTTCAATGGTCTTAATGTGAAGGCATTAAAATATTGTAAAAAATCTGGGACTGCCATGCCACCGTCTGCTTTACTTCTCTGTGCGGTGGATCTTTTTATGCGAGGTGGTTTGTTATTCCAAATAAATTTGTATGTGGAGGTTTGTAATCTTTTCCAGTAGCCCTCTGGAGGAGGTAACGGAAGCATTGAGCTGAAAAAATTGATTCTTGGTAATACATCCATCTTAACTATTGATACCCTTGCCTGTACTGAGTTTTTAAGTTTTGCCCACCTGTCCAGGTCGTCCTTGATTTTGTTCTGTATTTTTGTGTAATTGTGCTTCACCGTTTGTCTTATGGTGGGAAATATTTCCACACCCAAGCATCTGAAATGTTTGACCATGGGTATCGCACCTGGGAGGGTTGTCTCTTTTTTTGCACTGGTGTTAAGAGGAAGAAAAGCCGACTTAGGCCAATTTATTTTAAATCCCGATAAATCACCAAAGTTCTCTATCAACTTGAGTATAAGCGGCAATGTGTTGTTGGGGTTTTGCATGAACAATATTACGTCGTCCGCATATAAACTAATTTTATGATGTGTGCCCTTGATTACTATTGGTTCTATGTGTTGGGATTGTCTTATAAATTGTGCTAAAGGTTCTAATGATAGATTGAATAGTCCGGGACTAAGAGGGCAACCTTGTCTGGCTGAGCGCGATACCGGAAAGATATCGGAGATGAATGTGCCTGTTGTAATCCTGGCCGATGGGTCCTTGTATAGTACTTTAATCATATCAATGAAACCTTTTCCTAACCCCATCCTTTCCAATACTGCCCATAGAAACGACCATTCCAACCTGTCAAATGCTTTCATAGCATCCAGGGATAGTATCGCCTTAGGTGTGATGTCCTCTTTGTCTGTATCTAGTACGTGCAGTATTCGCCTTATGTTATCATTGATCAGGCGACCTTTTATGAAGCCTGTTTGGTCCGTATGAACTAAAGACGTCATATGCTTTTGCAATCTGATGGCTAATATCTTAGAGTACAGTTTGACATCGGTTCCGAGGAGGCTTAAAGGACGGTAACTACCGCATTCAGTGGGGTCTTTGTCTTTTTTGTGAAGAACTGAAATGAGTGCGGTATTTTGGTGTTCAATGAAGCTTCCCTCTTTGACTGAGTATAAGATCATATTTAGTAATAAGGGTCCAAATATGTCCCAGCAAGAAATGTACATTTCTGATGGGATACCGTCAATTCCCGGAGCTTTGCCGTTTTTCATTCCGGATATGGCCTTCTTGAGTTCTTCTAATGTGATCGGTACTTCTAACTGTTTAGCGTCTTCATCCGTAAGTTTAGGGAGAGTAATTTGATTAAGATATGTGTCTAATTTGTCTTGATCAAAGGTCGTTTCTGAGTTATATAAATCGGAGTAGAATTCTTTGAATGTATCGTTTATTATTTTGGGTTCTGTTACTAGAGCTTGTTGTTTCCTAATGGCAGTTATATCTGCAAATTTTGCATTAATTCTTAGTCGCATGGCTAATAGGTGACTAGGTTTAGAACCTTGGAAGTACTGCTGTTGTCTAGTGCTGCGTATTTGCAATTCCGATTTTTGTCTGTACATTGCTTTGATCTCTGTCTTTAGAATGTTAACTTGGTTATCTAGTCTAGTAGAGTTGTTGTATTTTAAAGAATTAAAAAGCGTTGAGTAAAGCGTTTCCATTTCAGACAGTTTTGTGTTTTGATTTTTGCGCAATATGGAGGTAAATCTATCCGAGAAATCCTTGATCATATTCTTTACCGACATCCATAATATTCTGGGATCTTGCACCGAGTTAGCATTATCTTGTAGGAATACTGTGAGAGCTTCTTTAATTTGTGTAATGAATTCCTTGTTGTTAAGCAGCATCGAATTAAAACGCCATCTTGGGGCCCGGGTAGATAGTGTACCAAATGTTGCTTTCAGGATTAAGTAGCAGTGATCTGATAGCGCATTGGGTGTCATTTCCACTTCGTATTTATCAAATATTCTCGGGGATGCAAAGACGTAATCAATTCTGGATAGTGTGTTGTGTCTCGCCGAACGACAGGAGTACTTGCGGGTCATGGGGTTAAGTGAACGCCATAAATCAGTTACTCCTGTTGATTTCGACCAATCTTTTAATGCTTTAGATGAATTCTTTTGTTCGCTGGAGAAGGAAAGGTAAGTTTTGTCCATCCTTGGGTTCCAAATGGCATTAAAATCCGCACCTATTATATATGAGTACTCGGGATGGTTTAACATTTCTCCTGTTAGTGAAGTGAAGAAACCCACTTCGTACAAATTCGGGGCATATACCGCTGCCAATGCAATTTTCCTGTTATTGTGTATAATCCTAGCTATAGTTATGCGCCCCTCAGCATCCGACCATACCCCTTTCAATTCGATATTTAATTTGCGTCTGACGACTATGGCTACCCCTCTAGTTCTCGTAGCAAAAGAAGAGGGACCAATATTATGGTATATGTTATCCGCTAACGTATTTATGTCTCCCTCTAAAATGTGCGTTTCGCTTAATAGTGCCACGTCCACATGTTCTTTTTTCATCAGTGTAAGCACGCTTTTGCGCTTGTGTTGTTTGTTTATCCCACCGGTGTTCCATACCATTATATTCAAACTAGCCATAGTCTATGCATGTTTTCGTGTAGTTTTTGGTAATGTTTCTGGAGTATGAAGCTACAATAGATGCACATCCAATTAATGAGGTCCCGTTGAGAGCTGAGCTTAAAAACATATATATATACAAATAAAAATCCCCTATTTTCCCCTCTCCCAGAAAGTCGAACATGCCTGTGTTCCAAGAACACATCCTCCGCGATTGACTTTCTCCCATGGTCCACCGGATTGCCCAACCTGAGCATTGTAATCCTAATTTTCCTATGCTCATTGCCATAGGATCTAACATTTCCATTCTATTGCAATAGAATGTCGCTTTTGGTCTTGCACCTTCCCTTACTGTAATGAAGTATTGTGATAAATAACCTAAAGATAAAAATAAAAAATAAAATAAAAAGAGAATAAACCTTTATCGACATATTCCTTTGAACCCTCCACCAACGTGTGGGGGAAAAAAAAAGGAAAAGATTGTAGATCAATATTGACACCTTAATGTGAAGAACATTGGAAAAGAATAATGTAAGTTACAATATATTTAAAAAATATATAGTAATATTGACACCTTAATGTGAAGAACATTGGAAAAGAACAATGTAAGTTAAATTATATTTAAAAAATATAGAGTAATGAGAAGAAAAAATGTAATAAAATAAAAATCAATGGAAAGATATAGATAAGGAATAAGAGATAAATAATTATCAACGTGGAGAAGCCACTAGAACCGATTTAACTGATTAGATAAGATAGAAAAGCAGCGCCTTTTAGCGCTTCAATGTGCCTTTAATGGAGTGATTACTTAAATTGTTAGAATAACATTGCTGTGCTCATACGTTTATGTGTGGATAATTTTAAAGTATTATTAAGGGCTGATTGCACTTCATTTAATTTATTATCTGCTATGTGTATGCACACCGAATGTTATTGTTAGAGTTGTATGCTTCGTTGTCATGGTGCCTTATATTCTAGAAGGTTGTAGAATATACTAGTGCCTAGACTATTTTACATTCCAGAATGATCTAAGAGACCCAGGGCATTTGAGCGATAAACCCAGAATATTCCAGATAGATCTTTTTGCAATGATATTTATTTGTCCCCATTTGAGACCAGAGACTGAAATTATAATGTATTATGAATCGTATTATACACAGTACACTTTGTTATAGACGACTTGCATATCGTTTGCTACTTTGATGAACACAACAATGTCATTCCAACACTGGTGGAATGACCTCATTGATGAACACAATAAAGTCATTCCAACACTGGTATATATTTAGAGAGAGGCTTAACTGATTCCGGCATTTTCGTCATGCTTTGGGTTATTTGCTGCATTTTGCTTCAGGAAATCCTCAGCATCAAAGGGTGTAAATGGACCTGACCTGCGGCCGTTATTGTCCAAGAATGATAACAGCGCCGGATATGCTAGCCTTGGCTTGTGGCCGGCTATGTACAGCTTTTGCATCACATCTTTGTATGGTTGACGTCGGATGATGGCCTCTCTGCTCAAATCTTCGTAGATAAATTTGTTTTTTTGTATTTCGGGGGCACCACATTTTTTTGATGAAAATTAACAAAGATTATAAAACATTGTCGACACTTTTTTTTACAGTCTTCGTCCCTATCTTTGATAACGTAATGTTAATGTCTCCATATATAGGGCTCTACGCTAACCTTTTTCCCAAGGAGCACATGCTCCTAAATAAAAATGTAATAAATCAAATCTAAATAAAAATTTAGGAGCACACAAAGAAATTTAGGAGCACAGTGAAAATTGTTCAAGTAACACAGAGTTTATTAACAAACTATTTATTACATGCATATTATTGTGTGTGTGCATACTAAGGGATAAACATCTGTGCAAATAGCACATACCACCAAAATCACAAATTGGCCCATGCCTACTACGCAAAGGATATCAGTTGTCAAGCTGCTTTTGTATGTTGTAGTCTTGTCACTATATACCAACATTTTTACTTTGAGATAGGAAAGGCAATGGAATATATTATTAGATGACAGAACATGGAAAATTCTTTATACAATTCTTTAATTCATTATAATTGAAATGCTATTGAATAATAGTTAATTAATAGTTAATACAATTATTCTGTTACAGCTACAACCAGGGGCGGACTGGGACACAAATTCAGCCCGGGACATTCAGACGCACCAGCCCACGCACCGGTCCAGAAACCGGCCCACACAACGGCCGTTGTGAAACACTCGTCCAGTATTAAACAACCCAAGGCTGTGGCTAAGGAGTCAACATCAGGGAGACCAAATCTACACCCCGCCCCTAGATGTGCACTTGTGCACAGTGCACGCACACACACACACACACACACACACACACACACACACACACACACACACACACACACACACACACACACACACACACACACACACACACACACACACACACACACACACACACACACACACACACACATAAAGTTTTCATTAAATCAATCACTGTGCAGATTGATTGATTGAATGAAAATTTTATTATCACTTTGATTGCCTAAGGCTAAATTCATGATATACCATCCGTTGCCAGCTCTATTTAACATGGAGAAGTTCCCCTTCTTTGCAGGGCTATAACTTTTTAAATTATATTGCTAGATTGCCATTATGAGGGCCCATTCAAGGTCCTATATGTATTGTTCATGGTGTAGCAACGTTAAACTTTTTCATTCACATATTCATACTAAAATATGGTCTAAAGTATAAGTATGTTTTCATCTCTTTCTGCAGCTTTCTCCAGAACGTGATTTATAGCCCCAAATGCATTATATTTATGATGAAATACAGTTTGATAGCAATCAGCGCGATATAAAAAATTACTACACGTCATCTGATGTTGACCGGATGGGCGAGGGGGCGTTTATAATTCCGTGGGCAGCGTTATACCATTCATCTAATGTGGGTCATATGTTCATCAGATCAGTTAGTATCGAACACGGAAATATTACACGCTAAAACTCACCCCAGTCTCCGCGGGCCGTTGGGCGATCAGCGTGGGGTAGACAGTTTTCCATTATGGGATGTCAAAATACCCGGTCCATTTCCAGGATGTATAATAGTATATACGTCCAAATCATGTTGTTTATCGAGTTATTGGCAACGGATCGCTATGTATTGTGTCAAGATGGAGTCGCGGGAGCTATAGAGAGTGGCCGGAAGTAATATGGGTGATCAGCACTTCATCCACATGACTTCCTGTTTGGCGCTTCTGCCGATCGGCCACCAGATGGCGCTCTTGAACCGCTAGAGGGTTGAGAGGAGGCCAGCACTGTGTCTCAGGGCTGCGGAGGAAAAATATGATTTCGATCACAGATTTTTTTGAAATATTGATATTAAAGACGAGTTAGGGCGTTCCTCTGCAACTTTAGCATGGCTAGGAAAGACGCCTAAACACGTTTTCGGCACTTAAAGTGTTAACAGATTGCAGAATGGGTACAATACAGTACGGCTCAATACACACAATTGTTAAGGGGATGCAGACCAGAGAAAGACTTTCGTCTTGTTTACATCAGGGTCCCCCATTTCGTGGGATTATGCCCCCCCCCCCCCTCCCCGCAGCGATATTAATATTTGATTAGAAACGCAAACATGGAAGGTTCGGGGGGGAAGGCAGCGCATCCCTCGCACTCTCGTCCCCCCGCCCCCCTCCTCCTCACAAGCTCCATGTAACGCGGAAGTGCAGTGGTCTATGCCATGTCGCGCAGCTCCTCTCTGATTGAGTCTCATACCGTTGAGGGCTGTCAATCATTCAACCCGCGTTCGTGGGTGGCGTGAGGCAAATCTGCACGGGCAGGGCTTAGATGACTCAAATAGCCTATTTTGATTGGATAATAGAATAAAAAGATCAACCAGTGCAGGGAAAGTTGCACTTGAGTGATTGACAGCTAGCCATTACTGCAGTTGTGAGCACTGCAGACCTGATCAGAGAGCTCAGAGAGCAGTGGCGGCCCGTCAATGGGGGCGCTAGAGCGCCGCCCTCCCTGTTAAAAGAGAGAAGAAGAAGACATTATTTTTTTTATAGCCCTATAAATAATATAAACATGTTTAAAATGAATAATATTTACTCATTTTAAGTATGTTTGTGTTTCCAATGCACAATATAACGTTAATATATCAAATATAAATAATTGTTTTCATGAACAGGAAGTGACTGTCTGATAGAGAATACGTTCCGTAGCCGCATTTCTCTCGGGCAACCCGTAGCCGCATTTCTCTCGGGCTAGACGCAATAGCGCTTACAATGGGCGTGCACGCCGTGCACTGGTTTCATCGCTGTATCCGTCGCAGCCAATCAACAGCAGCCAAATGCGTAACGCGCTGTGCGTTGAAATATGATGTATTATGATGGAAGCCGGGCGCGTTTTAAAGCGATCAAAGCAAGCAGCGTCTATAATTTCCGTAGCCGCATTTCTCGGAGACGCTCTCTGATTGGCCAATGCCAGTTTTTTCCGTAGCCGCATTTCACGGAGACGCTCTCTCTGATTGGCCGACGCCAGTTTCTGGTTAGTAGATAGTTACTCAATGCTAGCTGTTGTGTTGTTGTGATGCAGTCACACTTTGTCTTAGAGCGTGACGGCAAGTTCTTTCGACGGTTAAGCTTAGGCACTCTTTCAAAGTTGGTTAAGGTTAGAGTTTGTATTAGAGCAGGGCGATAGGAACGCCAGGTAGTTTGCAGGCTGTTCGACGCGGAAATGGGCAAAGACACAGCTCGTCACTCACACAGTACTTGTTGCCTAAGGCTAACAAGAAGCTATATATGGATGCAGTGTGGACATGGATGGACATCAACACAGTCTGGACAGTGGATATACTTTATCAAGCCCTTCTGCCTGCTGGACCACTGTGCGTTTAAACTTAACAAGTGAGAGTTGCGATATCTCTCTCTCTCTCTCTCTCTCTCTCTCTCTCTCTCTCTCTCTCTCTCTCTCTCTCTCTCTCTCTCTCACTCTCTCTCTGATTGTGTAGGGCATATTGGAAGCCTGGCTGCATTTGACTGACTGTGATCATATATTGATTGATTGATTGGCAATGGTGATAGTTGTACCTAATTAAATATTCGCCAATGCGTGGTACATGTTTGCAAAATGTTTGGTATAGCGCCCCTCATGGAGAAGAATGTACCGGCCGCCACTGTCAGAGAGCGTGGCCATTTTTGAAGAAAAAAAAATATTCACTGGCATTTGTTTACAGAGGAAAACATTTCTAATAATAAAAATAATAATAATAAAAATAATAATAATAATAATAATAATAATAATAATAATAATAATAATAATAATAATAATAATAATAATAATAATAATAATAATAATAATAATAATAATAATAATAAAAAATTACGTGTTTCAGTGTTGTCATGGAATAACCTCAACATTACTCCCCGACTATTAGTCATTCAATAATGACATTATCATTCTACACAACTACCTCAGAAAGAATCATTCAAAATGTACGACTCGTTCACGAGTAACACATCATTACAACAAACGACGCTAGTGGAACTGTTGCAGTTCCCGGAAAGCTCGTTTATAAAGCTGGCTAGCTTGGTGGCGGCTCTCAAATACAACTACTTGATAACCATTATCGTACCGTTTTAGTTGCCCCCACCGATACGCGTTTTCTAGACTGGACTGTCTTGTCTACAAGGAACACACGGTGAGTTCATATCAATAATATCACATTTTGATACTTTAGCAACGTTATTTAACACCAGAAACTTGCTAACTAACGACTTCCGACCGAGGCGCGAGCGGGCGGGGCTAGCGGGAAAAAACACCCCGCGCGGGGTTTGATTGATTGAACATTTTAGTAACAGATTTCAGAATGGGTACAACAATACAGTACAGCTCAATACACCGGCGACCGTCGGTTGTGTGATAGTAAAGGGTTAACCTTCTGTAGTGTGGCAGTGAAAGGGTTATCCGGCTGGTGTGTGGCAGTGAAAGGGTTAACCTGTGTATTGTCGCAGTGAAAGGGTTAACCGTTTTGGTAGTGTGGCAGTGAAAGGGTTAACATTCTGTGTGTTGTCGCAGTGAAAGG
Organism: Notolepis coatsorum; assembly: GCF_963971535.1. Lineage (NCBI taxonomy): Eukaryota > Metazoa > Chordata > Actinopteri > Aulopiformes > Paralepididae > Notolepis > Notolepis coatsorum. The sequence continues at coordinate 137,720,178 of NC_140172.1, forward strand.
GTTAACCGGCTGCTGTGTGGCAGTGAAAGGGTTAACATTCTGTGTATTGTCGCAGTGAAAGGGTTAACCGTTTTGGTAGTGCGGCAGTGAAAGGGTTAAGGGGATGCAGACCAGAGAAAGATCTTCGTCTTGTTTACATCAGGGTCTCCCCTTTTCAATTAATCTCCCTGACCTGACCATAATATATACATTATTTAGCATCATACTAGAATCTGTAATTCTGTCAAACAGCAACATCTAGAAGAGTAGGTAAAAGATCCCCGCTTGCTATTGAACTTTGTTTACATGTTTTGTTTTGGTCTAGACTCTGGTGTGTATATGTTGGGAGTTTAGTAACTTAATATACTGTGAGGTGAGTTTCTCCAGACCTCTCTTGGCAGCAGGGCCTGATTGTATAAACACCTAGCCTAGTGATCACTGTTTGACAACATTACAGATTTGTCCTTTAAGCTTGTTGCCAGATATCTGTAAGCAGCATATCTGCTGGCAGCTGCCATGCAAGCTTTTTTTTCTCCTGAAAAGAGAGAATCTGTTCACCTTCTTAGACTGAGATACCTCTTCAAACTTGACAACATGACCCTGTCTATGGTGAAAATTTAACTACATGATTATTGCCCAGCGTTGTGTTTGTCTATACCACTAGTACAGGGTTCCCACGGTACCTGAAAAACATGGAATTAACTTTTTCATTTTCCAGGTATGGAAAAGTCATGGAAACTGAGCAAAAGTGAACACTTACATGGAAATAGAAACAGTTGTCCTGGACAATTGTATTGGATGATGTGTAAAATAGTAATAAAATGAAACTATTGAGCACAAAATTTATAAAAACCCTCTTGGCATCCTATATGGTATATTTGATGTTGGAATTTGATGCAGGCAACTTGGTGATATGGACTTTAAAAGTATAGTTTCGGATTGGTGGACTTCAGGAATAATAACGTTACTCGCGATCTCAATAGAGGGGTCAAATACATGCATTTCCCAGCCAACACGGGAGCCTTGACATCTACAGTCTGTCTTGTTTTGGATGAATGCGTAGAAATGAAAAACGGAAATCTTGTTTTATTAAAGTAGTTTTGACATATGTGATATAGATAAAGATATTGTTTCATTGTGTATTGATTAACTTTACATTTGCACTTCATTACTTTACAAAACGTATACTGGCACATGGGTCTAATACAGCAATGGATTATGGGTAAATGCAATGTTAAAGCAGTGCCAATGTAAGACTGACTTTACATTAAACGAATGACAATAATATAGTATAAAGTAGGGTATTATTTGGACTAAAGAATGGTGTTGTCTCACCCTACTCGCATGTTGAGGGAGAGCACCATACATTATACACTGAGAAACCACGGCCGAGAGTGAGCTCTCCGGGAACAACCCCACTTTGCCCGACATTTTCTCGGCAACCGCCTTCTGGTCTCACTTCCTGTTCTAATGTTCTAATCTACACTGCTGCCACCTGTCGTCACGGAGGGGAATTTCAGCCATTTTGTATAAATTTAAAAAAAACTGGAAAAATACGGGAATATATTTTAACGGGAGGACGGCAGGAGAGAAGGTTGAAATACGGGAGAATCCCGGGAAGGGTTGACAGGTATGACATGGAGTGCAATCTTGCTAGCCAACATTCAGTTTGCTAACTAACTAGCTACTGGCTAGTGTTGGCTAGCTTGCATTGCTAGCTAACTACCAATACATTTTCACATTAGGCTGTGACGTTACTTCTATACTAGTTGACATGAATAGTCTAGTCTTGATAAATTTTGTAACATTCATTCTTATATCTACTTTTAGCTGTTTTGTGATTTTTCGTTTTTTTTCTTAAAAAAGATTATACTACTAAATAGGAACATTTGGGGTGAGACATTTTTGAAAAATCATTGATCATGCCTAGACTGATTCTATACATCTATACTGTTAAACTAAGCTTACTAGTCGGGTTGCTGTACTGAGTAACCACAGGGGAACCAGCCTTATGTTTTCCCTTTTAGGTTCATTAGTTTGATTTACAAAAGAAGAGTAGGCATACTACCCCTTCTACGTAAGACTCATAATCTAATAAGACTAATAAATAAAGGAAAGAGGGAGGAGGAAGAGAAGAGGGGTGAAGATGAAAGAGGAGGAGAAGAAGAAGAGGAGGAGGAGAAGAGAGTAGAGGATGACAGAGGAAAAGGGAGAAGAGTGGAGAGGAGTTGAGAAGAGTAGGAAGAGAAGACAGGAGCAGACACAAGAGGGGAGGTGTGGAGAGAAGAGGACAGGATGAGATATGAGAGGAGTAGAAGAGAGAACATATATCAATCTCAGTGCTCATGTGTTTCAAAGTTCCAGTTCAATAAATAGTTTTTCATCTACAGCTTGTTGCATTATTTCATGCATTGATATGATCAATAAGATATAATCTCTAAGCATTTACAATGTAGACTTGACTGGCACATCTTTTAAATCAAGTAAGTAGTCAGGTGTCCTAGGGGGTTGTGTGTGTGAGGGGAGGGGGGCGCGGATGTGGGCAGAAAGCCTCAGGGGCCTATAGATCATCACTTAATATGGTACATGGAAAATCAGGAGGTAGCATGGAACATTTTTTCAAGGCAAGCGTGGGAACCCTGTACTAGTCAGACAGAGTAACACTCAAGTTCGACACTATTTGACGAACATTTCCACTTACCCTTAGCTGCCAGAGATGTACCCTGCTGACTTGTTGTACACAATTTGTAAGTCGCATTGGATAAAATCCTCAGCTAATTGTAAATGATTTGTGTTTGCTCAATCAATGCTTGATTGTTGTGTGTAGATTGTTCCAAGATGCGACCACAGAGAGAGAGAGGACATTCTGCTGTGGTTGAGTTGCATTGACTTTGAAGTAACTAGTGAGGGACCACGAACAGAATGAAGAATCTTAAGCTGTCAACATGTAAAGCCCTGTAGCTCTCTGATCAGTCCCATGGTCTGAAACCACAATGACTTCAAGATCCCAGATTGAGTCTTGTGTGAACAGCGTAGTGCGCATGCAATTTGTAAAGTCATGTAGGCTGCTTAACCTCTTAAGCCCTAGCCATATTTTCAGAAAATTCGCCTAAAAGTACATACCCAAGTAAATGGAAGATTGCTCCACTTCTACAAGGCCCATTTGCATGTTCTTGGTATCTAGGGACATCTATGGACCTCAGGGAATGTATTCAGAAATATTGTGTCAGTTACTATGCTTGAGTAAATTGTAATGAACGAACGAAAGGAGCATATAAATTATTATTATTATTATTATAATTGTTTCCATCTTTGATGGTGATTAACACCATGCTAACATTGACCAGACGTGAAAAATTGCCACTGAGCTCATTCAGCACCTTCTTGAGATCAAGTGTACTAAAAGCGAATAAAGGGCAGATGATTTACAGGCAGGGACCGAAACTAAAGCCCGCCGCCCGCCAGGGGCGGTCTGTTTTTACCTTTGGCGCATGACACTTAGAGGGCTGCCCGCCGTGTGGCGTGTAGACGTGTAGTTCATAAGCAGGCCCCTAAAAATATTTGTATGCGAACGGTAAAAATCAATTACGCGCACGCTGTGCGAATACAGATTATAGCCTCTCTCGTCTTTTTTTTCCTCCGCTGCGAGATCGTTAAAAAACTACAAGTCCCACATTGCACTCAAGCCAACGGTCCAATCACAGTAGAGTGAAGTGACTGGTTTCATGGGAAATAAAGCAAATGACCAATCAGAAGCTCAAATTTTTCTTGTTTACTTCCTGAAACTCCGCGATCAGGGCTCTCATTTTCCGAGACACCAACTTATTATAGTCTCTCTTACCAATAGCAATAGATTTTAGAACACCTAGATTTATCGATAGCAATAGTAATATAACGTTAATGCAACAAAACGAATGCCTTGCTTTGTTAATCATAACGTTGATGCAGTAGCGTATGTCGGTGTGTTGGCTGTAACGGACATGACAATAACATAACGTGTACACATTAAAATTGCGATAATCTATTCTAACATTTTCAAATCGATGCAGTTGAATTTCCCCCTTAGGATCGATGCATTGTTACACCCCTACACCAAAGTCACTGGCCCACTGTGTATCTGTGTGTATAATAACTTGGCTAGCGTTATCAACAGCAGAGGTGGGCAATGGGTCCAGCTGCAGCACCAGAGTGCAAGCGATGTGATGTAATTGGCAGACTCGACTGTCAATCAATGGTCTACCTGACACGCAAACTCAAACAATGTTTCTGTACTGGAGGTGTGATTGATTGATTGATTGAAAACTTTATTAACAGATTGCAGAATGGGTACAATACAGTACAGCTCAATACACACAATTGTTAAGGGGATGCAGACCAGAGAAAGACTTTCGTCTTGTTTACATCAGGGTCCCCCATTTCAATTAATCAGGAAAGTGTACAGTAGGAAAGTGTAGAGTATTTCAATAGGCAACCCTGAAAGGATTATTTTTCTAGAAGAGCAACACAGCCAAAACAGACAGTGGAGCTGTTTGCAGATAGCAAGCATTTTGACTTATTGCGTGGTGGCGATAATACAACTACAAGTATGATTATATAATATATATTTTATTTAAAAAAAAATTGTATATATAAAATATATATTGGCAGGTAAGAAATATGCTTGGCGGGTAGACTCTTCCCATCTACCCGCCACTGGCCGGTGAGTCAAAAAGTAAATTTCGCTCCCTGTTTACAGGGGGTTTTAACAATACTGAATTTTGCCATCCGGACACATTCAATTTGAAATATGAATATCAAGAGTTAAATCTGAGAATGAGAATGTAGGGCTGGGCGATATGGAAAAAAATCATATCGCGATAACGATATGATAATTTTATTTTATTTCTCGATATCGATAATTATCGAATTGTTATAAGTATAATTTTTTTTTGTTTCTTTTTTATGTTTATTATGTTTATTTTAATTTTTTTATTTATTTTGCAGCAATTCTTTGTCATTGCCGCCATCTTTAGTGTTACATCCCCTCACACTCCAGTTCTCAGGCTGCAGCTGGTTTAAAAGCTAAAGTAAACCGGCTTCTCTGCTGGCTGTGGCTCCAGAGGAGTTGAACAGTTCTGGCTCTGCTAGTTTATATTCGATCTTTTGGCACTTTTTTGGTGGACAAAAAACCACTGTGCACTGTGACTCGTGACTGGAGTCTAGTTCTGCTAGCACACATAGCCTACTGTGTACAGACGGTTTCAAAATGTATTTTAAATTAGAAAGCAAACAAAATAAATGGACAAGAGAAAAATAAATCTGAATTTGGTCAGTATTGTCATTTGGACAAGCAAAGCCATTACTTTAAGTTGCAGACAAGAAAGACGAGTCTTTCCACTGTCTCTGGTTTTAAAACTGCCCTGTTGCAGGTATTAAAAAAAAAAAACGATTTTTCGATTTTTTTTAAATTTCGATATTCGATATCGATTATTAAAATATATCGTGATATTTATCGTTATCTCGCCCAGCCCTATGAGAATGCACTGGAGCTGATCTGAGCTGCAATGCTAAGCTAGCTTTAGCTAGCGATCTTTCCCTCTGCCACTACGAAATTCAAGATCCCCTGCCTTATCGGAGATAAATCAATATTGGGTAATTTATCCACACAACAAAAGTAAATCAATTGAAAGCCAAAGTTATTTAATATTTTTTAAATTAAAAGTATTATTAATAGCCTGGTAGTTATACCAAAATAAACTCATGATTTGAAGCCATGCAATTCTGTGTGAAATCTGACATTCAGCAACACCCCCATAGCCCAAATGGAATGTTCCTATAGACATTCAGCGACACAAATGGAATGTTCCTATAGACATTCAGCGACACCCCCATAGCCCAAATGGAATATTCCTATAGACATTGGACACTGGTACAATGACAATAAAAAGTGATGGAATTGAATTGAAGTGATATTGAATTGAACCTGTGACTGATCTGTGCTTGTTTAGTTTCAGCTGGTGACGTGGTTTCCTTGTGTTCCAGGCGAGAGATGGAAGGAGACGAATGTGGTTTTCCTTCAGAGCCCTCGGATGACCAGTCTCAAAGTGGAAGTGTCACTTCTTCTGTCACCCGTGGTACAGTACTTAGTTCTCCTCTTCCTCTTCTTCTCCTTAACCCTTTCACTGCCACACGACAGAAGGTTAACCCTTTACTATCATACAACCAACGGTCGCCGTGTGGCAGTGAAAAGGTTAACCGGCTGTTGTGTGGCAGTGAAAGGGTTAACCTTCTGTATATTGTCGCAGTGAAAGGGTTAACCGTTTTGGTAGTGCGGCAGTGAAAGGGTTAAACTGGACTTGAACAAGTCTTTATTCGTAAGTAGCACACATTGCAACGTAGTCATGCAGCGACACATACTGTAGGAACATGCATGCATTCTTTGGGTCACGGATTACATTTCCCATCCCGTCGTTCAATGTTGAAACCATCCTGGTCTACACCAAAGTCTTCACCAACATCGGCAACGCCTACAACCCAATCACAGGGGCGTCTTCACAGCACCAGTGAGAGGAGCCTACAGCTTCAGATTTACTGCAGCTGATGTTAAATCAGGGGTGAACATGCATATCAGGATGTATAAAAATGAACAGAGAATCTTTAGTCTGTATGAACACAATAATACTGGCCACTATGAGTACATAACTAATGGCATCATCCTAGAGCTGGGGGAGGGGGACATTGTGTACATGCGTTTACCATCAGGTCAGGTGACAGGCTTCGTGATAACTCTAACAACTACAACATGTTCACTGGCTTCCTGCTCTGTCCTATGTGACCACACCAACCCGTGTTACCAAGTAAACAAATCACGTCGTTAGCTCTCAGAATGGTAGCCAGAAGCCCGCAGCATCTAGTGCTACTACGTTAGCATGTAGCCTAGCCATGGCAGACTATTTGATTCCTTAAGGGCTCGAAATTGCCTGGGTTTTGGTCATATGCTCCCGAAATGCTCCCGCTGTTTGGCTACTTCTATGTGCAGTGAAAACTACTCAAATGCTTTATAACCTAGTCATTGATTTAGTTCAGGGTATGCTAAGATTAGCCGCGGAGCTAACGCTAGCTAACGTGAGCTAACGCTAGTTAATCAAGCTCACAGAGAGAGATAAACAGCTGACAGCGGATAGTACAGGTACAAATACAATAATAAAGCGGGTGGGGGCTGTTGTGTAAACCTTGTACTCTTTAGTTCACATATAATAAGAGACGGATTATTTGCTTGCTCCACCAGTGCACCACAACAACACACCAACTCTCGTCACAACGCTTTACGGTATTTTCACAGCACTGTCGCAACATTACCGTAAAACGTGAACACCGTTGTGATACACTCGCTCCACTAGTGAGGACTGGTCTTGCCCTCTGCTGGCGCGTGTGTGCACTACACTCAAAACTCCGTTTCACTGTAATAGAAACTGAAGTGCATCTGTGATTTTGACGCCGGTATTGATTTTCAATACCGTCGGGATTTCTAAATACCCTGGTATACCGTAATACCGTCATACCGCCCAAGCCTAATACATAAGTATATAATTATGTGTTATACATATAAATATACACAGCTTGGTTTAGCTCGAAAAAATGCAAAAATATTTATGCCCTCCCACTCTGCTGATAGGATGCAGGCAGACGACTAGTTTAGACAATGAAAAGCTAAAATAGGAGACCTAGGGCAGAGAAGGAGAATGGTCGCTACAGTTTTACATTTCGATACACTATTATCTTCTCCTATAAGAATCAAGGAAAAGGCAGTTCTTGAAGAATAAGGGTTCAGGATCATCACATGTAAGAGGGAAACCTCTGGCACTCTTGTGTGGACTGGAGCTGAACAAGGGTGCTTGGATTTAGGTTTAAAAGCCTTTATTTTGTTTTGTGTAGAACAATGAAAAAGAATAAGCACCCGATGAAGACCTGAAAGGTCTTTTTCATTGTTGTACACAACAAGAATGTCAAGGTGGGGGCTTGTGAACTAAAATCTAAACTAAAAGTATTTTTGTTTCTGCTCCATGCAAGACTGCCTGAAGTATGTTCACTGTAAATGCTAGATCCCATGGACTGGAAGGATTAAATGCATTTGTAGATAGTGGGAGTGGTTAAGGTTAAGTTAGGGAATAGGTTTATAAACAACTTTGAATGTGAAAAAGTTGACGAGTCACAACTTTGCAGCTTGGACAAAAGGTGATGACCTGGGTTTTGTACTAGTACCATCTACCTTCAGTGAAGACAGTGTGTTTGTTCAAGCCTCTTCTTGACCCCATAGAGCACTCTTCCTCCTGTCAACTCATTATCAATAATATAAAAAAAAACACATCATATTTCAACATGGCACCGCCACCTTGTGTTAAACTGCTGTCGCCTCGCTGCTGGCTTTTCAAAAAGATGTGTCTTTTCAGTCTGACCGAACATTACAGCTAAAACATGACCTTTCGTACGACCTTTTTTACAACCTTCCAGGCTGTAAAAGGTTACTCTGCATGTGTTTGTTTAAATATTGGAAAACAGCAGACCTGTATTTTGAGTTATGATGGACCTCAGAAGAACATTCTTAAAAAAAAAAAAAAAAAATCATGTTTTTCCATCTCTGAGTCAAACTCTTTCAAGAGATACAGTGTGTGTTGCAGCTGGTAAGACATTTTTGTTTTATTAGGAGGGAGGGAGGGAGGGAGGGAGGGAGGGAGGGAGGGAGGGAGGGAGGGAGAGAGAAAGAAAGAGAGACGTTTACATTTCAGCACCAGAAAGTTTTCGTCATTAGCCACTGTGTTCAAGGCAGACATACGTAAGATAATATGTATTATTATTATTTATTATTAATCCCCCTTGGGGTCAGGGGTCATAGCAGCACAGAGGGGGGGGGGGGCATACAGGCAGGTTGATGGGAATGACAATACAAATATATGAGAACAAGTATCTTCCGCTGGCTGGAGTCATGTGACCTTGGCTGTGCGCTGCCCTTAAAGATCCCTCCACTCAGAAACATCTTTATTACGGTTAACTCTTCTTGAGGGGGGACATTAACTACACAGATTGTTATTTGTACTTGTCACCAGAGCAAATTTTTCACATTCTTCCCCTGGAGAGAGAGAGAGCGAGAGAGAGCTTCTCTGTACTTCCCTGAAATCTGAGTTGCATGTGTGATGTCACTAATAGGTTGAACCTATCATGGTCCAATATGTGGCAACTAGACTTGGATTTCCTGGTAAATATAAATGGCTGCTTGTTGTCAATTGGCATATGAATAGATCCTTGTATCTTAACCCTTTCACTGCCGCACTACCAAAACGGTTAACCCTTTCACTGCGACAACACACAGAAGGTTAACCCTTTCACTGCCGTCGGTTGTGTGATAGTAAAGGGTTAACCTTCTGCCGTGCGGCAGTGAAAGGGTTAATGAGGGTACAGGTGTAGAGATGCTGCTGAGACTAGTTTATACATTATTCAATATAGAAGATGTTTGAGGTTTTCAAATCTGTGGGGGGATTTAAAGTTAAAATGAGTAGAAATGTATATATTTATATCACTGCATATATATACACTACCGTTCCATGAAAACTCACTTTTATTTATCAAATGAGTTGCAAAATGAATAGAAAATATAGTCGAGACATTGACCAGGTTAGAAATAATGATTTCTATTTTGAAATACCGGTAATAATTGTGCCCTTCAAACTTTGCTTTCATTAAAGAATGCTCCCTTTGCAGCAATTACAGCAATGCAGACCTTTGGCATTCTAGCTGTTAATTTGTTGAGGGAATCTGAAGACATTTCACCCCACGCTTCCTGAAGCACCGCCCACAAGTTGGATTGGCTTGAAGTGCCTTCTTGCGTACCATACGGTCAAGCTGCTCCCACAACAGCTCAATGGGGTTGAGATCTGGTGACTGCGCTGGTCACTCCATTACAGACAGAATACCAGCTGCCTGCTTCTTCCCTAAATAGTTCTTGCATATTTTGGTCATTGTCCTGTTGGAAATTGGCTCCAACCAAGCACTGTCCACAGGGTATGGCATGGTGTTGCAAAATTGAGGGATAGCCTTCCTTATTCAAAATCCCCTTTATCTTGTACAATTCTCCCACTTTACCAGCACCAAAGCAGCCCCAGACCATCACATTACCTCCACCATGCTTGACAGATGGTGTCAGGCACTCTTCCAGCATCTTTTCACTTGTTCTGCGTCTCACAAATGTTCTTCTGTGTGATCCAAACACCTCAAACATCGAATCGTCTGTCCATAACACTTTTTTCCAATCTTCCTCTGTCCAATGTCTGTTATTTTGCCCATATTAATCTTTTCCTTTTATTGGCCAGTCTCCGATATGGCTTTTTCTTTGCCACTCTGCCTAGAAGTAGTCCAGTCATTATATGAAAAAACCTAGGACAAATTGCAACAGTAGCAAACTCAACTGATTTTGTATCCTCATTATGTCCTTAGTGAGGGAAAAAAAGTCCCAAGGAATCCCATCATGGGAAAGTTTTGAAAACGACCTATTCATATCGAAAAATGCCTGTTATAACATAGTGGTGAAAATTTTACTTTTAGATATCACTATAAAAACTCACAAGCTGATTACACACACAAAGACAAGAAAAAAAGTCAATCACAACTTCATTGAATTATTCTGTTTACTCATGCAAATCACACATTATCTTATTTGATATGCACCAATTAGCATACACGCCAGAACTAATCAAAACATTTGATAAAGACATTTTTTTCTTCTTGGAATATTAGTAGATAGGCTCTGTGGAGCTCAGTCCACGAGGATGGGGCTCAAGGGTTTATGTCCGTGGGGATAGGTCCATGGAGATGGGTTTTTTTAATAATAGGCGGAAATTACATATTTGTACAGCATGCAAAACACTACATGATTCTTGCACAAAACTACATGGGCTTAACATACATTTGGTATGTCTGTATAGGGGAGTCTTGTAGGTACCCATGTAACCCATTTCCATTAACATATATTGAGGTAGAAGGCCAAGGGACCATTTGAAAAATGGTGATGGCCATATTTCCCTCCCCAAAAAATCGTCTTAACTTTGAATAATTAGGTATGTAGCCCCCTTTCCAATGAGGTAACATGACATGGTTGGTCTCATTGGAAACCCGAGGTTGTCTAGAATCAAATGGTATCTTTACTTTTGAGCTACCTCAAAATTTGAACGCGTCACAATCTCTGAAAGACAGTGTCGTACATTGAAAAAAACCACATTTCCCATGATGGGATTCCTTGGGACTTTTTTTTCTCTCACTAAAGACATATTGAGGATACAAAATCAGTTGAGTTTGCTAATGTTGCAATTTGTCCTAGGTTTAGCCTAATTCTGGCCTATAATGACTGGACTAAAGGCCAGCTTCCCAGAGTCGCCTCTTCACTGTAGACGTTGACTCTGGCGTTTTGCGGGTACCATTTAATGAAGCTGCCAGTTCAGGACCTGTGTGACCTATTTCTCAAACTAGAAACTCGAATGTACTCGTCTTCTTGCTCAGTTGTGCACTGGGGCCTGCCACCTCTCTTTCTACTCCGATTAGAGCCTGTTTGTGCTGTTCTCTGAGGGGAGTAGTACACACTGTTGTAGGGAATGTTCAGTTTATTGGCAATTTCTCACATGGAATAGCCTTAATTTCTAAGAACAAGAATAGACTTGTTGAGTTTCATATGAAATTCTGGCCATTTTGAGAGTATAATCGAACCCACAAATGGGTTGCTCCAGATACTCAACTAGCTCAAAGGAAGGCCAGTTTTATAGCTTCTCTAACCAGCTAACCCGTTTTCAGCTGTTCTAACGTAATTGCACAAGGGTTTTCAAGGTTTTTCGAATCATTCATTAGCTTTCTAACGCGATTAGCAAACACAATGTACCATTAGAACACTGGAGTGATGGTTGCTGGAAATGGGCCTCTATACACCTATGTAGATATTCCATTAAAAACCAGACGTTTGCAGCTAAAATAGTCATTTACCACATTAACAATGTATAGTGTATTTCAGATTCATTTAATGTTATCTTCATTGAAAAAAACAATGCTTTTCTTAAAGAAATGAGGACATTTCGAAGTGACCCCAAGCTTTTGAACAGTAGTGTGTGTATATATACCCATATTTGTCTGAATATACCTTCATATAATCCCTCATATAATCTTGCTTGTACGCCTGCACATAACCCTTAGCTCTTAGTATGATGGCATGTACTATAATGCTGTATATACCATATGCTGTATATATATTTATTCTCACCGCATATATACCTATCCTCACCGGTCTGTACTTACTTACACATAGTCCCTTACTATATCTATATCTGTACATATCCTACTCTTACTAGTTACGCTGCTGCCCAGTGCCCAGTAGTAGTCATACTGTCTTTATTTATATAATGCAACTCTGTACATACATTTGATTAGCACTAATACTCAATAATACTAATCTATATATTTTATATCCAGTTTAATCACCTGTACATTGTATATTACTGTTGCACTTTACTGTTACATTTGCACTCTGGTTGGATGCCAAACCTCTTTTCGTTGTACTGTACTTGTGCTGCGTGATGACAATACATTTGAATCTAATCTAATCTTTGACTTAATGAAGTGTGTGTGTGTGTGTGTGTCCGTGCCCGCCCCCGCAGCTCAGGACGTGCTCATCTACCTGGTGGGCGAGGGCGCGGTGCACCTGTGCGTCGAGGGCGTGGGCTGCATCACGGTGCAGGAGCTGGGCCGCAGCGTCCGCGAGGCGCTCCACATCCCGGACTCTGCACAGGACGTGTTCGCCTTCTGGCTCTGCTCCCCGCTGCTGGGTGAGAGAGGGCAGACCTCTGGGGGACCTGCACGCGTGTATGCTTTTACCAACGCATTCGTGTTTCCGGGTTCCCGTTTTGCGCTCTGATTGGTCAGGTCATGTGACATGTGCGCCAATCGTGGGACGGCAAGTTCTGCGCCTATTTCCGGGTCGAACAGCCTGCAAACGACCTAACGCCTAGTTTATCACTGGTTAAGCTTAGGCGACTCTTTCGCAGTTGGTTACGGTTAGAGTTTGGAATCAGGGCTGGTGTTCTATTGCCATGCTCTAAGACAAACTCTAACCTTAACCAACTTCGAAAGAGCGCCTAAGCTTAACCAGTGTAGAAACTTGAGGTCCCACGATTGGGCGTACATGTCACATGACCTGGCCAATCAGAGACGCGAAAACACGAACGCGTTGGTAAAAGCATACAGGCGACCTGCACACACACTTGTCTCCTCAACTGTTCAACTGTTTCTTAAACTTTCTTCCTGTTGGTTCTGCTACAGATAGATAGATAGATAGATAGATGGATAGAAAACCTTATTGCCATTTCAACACATGGTTGATTGGGATTTGTCTTGGTGCCAAACATACAGTACATACAGTATAAAAACACTGTACAAAATGTACAGTTGAGTCTGCAGTCCACTAGAGGCACTAGAGCGCTGCTGAGATGTTTGACAGTGACATGCCCTCCAATCTTCACATTATATAGTCAATCATCCACTATGTGTACATTATAATAGTCAATCATCCACTATGAACATAGTCAATCATCCACTATGTGTATGATTGACCATTTAGTATAATACACATTGGGGGCCATTACCAGCCTCCCATGAATTACCCTAAAACCATACTTAAATTTTTTTTCTTTTTCACATATTGAACGATGGATACTCAATGTCAAATGGGCAATAGTATTGTATCCATAGCTATAATATAGTTATAGCCCTGCAAACACCGCCACGTATTCCTATACTTTAAAGCGTTGGCCTTTCAACCACACAGTACACAGCGCCCTCTGACGCTGAATGAGTTAAGTTACTAAACTCCAACCCACACATCAGGCCAAAGCAAAGCATTTAAACGAAGCTCAATTAGCCTAGAGAGGTCTCAGTTTGTTGGCGTTACAGATTCTACTTTAAAGGTGCTAGTGATTGCTAGGGGTGGGACGATACATCGATCCAGATCGATATATCGATCTATTATCAATAATCAAATAGGATCGATGCAACGTAAAAAGATCGATTCATATTGCGATACTCTTATTTTGAAAATCCGGCGACGGCGACGTCATATCCGCCCCGCGCCCACTGTTGTGAAACTCCGTGTATCCGGATCAACAGCGTCTAGAGCAGGGGTCAGCAACCTTTTTGACATGGAGTGCCTGTTTGAAATATAGTTGTAACTAGTGTGCCTCAACAATATTCCATGCATCCTCATTTTTTTTCTGATAATCAGGTATTTTTAATGATAATTTGTACATTATTACATCATTATTGTTATTGTTATTATTAACAATATTATTATGATGGTTGTATCAACCCTAAATCTGAGTTGGGGGGGGGATGCAATGCAGACAAACAGCTGCATACAGTGCGACCATTTCACTCACCATCGGTGTGTGTACTGTACATGTGCTGTCATAGCTCCACCTACAGGCCTAATGGAGAACACCAGGAGAACACCAGGATGTGAATGGAGGGTGAATGTGAGGTATATCGTGTAAATAAGTTTTGATTGATCGCAAGACTACACTGAAAAAATAATTATAATAATAAGTTACCAGAACTTTAAAATATTGAGTTCAGTTACTGTGCATTAAGGTTTTCAGTTTTCAATCCATAATAAGTTAACAGAAAAATAAGTACACAACCACATTATTTCAACCTAATAAAACTATGTTTATTGTCATTGTTTTAAGAACACAAGTTGACTTGCTAATACTCACATTTTGAGAAAAAAAATGGCTTTTAACATGTGCAATGTTCAATGAAATAGAAAAATAAATAATAAAATTTGTTGATTAATCCCACTGGTCACAATGGTGACCGTAATAATGTTTTTGTTATAAGGCTCTGCAAATGTTACTGAATGATGTAGCAATGTATTTTCAGCTAAATTGAAATAATAAACAAAAGGGTCTCAATTAAATATGTGGTAGTAAAAAGAACCTGTGGGAGGATTTCAACAAGATAAATGCGACAACAGTGCAAAATATTTCACTATAATATTTCAAAGCCAATGTTATTTTTTTTGCCTTTTTTTTTTATGTTGCCCCCCTGTGCCTATGAAAATGCCCCTGCGTGCCTATGCAGGCACGCATGCCTAGGGTTGCCTACCCCTGGTCTAGAGCGTCACTAGAGCAAGACTAGTGTGCCTATTCTGTGACCCAAAACATGTCCCTGCTGTTTTATTCTGCAACGGGTCCAATGCATCTAACCTGCTTTGCAATCCTCGCCACTCCATTATGCCCACGTTGCGTTAAAGATTGAAGATAACGTTACGTTAGCGTAAGCTAACAAGCTAACCCAGAGCCATAGGCAGAGAGAAGTGGGGACTGGGAAGCGTGTAGCTTTATGCCAAGCAAGCAGTGCAAAAATTTAACGTAGTGGCATGCAGTAATGCGCCTTTCATTTTCCGCCGCCCAGCGCCCAGGTCGCGCGGAAATAGGCTGTCTATTGCCATTCTCTTTGACAAACTCTAACCTTAACCAGCTCCTTAACAACGCCTAAACTTAACCGTTCTAACCTTAACCAACTCCGAAACCATGCCTAACCTTAACCATAGAAATTATATTGCCATTCTCTTTGACAAACTCTAACCTTAACCAGCTCCTTAACAGCGCCTAAACTTAACCGTTCTAACCTTAACCAACTCCGAAACAATGCCTAACCTTAACCTTAACCTTAACCATGCCTAACCTTAACCGGCGAAATAACCTTAACCGGCGAAATAATACACGTTAAAAAAAAATCACGTTAAAAAATATTTTCGATGGGATTCGAACTCGCCAGCAAACAAGCCATAGGATCCACAGCCATGTGTCCTTGCCAATTGAGCTATTGGTAGATACTGAATAAGGGGCGGTGACTTATATATATTGAGCTCCGCTCAAGGCGGGATCTCATGCGCATGCGCGGGCACCTCGCGCGAGCACGCCGGCGCACGCACGCACCTGAGCGAGCACGCCGCCGCCGGTGCACGCACGGTAGCATTTGTCTGAAAAGAAGGGCGCTTTACCGCACTAGCGTGCGGTGACGAATGCGGAAGCATTTTTGCACTGCTTGCTTAGCATTAACGTACAGGCGACTGGGAAGGAGGGTGCATTCTCGGAATAGCCCCACTAACAGGATCTGGCCGGTACTGCACCTTCGGATGCCTTTTCCAGCCAAAATACAGCTCTGTGACAGTGAATATGATATTAATATCGAGAAAAAAAAGAAAAACGAACCAAAAACAGTGAACAGGAGGTCTATTTGTATTAAAAACAATAGATTGTTTTTCATTTAAATGTCTGGAAGAGCTCAAAAAAAATGTCATGATATTTCTATTGCCTTTTTTTGTTGTTGATTTAAATGTTACTGTTTAAATAGTTGGCATATAATATAAATGGGCATATAATATCGTCTCATATCGATCGCAGGCACCTGAATCGAATCGTATCGTATCGTGGCAGACTGTGTGATATCGGATAATATCGTATCGTTGTCCAAAGAATCGATATCGTATCGTGATGAAACTGGTGATTCCCACCCCTAGTGATTGCGGGAGTTACCACAAAAACCTCAGACGACTTTGTCTTAAAATATTACATATATATTAAAAATAATTTATCTTCAAGTAAATAACTATGTAAAACATATTGCGTTGAGCAGATATTGAAGTGAACAAATAAAAACGTTAAATGAATTAACCGCTGTCTCTGTTTTCCCCTCAGAGCTGCAGTTGAAGCCCAGCCACCAGCCCTACAAGCTGTGTCGTCAGTGGCAGGACCTGCTGTACCGCTTCACAGAGGCCTCGGTGGACGACATCGCACAAGGTCGGCTGTTGCTGTTGATTCAGTTGTCTCTAGAAGAAGATTACTTTATTGTCAATGTACACAAGGCAATTATATATTGAAATTCTTTATTGGGAAAACCACATTGAGATACAGTACAGGAAGTCCTTCATTCCGACAGCCATCAGACTATACAATGCATCACTGTGCATCACTGAGCACAGAGTGACAGTTACCATCTTCTTACCAGACTCTTACTTTTGAAACAACACTGCAATATTACACTTACTGTAGGCTTCTGTATATTTCTTACTGTAATTATTTACTGTATATTTTATTCTATTCTTATTTTTAGGCAATTTGTTTTGTTATTCTTATTTGTGACTTGTTCTGTCTAAGTGTTTAATGTGAGCGATTTGTAATTTCCCTCTGGATAATACAAGTATTTCTATTCTATTCTAGTATCTCGTTTTCGAGAGGGTCCCACAGAAATTAAATGTGTCTTTTCACATATCCCTCCTAGTTACACACACTCACAGTCCTCATATCCCTTCTAGTTACACATACACACAGTCCTCATATCCCTTCTAGTTACACATACACACAGTCCTCATATCCCTACTAGTTACACACAGTCCTCATATCCCTCCTAGTTACACACAGTCCTCATATCCCTCCTAGTTACACACAGTCCTCATATCCCTCCTAGTTACACATACACACAGTCCTCATATCCCTCCTAGTTACACATACACACAGTCCTCATATCCCTCCTAGTTACACATACACACAGTCCTCATATCCCTTCTAGTTACACATACACACGGTCCTCATATCCCTTCTAGTTACACATACGCACAGTCCTCATATCCCTCCTAGTTACACGTACACACAGTCCTCATATCCCTTCTAGTTACACATACACACAGTCCTCATATCCCTCCTAGTTATACAGTCCTCATATCCCTCCTAGTTACACATACACACAGTCCTCATATCCCTCCTAGTTACATACATAAACACAGTCCTCATATCCCTTCTAGTTACACATACACACAGTCCTCATATCCCTCCTAGTTACACATACACAGTCCTCATATCCCTCCTAGTTACACATACAGTCCTCATATCCCTCCTAGTTACACACAGTCCTCATATCCCTCTTAGTTACACATACACACAGTCCTCATATCCCTTCTAGTTACACACACAGTCCTCATATCCCTCCTAGTTACACATACACACAGTCCTCATATCCCTTCTAGTTACACATACACACAGTCCTCATATCCCTTCTAGTTGCACATACACACAGTCCTCATATCCCTCCTAGTTACACATACACACAGTCCTCATATCCCTTCTAGTTACACACACAGTCCTCATATCCCTCCTAGTTACACATACACACAGTCCTCATATCCCTCCTAGTTACACATACACACAGTCCTCATATCCTTTCTAGTTATACACACAGTCCTCATATCCCTCCTAGTTACACATAC
This sequence comes from Notolepis coatsorum, assembly GCF_963971535.1. Classification (NCBI taxonomy): domain Eukaryota; kingdom Metazoa; phylum Chordata; class Actinopteri; order Aulopiformes; family Paralepididae; genus Notolepis; species Notolepis coatsorum. Next base: position 137,738,488 of record NC_140172.1, read on the forward strand.
ACACAGTCCTCATATCCCTTCTAGTTACACACACAGTCCTCATATCCCTTCTAGTTACACATACACACAGTCCTCATATCCCTTCTAGTTGCACATACACACAGTCCTCATATCCCTCCTAGTTACACATACACACAGTCCTCGTATCCCTTCTAGTTACACATACACACAGTCCTCATATCCCTTCTAGTTACACATACACACAGTCCTCATATCCCTTCTAGTTACACACAGTCCTCATATCCCTTCTAGTTACACATACACACAGTCCTCATATCCCTTCTAGTTACACACAGTCCTCATATCCCTTCTAGTTACACATACACACAGTGCTCATATCCCTCCTAGTTATACATACATACTGACCCTCTGCTCTGACTCTCTGCTCTGACCCTCTGTTCTGCAAGTGGACACTCGCATGACATATGGTATTACTGATGAACAACTAGACTCTTACTGATGTAGATGAACAACTAGGCAACAAACGCAGTGAGACACAGACACAAAAATCTTGTCAAATGTTTTCTTTGTGATTAAAGCAACAATGCTGGGGCCCATTGGTTGCCCAAAGTCTTGCCCCATCACTGGTTTTAGAACCAACAACCCTCCGCACAGCAAACTGCGAGGCAACGTTACTTGGAGACGTTGCGTCCAATTGATAGATTATTGTCCTCAATTATATCACAATATCCTTCTTATTTTATGTCACGACATTTAAAGGCCCGATCTTGAATTGTACACATTTAAAAATGTTCTTAACCCATCGCACGTCAGAATATAGGTCTGTGTTGCCCCAGTGTCGGCAAACATTACCGGCGTGAACTTTTTACAACCACAAAATACCGCAAATGCATGTAAAAAGTCACATCTAGCTGCCATTCCGTGTTAGTCCTTCTATCAAGTGCTCAGTCAATCAACTACAGAATGGAAACATGTCTGTTTAAATGTTTACATTTCTGTAGGCGGGGCCACCAGTTTGTTTATGTTTGGACAGATTTCCGTCTGTTATTTCAATTGATATTCATCTACAGTGTATATACTGTACCTCCCCAGCTATAATTGTCTTCTTCTTCTTCTCTTCAGATGAACCATGTCTCCAGTACAGGCGGAACGTTCTATATCCCAAGTCTAAAGAGCTACAGGTACCAGTAGCCCAAGGTTCTAACCTCTTAACACATTAACTGCCACGCAGTTTGCCCCTCTCATGCCCATCTCTGCCACCACTCTAAGCCTATGGAGATGTTCACCTTCTTTGCAGGGCTATAATTTTTTAAATTGTATTGCTAAATTGACATTACTATGGCCCATTCAACATCGATTATCTATCGTTCAGGATGTGGGAACGTTATACTTTTTCATTCATAGATTCTTCCAAAAATACCGTCTAGAATATAAGTATGTTTTTATCGTTTTCTGCAGTAATTCCTAGAACGTGAGTTATAGGCATAAACGCATATATAGATGATCAACTGCCGTTTATTGTAGGGGTGGGACGATACATCGATCCAGATCGATACATCGATGTAATTATCAACAATCGAATCGGATCGATGCGATGTAATAAGATCGATTCATATCGATACTCTTATTTTGAAAATCCTGTGGCGAGTCTCATATCCGCCCAAGAACAACAGCAGTAGCTCCGTGTGTGTAGACGTTACAGCATAGCATTCTCCCTTTCTGTGTGTGTGTGTGCGCGCGTCTTTGGAAAGACCAGATGAGGTCAGAGGAGTTTGATGTTTAAATGTTATTTAAACATAAACAATATAATACATAATAAATGTAGGCCTATACATGATCATGCAACATCAACAAATTGTTGTAGGAACGGTTTGGGAGAGGGAGGTTGTGAGTTTTGAGTTCCAAAAAATGTAGCTTAAAGTTTAAAGCTCAATATATAAAAACGTGGCACTTTACAGTGAACAGGAGGTCTATTTGTATTAAAAACAATAGATTGATTTTCCTTTAAATGTCTGGAAGAGCTCAAAAATACAAATGTCAAATGATATTTTCATTACCTTTTTTTTGTTGATCTAAATGTTACTGATTGTGTTAAATGGGCATATGATATCATCTCATATCGATCGCAGGCACCTGAATCTAATCGTATCGTATTGTATCGTGAGAGACTTTGTGATATCGGCAAATATCGTATCGTTGTCCAAAGAATCGATATCGTATCGTATCATGATGAAACTGGTGATTCCCACCCCTAGTTTATTGCAGATACACGCTATATTAAAAATGTCAACTGTACACAATCCTAAACGTTATGACTCATCATGCGCGGATGGATGGGGGGGGGTCGTTTATAATTCCGTGATCGTCAGTAAATGCTTTATGTAGTATGGGTTGATTTATTGATCAGATGGTTTGTAAATAAAGAAATGTACAATCGCCTTGAAAATAACGTTACTGTCCTCTTACCGTTCGCCGATGAGACTGGAGGAAAAAGATCCCACTTATTTGACGTCGATCGACTAGATCCATTTCCGGTTTGTATGGCGCAATAAACGCCCAAATCATATCGATTATTGAGTTATGGCAGCGATCCATGCACGCCAGTGTGTGTGTGTAGTCCCGCAACATTATGTGACTGCCGGACGGATTTTCCAGATGCACCGAGACCCACTGTATCACCAGAGGCTGGGTGGCGGAATTATGAATGCCATGGCGAAAAAATGAAATATGATGTCAATAACATCGTACGCCGTGATTTGGCAGAATTCGCATGACCAGCAAACCCGTCGTACAACGTGATTGGCGGTCAATGTTACGACGTGTTTGCTGGCCATGCTAATGCCGGCTTATGCCGAGAACACAACAGTGAACACATAGTTGCAATGCATCTGTCAGTCGTACTTAACTATGTGTTCACTGTTGTGTTACTGCTTCTCGGCATAAGCCCCATAATAAGACCGTCTCTGGCTTCGTCCAGCGGACACCAGAGCTCAGCGATGCCACTCACGGCAGCATATTCTCCCCGATGGCGATCGGAGCACGGAGGGTCGTGGACCCGCAACGCAGCCGCGAAGCCGGTGATGTGATTTTTTATTGGTTTGTCATGACAAACCAATTACATAATCCAACATATGTGTAAAGAAACAACATATTCCAGCGAGCTCTACCAATCAGAGCGTAAAACGGCAACGCGGAAACCCAACTGTGTTGTAGAAAGCATAGACGCTGCCCATACCTGTACCTTCCCTCCCTCATGCTGCTGCTATGATGCTCGAATTTCCCCCAAGGAGATCAATAATAAAGGAATATCTTATCTTATTTTAGTGGAATACCTATGTCATTTGGAATCGTCGAATATTCATTTAACCGTCCCTGTCCGCTGTGTGACCTCTTAGACAAATCTATTAAAATCTTCTGTGACTTACAGAGCTATCATGGAATGGAACTCATTGCCAAGCTACTTCGCTGAAATAGAATCCAAAACCACTTTCAAGAAAACATTTAAATACCATCTACTAACGAGCATGCACTGAACCCTTATTATGGCATAGCGGTGAAAACCAATTGAAGGTTAATTGTATTTATGTTGATGGCAGTGAGTGCTGCTCAGGAAGCACTATTTATTTGATTTAAATTATTTGATTTTAATACTATACTAATAAGTATCTAACTGAGGATGAGATTGTTAATGATGTTGATAATGATGTAATTAATGTTGATAATGATGTAATGTATTGAATATTATTGTATTGTTGTAAGTGCCGGACCCCAGGAAGAATAGCTTTTGTCAAGTGCAAAAGCTAATGGGGATCCTAAATAAACATAAACTTCTTCTTAGCGGTCAGGTGGCGTAGCGGAGATTGCGCTCGTCACCAATGCAAGAGGCTGCGGTCTCGACTCCCGGAGTCAGCATTGCCTTGGCTTGGGCTGATCGTCATACTAACTCGTTTGGCTGAGTTAGGGGGAGGGCAAGTCATGGGTGGGAAACTGGCGTTGTGGACAGCGACGCCTACAGGTCAGGTCTGGGCGCCTGCTCAGCGAAAGGCAGGACTTGATGAAGGCAGCGTGACCTCCCACGCGTTACGCTTCACCAATGAGAGTCCTCGCTGCCAGGTGAAAAAAGAGTCACTGGCTGTCGCCGCGTGTGTCGGAGGAAGCGTGCGGATGACTTCAGGGTTCCCTTGTACCGACCAGTAGGAGAACATGCGCACAACAACCAGGCAGGGGGGGGGGGGGGGGGGGGGGGGGGGGGATTGGCACAACGACTAAAATTGGGACGGGGAGAAAAACTGAAAAATGGGAGAAAGAGGATACATTTTTAATAATTTTTTTTAAACAAACTTCTTGACTTGAGCAGATTGAAGACGAGGCGGTGCTGCGACTCCTGTACGACGAGGCGCGGGGCAACATCCTGACGGGTCGCTACCCCTGTGACCCGGAACACTGTACTGGCCTGGGCGCCCTGTCCCTCAGCCTCGACGAAGGAGCCGGTCTGGACAACCAGAAGGTCAGCGCCATCATAAGGTAAGTCAACGCTGCCCCCCTTTTTATTAATTTTATATATATATCTTTTATTGGTGAAACATAGGTGGTACAGAGAAGCAAAGGTTGTTCATCAATATTAACATATCACCATGGTTCTTTTTTTGTACAGTCGAATCAGTGTGACTTGAATGTTTAGGTGTGTACAGTCAAATCGGTGTGCAAATTGCTATTCGATAATTAATGGGAACTATTTTAATACTAATCGGACCCCCCCCCCCCCCCCACACCTCATTGCTAACAGCTAACACTAGCGGACCAGGCTAGCGTATTTCCTGGAACAAAAGCATTAATTCTGAAAGTTTTAGTGTAGCTTCCGGTAAAAATGAGGGGAAATATATTTTTTGGAGACAAAACTATATGCGCATAAACTATTCGATTTCTTCATAATTGAACGACTATTCGAATATTCAATGCCCATGTATGTATTGACTCGTGTCTCGTGGCTCCGCCCCCCGCAGAGAGAAGAAGCTGTCGTCCTTCCTGCCGGCCCACGTGGCGGGAGGGGGGTGGCTGCTCTCTGCGCTGCGGGGGAAGGTGGGCCGTCACGCCGGGCAGGAGCAGAAGCTGCTGGAGGAGTACAGGAGGATCAGCCTGTCGGTCAGCAGCCCGGAGCCCGCCCACCACCTGCGACAGTACCTCAGCACCTGCCACTCGCTGCCTTACTACGGGTACGACCGCCGTCTCCCTCTAGTGTTCAAACGTTGCAACTGCAGAGACCATCTCAGACGACACTTGTAGACGTTAGACACAGCATTAAGGACGTGCAGACGTTCAGCTTTAACCCTTTCACTGCCGCACTACCAAAGCGGTTAACCCTTTCACTGTGACAATACACAGAAGGTTAACCCTTTCACTGCCACACGACAGCGGTTACCGTCGGTAGTGTGGTAGTAAAGGGTTAACCTTCTGTAGTGCGGCAGTGAAAGGGTTAATTCCAGGGTGTTTACATCCACATTGAGTGAGCCATGTAGGAATTGTTGTCCTTTTTATACATAGCCCCCCCCCCCCCCAACCAAAAGTGATACAAATGAACATAAACATACATGAAGTCGTCATATTTAAAGATCCCCTCTTAATTTTTTTACAGGTTGTTATTTGTGCAGAACCTGTCGGGTGTTACAGAACTTGTCAGAACTTGTCAGGTGCTCAGAACTTGTCAGGTGCTCAGAACTTTCAGGTGCTCAGAACTTGTCAGAACTTGTGAGGTGCTCAGAACTTTCAGGTGCTCAGAACTTGTCAGAACTTGTGAGGTGCTCAGAACTTTCAGGTGCTCAGAACTTGTCAGAACTTGTCAGGTGCTCAGAACTTGTCAGAACTTGTCAGGTGCTCAGAACTTTCAGGTGCTCAGAATTTGTCAGAACTTGTCAGAACTTGTCAGGTGCTCAGAACTTGTCAGAACTTGTCAGGTGCTCAGAACTTGTCAGGTGCTCAGAACTTTCAGGTGCTCAGAACTTTCAGGTGCTCAGAACTACTCAGAACTTCTTTCAAACACGTCTTGTAAGCTAAGTAGATATTGACAAGAATATAAGCTGATATTTACACGTCTTGTAAGAATATAAGCTGCTGACTCGGAAATTCCTGGTAAATATCAATGGGTGCTTGTTGTCAATTTGCATATTAATAGATCCTTGTATCTCAATGAGGGTAATGGTGAGATTAAGACATTTTCAGTAGTTTATTGAGCTATTTGATACCCATATTTATACCCATTTGATACCCACATTTATACAAATTGCTATTCAATACACAACACATTTAAGGGTTTAACATACCTTCCATATCTCAATATGTCTTGTGATCTAATGGAGTGTTCTGTGACTGCAGGTGTGCTTTCTTCTACGGGGAGGTCGATAAGCCTGTCCAGGGGCTCCTGCAGAGAGGAGGCCGCAAGGCCGTCAACGTGGGGATCAGTCTGGAGGGTGTGTACGTGGTGGACATGAAGGAGAAGGTGAGACTGTTATGTAGTTACTTCTGTTATGTAGACAGTGACACATCTGTTTGCAGTCGTTATCTACATTTTATATTATGAACTAATTTGTCTATTGTCACGGTCTGTACTTATGTAGTCAGGGTTCCCACTTGTCATGGAAAACCTAGAAATGTTTAATTGTATTTTCACTCAGATAGTTTATGTAAACCTAGGTTGTGTATTTAATTTGCAACTCAACTGTTGGGTAGGATTTTATCAGCGCCTCCCAATTTGTGTCCCCTTTGTTTTGTCCGTCACAGCATTTGACTCATTACAGCCATGCTAGTCACATGACTCATTACAGCCATGCTAGTCACATGACTCATTACAGCCATGCTAGTCACATGACTCATTACAGCCATGCTAGTCACATGCAGACTTAGCTCCAAGCCATGTTGTTCTTTTTGCATGCAGTACAAATAGGTTACTTTTGACTATTTATTTTTTGACATGCATACACACGCATACATATATATATATATATTAGGGCTGTCAATCGATTACAATATTTAATCATGATTAATTGCATGATTGTCCATAGTTAACAATTATTTTTATCTGTTCAAAATGTTTCAAGTGTTTAATACTCTTATCAACATAGGAGTTGACATATATGTATGTATGTATGTATGTATGTATGTATGTATGTATGTATGTATATATATATATATATATATATTAGGGATGCACCGAATATTCGGCCACCGAAAATTTTAGGCCGAAAATGGCCTTTCGGCTTTTGGCCGAGAGTTTTTTCACCGAAAATATATCACTGAATGTCAAAGAAGAGAAACAACCTGTAACCTAACACGTGTTGTTGTGATGATTTCATCAAAACGCGGCTTCAGTCATTACATGCGCAACGTGAGCTCTTCAGTCCTGCATTCTGCAGCCTCTGATAACTCCTCTTTGGACTCTGGAGTCGCGCTGTTTCTATGTAAACTCTGCACGCAACGCGTCCAATAAATGCGTCTTTAACATGCTTTATATCCTCACCATTACTATATGCCCGTCGCGGTTAAAAACCTTTTTGATTAACGTTAGCGTTAAGCTAGCTAACAAGGCTTCCGGTCCTCTTTCACTAGGCCCTCTTAAAGCTACGTCATCCCCCGCTAATAGTCACGGGAGATGTAGTAAATACAAGTCCTTCCATGTAGGCTAGAACGCTGTGAATTATGACAGTAGTTCAAGTTTCTTTATTAGTTGTCATACAAAAATACAGAGTACTTTTATATAAAATGCTTACTGTGCCCACTACAGTAACATCATTAAGTCTGCTATAAGCTATTCTCCCTCTCATGTGTGCAGATCTTTATGCAGTTTTAAAGCACGTTGGCTTTGTTCTGAATGCACTTTGTTGTAGTTATCCTACAGAGAAAAGAAAATGCACTTGACTTGGAATTAATGTACTGTATGCATTCAGAAGTGCTGAATAAATGTTTTATGGACCCATAATAGTGATTATTTATTATTTAAGTTAAGTTTAGCCATAATCATATATTTTTCCATAATCGGGTAGCTGAACAACATTGGTAAAAAAAAAATTCTATTCTATGAATCATTTTCGGCCTTTCGGCATTCGGTTTTCGGCCAACTGTTTCCTAGTTTCGGTATCGGTTTCGGCCAAGAATTTCCCATTCGGTGCATCCCTAATATATATATATATATATAGTGGACCATATATATATATATATATATCATATGTATACACACAATAAAGTTTGTTCAACTGTAAAATTTCCCACCTCCAGTATTTATCTTTTGTCACAACTCTTTGATAACTAAATCTGAGGGATTCTTGCCAACAGTGTGAATATTGACAGGTCTGTCTGGATATTCATTTGCATACACTGAGTAGTTAAACTAATTTACAGTGTCGTCGAGATGGTACATTCACATGTGTCATAGTGCGTCAATAAATACAGAAACATCAGACACTCAATCATAAAAGAAATGTATAATAAAAAGTAAAAAAATCTATACAAAAAATAACCCTGTGGTAATCATTGTCTCCATGACTGTTGTCCTCCTGAGCAGTATGTACTGCTCGGCCTGCGCTTCAGTGAGCTGTCATGGGACCACAGTTACCCTGAGGAGGAGGGCGACTCCCACATCCTCTGGCTGGAGTTCGACGGAGACGAAGAGGGTACCCCCGTCAACAAGTTGCTGAAGATCTACTCAAAACAAGTAAGTACGACTCTTTGTTTGAAATATGAGACGAAAAAAAGAAATTAAATGACAACAATTACTGTAACTGAAATAAAAAATGTACGTTCATAAAAATTTACTTTTTAGATAACATTCAGTCACTAGATGTCGCACTAGAGCACCAGCATGTAATTTATCTAATCCGGGGCTATAGATAACATTCAGCCACTAGATGTCGCACTAGAGCACCAGCATGTAATTTATCTAATCCGGGGCTATAGATAACATTCAGCCACTAGATGTCGCACTAGAGCACCAGCATGTAATTTATCTAATCCGGGGCTATGGATAACATTCAGCCACTAGATGTCGCACTAGAGCACCAGCATGTAATTTATCTAATCCGGGGCTATAGATAACATTCAGCCACTAGATGTCGCACTAGAGCACCAGCACGTCATGTATCCAATCGGGTGCATTCCACGTGGGGAAGTAGGGAGGGGATACGCGCAACATGTAAACAACAACATTCATTGTTGTTGTACAAATGGCTATATCGTCGGACTTCCTCGGACAGTCTTTCTTGGATTTGGTCCATGTTTGTAACGTAGTTAATCATGATCGATAATGGAACGCTCCGGCCAAGCTCCCGGGATTATGAATGGTAAATACGGAAGTATGTCAGAGGAACTCATACCCATCCCGGCCCAGGGCAGCGGCCAATCACAGCTCTGCGCCTTCCACGTCCGCTTGTGTCGATTTGTCGCGCCGTTAAATTGTTTGGCTGCGTGTCGGCCGGGTCGCTGCACGCTTTGTAACCACTTTGGTGTCCGAGTATACATTAGGCATTAGTGTCAAATCAACTGAGCCAGTGTTTCTTGATTGCCCACTCTGTGACTTGTTGTCCCTACAAACAAAGGTTTTACAAATTGTTTGTAAAGGCTTTATTCTGTCGGGTCATTAGACCGCTTGGCATTCCAAGGCAGGGCGCTAGCCGGCTGGGACCCTGGCCCTGTTTCATACCAGTGATGTTGATCGAGAGTCCTTTCTAGGGCTGACCTTCGATTTTTTTTTGGAATTCGAAGCTTCGGGGCCGAGATTCGATTTTAATTCGAAGCTTCGGAAAAAGAAAAAAAAACAAATTTATTTTTTTATTATTATAATTATTGTCATTTTTTTGTTGTTGTTGTGGGACTTGTACAGCACTTTGTTCAACTTTGTCAGTGCTGTAAAGTTTAAACCTTTTTAAATCTTAGACAAACTAAACACTGCTTCCATGAAATATTGTAAGCCGTCATTTGAGGCTTTATAAAAGCAGCACAATGAACACAAATCTGTCCGTGCCGAGTCCAACCTCATCTTAAATAACAAACAGCATTGCTTGTTGTAATTAACACTTTAATCGCCGAAGACGCTGTGCAGCGTCTTTCCCCGCCATGCTTATTCTGCCGAAGACGCTGGACAGCGTCTTTGATATCAATATTTCAAAAATCTGTGATCGAAATCATATTTCTCCCCCGGAGACATTATATGTACTGGTGAGCCCCTCTCAACTATCCAACGGTTCAAGAGCGCCATCTGGTGGCCGATCGGCCGATCGCCCACACAGGAAGTGATGCGGATGAAGTGGTGCTCACCCATATTTCGTCCGGGCACTCGCTATCGTTAGCAGGACTCCATCTTGACACACTGGATGTCGATCGGTTGCAAATAACTCGATAAACAACATGATTTGGACGTATATACTATTATACAACCTGGAAATGGATTGGGTATTTCTACATCCCATAATAGGAATATTTCAGTTCCACGCTCATCGTCCAACGGCGCGAGGAAGATACGGTAAGATCCAGCGTTATTTTTCAACGTGTTCTTTACTAACTGCTCTAATGATCATATCACCCACACTAGATGAATGATATAACGTTGCCCACGGAATTATAAACGACCCCCCGCCCATCCGGTCAACATCAGATCATACTTAGTAACTCCTAGAAGCACGTCCAGTTGACATTTTTTATCTCGCACAGATTCCTATCAAACTGTATTTGATCATCAATATAATGCATTTGGGGCTATAAATCAAGTTCTGGAGAAAGCTGCAGAAAACGATAAAAACATACTTATACTTTAGACCGTATTTTAGTATGAATATGTGAATGAAAAAGTATAACGTTGCTACACCCTGAACAATAGATATAGGACGTTGAATGGGCCATGGTAATGTCAATTTAGCAATACAATTTAAAAAGTTATAGCCCTGCAAAGAAGGGGAACTTCTCCATGTTAAATAGGGCTGGCGATGGATGGTAAATTATGAATTTAACCCCGGCGATCAAAGTGTTAACAAAGAGAGACAGAGTTGATTTTGCACAAAAAAAAAATTCTTTACATAATCGAATTTTATTTTCATATTCGAAGCCCATGCCCATCGATCGAAGCTTCGAAGTATTTAAGACAGCCCTAGTCCTTACTCAGCACAGTCACTGTCCGTCAACTAGTTGCATGTGTCACAAATCTGTAGTGCACATTTCGGTTAGGCGTCCATTGAAATTAGATCATACGTTTATAGTGAATAAGAGAACATTATGATCAAAGTTGTTATACCGATTTAGTGCAAAATGTAACCATTTCTTTTTATGATCATTTGTATTTATTTATTTAGGATAAACATGTCCCTTATTGCATGAGATGATTAAACACGGAGAGCTGAGAGGGGGAATTCTTGAGGGACGTCAATAGGGCTCTTATTTCCTTACTTCTAAAGAAGGACAATGATCCAAATGACTGGTAGTTATAGGCCCTCTTCACCTCTTCCACCCGACGGGACCGGTACCGGTTCCAAAATGACATCACGTCATAAATCAGTCTCACATAATTAGCGTTTTATTTTTCAAACGTATTCAAGAGTAAACATAACCATGTCACAACAGCAGTCATAGTGTATATTTTCAGCAATATGTTTGTTTACCAATAGGTTAAAGTGTTATTAGTGAGATTTTAGTTTTTGAAATGTGTTGTTGTGATCGTGGAGATCCGCCATTTTGAATTAGCGGCTGTCGCTGAATGATGGAAAATGTAGTCATTTTGAGAAGAGGACATCCAGAGCTTTCACCTTGTGCCATTCACCTTGTGCGCCCTGGGAGCCACTGGCACTTACCTTCACATGTTTTGGGATTGTCCACCGGTCGCTCGTTTTTGGAAAGCCATAACCTCTAAACGTTCAGATATAGCTCTTTGACTATACCCCACTATCTGCAACGACACTACTACTGAATTATATCTCCCAGCTTCCGGCTCCTATACAACAAAAAATACTCATTCTTGCTGGATTTACAGCAGCCAAAAAACTGATAGCTGTAAGATGGAAACAACCTGACAAACTTAAGATAATTTAGGGGAAATTGTGTCTTAGCATTATTTTTATAATTCTTCTTAGAACACAATTTCTGACCACTTGAGAATTGCTGAACACGGTTAACGGTTGTTTCTCCTCCTCCTCCAGGCAGAGCTGATGAGTGGCTTCATTGAGTTCTGTGTGGAGCTGAGGTCTGCGTCTGAAGGGGGAGCAGCGGACACAGAGACCACCGACGCCTGGCAGCCTGCCGGACAGGACTGCAGCTCTGGAGGACCGGACGGCATCACCGGAAAAGGGGACAGCATCACCGAAGGACTGGAAGGCAGCACCAAACAACAGGAAGGCAGCACCAAACAGAAAGGCAGCACCAGACAACAGGAAGTCAGCACCAGACAACAGGAAGGCAGCACCAAACAACAGGAAGGCAGCACCAAACAGGAAGGCAGCACCAAACAACGGGAAGGCAGCACCAAACAGGAAGGCAGCACCAGACAACAGGACGGCAGCACCAAACCACAGGACGGCAGCACCAAACCACAGGATGGCAGCACCGACAGGGCGCGAGGTGGACGTCGTGGGAAATTGCGACGACAAAGCAGTGTGGTGTGTAGTCGGGTTCAGGCGCTAAACACCATCAGCTACGTGGATAATGGTGAGTCCAGTAGAGTTTCAGTTCATCAGGAACCATAGGAGTCCAGTAGAGTTTCAGTTCATCAGGTCAGGAACCATAGGAGTCCAGTAGAGCTTCAGTTCATCAGGAACCATAGGAGTCCAGTAGAGTTTCAGTTCATCAGGAACCATAGGAGTCCAGTAGAGTTTCAGTTCATCAGGTCAGGAACCATAGGAGTCCAGTAGAGTTTCAGTTCATCAGGTCAGGAACCATAGGAGTCCAGTAGAGTTTCAGTTCATCAGGTCAGGAATCATAGGAGTCCAGTAGAGCTTCAGTTCATCAGGAACCATAGGAGTCTAGTAGAGTTTCAGTTCATCAGGTCAGGAACCATAGGAGTTCAGTAGAGTTTCAGTTCATCAGGTCAGGAACCATAGGAGTCCAGTAGAGTTTCAGTTCATCAGGAACCATATGATGTTTTTTGTGGATGTTTAGAGGTGTATTTGTGGATGTTTAAAGGTGTATTTGTGGATGTTTAAAGGTGTATTTGTGGATGTTTAAAGTTGTATTTGTGGATGTTTAAAGGTGTATTTGTGGTTGTTTAAAGGTCTATTTGTGGTTGTTCCTCAGGTAAGGAGATCAAGCGTGTGAAGCCGAAGAGAGCTGCCTCCTTCTTCACCCGCCAGGCGCCGGCCGCGCCCTCGTACTCCGCCGTCCAGGCGGTTGACAGTCTGGAGCAGGGCTAAGTCCCCACACTGCTTCTTCTTCCAAGACCAAAACTCAATACGGAGACATTAACTTTTACATTAACATCCGAGTCTTCCTCCAGCGGACATGGTTGCGTTATTTCATTCCTGCTCGTGCGAGCCGACCGAAGCCGGTCCCCCCCCCCCCGACGCTTAGATTGCATTTTTTAAAACCACTTTGACAAAATATCTCAAACATCTCCTTGGAATTTCACTTTGGGATTCTAGAGCTTGGGAGCGGTCAGTGACGTCATCGCAAACGCAACGGACACATGCCTTCATGCCTCTCCTTCACTTGTTTTCATCACTCACTCATTCACCTGTTTTCATCCCTCACACCTGATTTCATCCTCACACCTCATTTCATCCTCGCACCTCATTTCATCCCTCACACCTCATTTCATCCCTCACACCTCATTTCATCCTCACACCTGTTTTCATCCTCATACCTGTTTTTTTTTTATTTTTTACTTTTTTCTCCCCATTTTCAATTTTTCTTCCATCCCAATTTCGTATTATCCAATTCTTCCCTCCCCTGTCTCGAATGTTGCTAGACCATGCCTCCCACTGGTCGGCTGCAATGTGGACGAAGCCTTGCATCACGTGTCCCCTCCGGTACACGAGGAGGCAGCCGTCGCATCTTTTCACCTGTACAGCGTGATCTCTCAGTGGCGAGGAGTAACGCGTGGGAGGCTCATGCTGCCCCCAATACTTCCTGATTCTGCTGTACAGGCGCACCAACCGACCTGTAGGAGTCGCTGTCCACAACGTCCGATCCCCACCCACCGGCTTTCCCACCCCCTAATACTGCCAATTGTATTAGTATGAATGACCAGCCAAGCCGGAAGCAACGCCGAGAGCTAGACTCGAACCCAGCATCTCCTGCGTTAGTGGCGAGCGCCTTGCCCACTGCGCCACTTAGCCGCCCATCCTCACACCTGTTTTCATCCTCACACCTCATTTTATCCCTCACACCTCATTTCATCCTCACACCTGTTTTCATCCTCACACCTGTTTTCATCCTCACACCTGTTTTCATCCTCACACCTCATTTCATCCCTCACACCTCATTTCATCCTCACACCTCATTTCATCCTCACACCTCATTTCATCCTCACACCTCATTTCATCCTCGCACCTCATTTCATCCTCACACCTCATTTCATCCTCACACCTTTGTCGCTGTAGTTCTATTTCTAGTAGTTCTAGTTCTATTTATTCGCTGAACCTTTGTGACAAGGGCGACGCTGTGGACCCAAACGGAATGAATAAAATTACGTCTCTATGAGCTGCTTAGAGATCATTCTCCTCATAGAAAAGATACCGAAAGAAAAGCGTCTCTCACTTCTTGTTTTCGTTCAGAATTGACCCTGAAGTGGAATCGCAACGGCAGGGATGTGCAGAGTGAGCAGCATGTTTTTCTGCCGCTCTGTGTGTCTCCTGTCGTCAGAGTGCAGGACTACAGCAGAATATGTCTCACTCCAAAAAGGCTTGCAAAGCACCTCATTCATACTAACTCACTCAGTCATTTAGTGGTTCACGCATTGATCAGTCACTCTGCCTCCTAGTGGCGGCTCACAGGCGTTGCACTCTGCCTCACCTAGTGGCACCTCACAGCCGTGGCACTCTGCCTCCTAGTGGCGCCTCACAGCCGTGGCACTCTGCCTCCTAGTGGCGCCTCACAGCCGTGGCACTCTGCCTCCTAGTGGTGCCTCACAGCGTGGCACTCTGCCTCCTAGTGGCGGCTCACAGCGTGGCACTCTGCCTCCTAGTGGCGCCTCACAGCCGTGGCACTCTGCCTCCTAGTGGTGCCTCACAGCTTGGCACTCTGCCTCCTAGTGGCGGCTCACAGGCGTTGCACTCTGCCTCACCTAGTGGCGCCTCACAGCCGTGGCACTCTGCCTCCTAGTGGCAGCTCACAGGCATTGCACTCTGCCTCACCTAGTGGCGCCTCACAGCCGTGGCACTCTGCCTCCTAGTGGCGCCTCACAGCCGTGGCACTCTGCCTCCTAGTGGCGCCTCACAGCCGTGGCACTCTGCCTCCTAGTGGCGCCTCACAGGCGTGGCACTCTGCCTCCTAGTGGCGGCTCACAGGCGTGGCACTCTGCCTCCTAGTGACTCTGCCCCCTAGTGGCGCCTCACAGGCGTGGCACTCTGCTCCCTAGTGGCGCCTCACAGACATGGCACTCTGCCCCCCAGTGGCGCCTCACAGGCGTCGCACTCTGTCCCCTAGTGGCGGCTCACAGGCGTGGCACTCTGCCCCCTATTGGCGGCTCACAGGCGTGTCACTCTGACTGATGTCTAGAACATCTGCGCTCCACTTCTATGAATGTATGTCCTTGTTCATTCAATCATTACATTTCTTTATCACATTATGCAACATTCTGCACACACTTGGCCATGTGTCTGTGTCCCACCCGTTCTATGACTAATGGTCTGTACTTCTATGGCTGACGGTCTATAGTACTATGGCTGACGCATGTAGTTCTATGGCTGAATTTGGTTCAAATACATTTTAAAACCAGGTTCTAAAATACATCTGGAGGGGAACTCCAGACGCAGGCCGCTGTCTCAGAACGCACCCAACTCTACAATCTTATCAACATTTCAAAACAGGCCTTATTGTTAATCGGTAGCTTACAGGGTAGAATAGGAGTAACAGCTGAAATTCACCTACGACAAAACTGACCTCACTTTGACAGTTATTATTAATAAAGAAAGACACACTGGGGGCAGGTAAACACGGTTCACTTCATTTAGTGTCCGTGTAAACGGTCGAGTGTCCAATCTGAATGATTTTCAATCCGGTTGATGAAATATTCTCCCTGTAACCACAGCTCTTGTGACCGCTGTGCCGTAATCGGCGCTGACAGCTGTGCTGCGTGTCGTTTGACACTATGCCCCAATCTGTTGCGTGGGACGCCTGGCGTTAGGGTAACATCTTGACCACGACAGAGAGAGAGCAGGCTAAAAAAATAAACCAACTTGGAATCTGTTTAATTTAAGCCAATCGTAACTGTTTGGGCTCTTCCATATGCATGATGTATGTTACACATGCTTGTAATTACACTGTGTACAGTGATTATTATTAATATTATTAGTACAAGGGAATGTTGCTAACCGACTTTTGTCACAATGTTGAGACAAAACCCCACAAGCGCCTCTAGGGGGCAGCGTGGGCCAGGGCTTGAGCAGCACCAGGACCCCCGAGGTCCAGCCAGGCTGTGCCCTGCAGCCTCCCGAAGAGTGACAGACCTCCGCGTGTCTGCAGTCCGTATGCATGCGTCTCCATAGTCCATTTAAAAGTACAGGAAATTACTAATCAACTAACAAGGTTTTTGTGGACTAAGGGAGCGGCCACACAGAGAGAAAACAGATTTGTTTCTAAATAGAACCTGGCTAACGTCTACTCGTGCGTTTGCACAAAAATGACAGCTTTGGCTAACGACGACGTGTGCTGTCCGTTCCAGAAAAAAAGGTTTATCCTCAACAACGGTTTCTGTCCGTCGAAAACGAATACAAAATCAGTGGAGAGGCGGGACACATCCATCAGCCCCGTCCCGAGAACGGACACTCGTGTCATCATCAGTCGAAGACGGGAGGGACATAGCGGGTCGCCTCCTAAGACCAAAGCAGCTGATTAATGGACTGGAAAAACTGGCAGGGGAACATCTCGTCAGTAACTACAGGGGCAGGTTCTATACTGTGTCGAGGGGAACATCTCGTCAGTAACTACAGGGGCAGGTTCTATACTGTGTCAAGGGGAACATCTCGTCAGTAACTACAGGGGCAGGTTCTATACTGTGTCGAGGGGAACATCTCGTCAGTAACTACAGGGGCAGGTTCTATACTGTGTCAAGGGGAACATCTCGTCAGTAACTACAGGGGCAGGTTCTATACTGTGTCGAGGGGAACATCTCGTCAGTAACTACAGGGGCAGGTTCTATACTGTGTCAAGGGGAACATCTCGTCAGTAACTACATGGGTAGGTTCTATACTGTGTCAAGGTTGAACATCTTGTCAGTAACTACATGGGCAGGTTCTATACTGTGTCGAGGGGAACATCTCGTCAGTAACTACAGGGGCAGGTTCTATACTGTGTCAAGGGGAACATCTCGTCAGTAACTACATGGGTAGGTTCTATACTGTGTCAAGGTTGAACATCTCGTCAGTAACTACAGGGGCAGGTTCTATACTGTGTCGAGGGGAACATCTCGTCACTAACTACAGGGGCAGGTTCTATACTGTGTCGAGGGGAACATCTCGTCAGTAACTACAGGGGCAGGTTCTATGCTGTGTCAAGGTTGAACATCTCGTCAGTAACTACAGGGGCAGGTTCTATACTGTGTCGAGGGGAACATCTCGTCACTAACTACAGGGGCAGGTTCTATACTGTGTCAAGGTTGAACATCTCGTCAGTAACTACAGGGGCAGGTTCTATACTGTGTCGAGGGGAACATCTCGTCAGTAACTACAGGGGCAGGTTCTATACTGTGTCGAGGGGAACATCTCGTCACTAACTACAGGGGCAGGTTCTATACTGTGTCAAGGTTGAACATCTCGTCAGTAACTACAGGGGCAGGTTCTATACTGTGTCGAGGGGAACATCTCGTCAGTAACTACAGGGGCAGGTTCTATACTGTGTCGAGGGGAACATCTCGTCAGTAACTACATGGGTAGGTTCTATACTGTGTCAAGGTTGAACATCTAGTCAGTAACTACAGGGGCAGGTTCTATACTGTGTCAAGGTTGAACATCTCGTCAGTAACTACAGGGGCAGGTTCTATACTGTGTCAAGGTTGAACATCTTGTCAGTAACTACATGGGCAGGTTCTATACTGTGTCAAGTGGAACATCTTGTCAGTAACTACATGGGCAGGTTCTATACTGTGTCAAGTGGAACATCTTGTCAGTAACTACATGGGCAGGTTCTATACTGTGTCAAGGTTGAACATCTCGTCAGTAACTACATGGGCAGGTTCTGTGTCGGACGCAGGTGTTGACACGTGTGACTATGTGGTTGAAACACCTCTGTGTGTTTGTGTACCAAAGCGGTCCTATCGGGGTTAACCCTTTCACTGCCGCACCACCAAACGGTTAACCCTTTCACTGCGACAATACACAGAAGGTTAACCCTTTCACTGCCACACAACAGCATGTTAACCCTTTCACTGCCACACTACAGAAGGTTAACCCTTTACTATCACACTGGTAGTGTGATAGTAAAGGGTTAACCTTCTGTAGTGGCAGTGAAAGGGTTGTCCATGTGATCCTCCACCGAAGACCTGGTCTATCTGGGAGGAGGAAAGGAAAGCACAGGATGGTTTGATTCACAGGGTGCTGCGCACTCTCTTGATACGCTGTTCACCTTCCTACCAAGTAAAATTCAATGTCCCCTTATTTTAGGGATTGGCCACTTCCTGTCTGTCTGTCTGTATTAGGCTTTGTTATTCTGTATTTCAACATTACAGA
Source organism: Notolepis coatsorum (assembly GCF_963971535.1). Classification (NCBI taxonomy): domain Eukaryota; kingdom Metazoa; phylum Chordata; class Actinopteri; order Aulopiformes; family Paralepididae; genus Notolepis; species Notolepis coatsorum. Next base: position 137,757,294 of record NC_140172.1, read on the forward strand.
ATATAAGAGAATTCATAAAATGTTTGAAATTAGAAATGGCCCGGACAACATTATTTGCCACAGATAGACAGATTAGTAGCAATAATGTAAAATACAGTGTGGAAAGGTTACACACATTACTGGGGAATACTTTAGTGTTTGAATGGATCCAGATGTGTCTGTTGTGAAACCATGTGTACAGTATATACTCCTTGAAACCATGTGTACAGTATCTTTGAAACCATGTGTACAGTATATACTCCTTGAAAGAAACCATGTGTACAGTATACTCCTTGAAACCATGTGTACATTATATACTCCTCGAAACCATGTGTACAGTATATACTCCTCGAAACCTCAAGGAGCCCATCATGCAAACTCGAACCCGATGCAAATATCACTAGATGCTAGGGATGTTCGATATTGGCTTTTTTACCGATATCCGATATACCGATATTGTCCAACTCTTAATTTCCGATACCGATATCAACCGATACCGATATATGCAGGGTCCCTATATCTCTTGTCATGGAATTAACGCAACATTATGCATACTTTTGACAATAAATAAAATACGAATTTGTTCTTACTTGCTTGCCTGGGGTAAATAAAGGTTAAATAAATGTAAAAAAAAAAAAAAAAATTAAACCGATACCGATAATTTCCGATATTACATTTTAATGCGAATATCGGACATCCCTACTAGATGCAATTCCAGCATCCGACCTGACACACTGATATGTTACATGATGCCTCACTGTCCTTGTTTCCTGCGATGCAAACTCCAGATTGTGCCATTTCTAACTTTTGTTTCTTTGCTTGTTATATACTATACTAACCTGTTTGATACAAAAAAGCAACAGTCTTGTCACTTGTTCCCGAGTTGCACTATGTATGCGTGTCATGGGATAGCCATTCCTGCGAACTCTCGTGTGCATCCTGTAATATGATCAAAGAGATGGACGAGATACTTGTGTATATAAGGGTGTATAGCTTGACCACGCGGGGGATGTTTGTACTTCTTTAACGGTGTCAGTCTAGTGTGTCGGTGTTCCTACAAGCAGAATGAAGAAATGGGTCATTTGAAGCCTTATTTTCTATATTGAGTCACTTTACAGAAAACATAAAGTGCCTTTTTTTTTTATTTATACTAACTACCTTGTCCACTGTTCTCTAATGTAATTGATCATCATTTCAACGTCGCCAAACTTATACGAGTACTCGGCTCTCTGTACTCGGCTCTCTGTACCGCTCTCGGTACCAGTACTCAAGCTCTCTGTACCAGTACTCAAGCTCTCGGTACCAGTACTCCGCCCTCGGTACCAGTACTCCGCTCTCTGTACCAGTACTCGCCTCTCTGACTTACCTGGGGGAGGGGTTGCGGTTACTTGCCACACATCAGGCTCTGCCAAGAGCGGTCTGGAGAGATTCACAGTATAGTAAGTTACTGAACTCTAACCTACACACCAGCGCAAAAACTAAAAATGTAAACAAAGTACAATACCAAGTGGGGCTCTTTAGCTTAGAGGTTGCTGTTTGACGGCATTACAGACCCTACCTTTAACTGTGTATAGAGAATGCGTCCCCCCCCCCCCCAACCCTCTACAGAATGAAGTAGCTGTCGAACATTTCACTATCAAGCAAAGTACTCGTATCAATACTTTGTATCACAGAGTTCTCAAAACAAAGTACTCGTATCAATACTTTGTATCACCGAGTTCTCAAAACAAAGTACTCGTATCAATACTTTGTATCACAGAGTTCTCAAAACAAAGTACTCGTATAAATACTTTGTATCACCGAGTTCTCAAAACAAAGTACTCTTATAAATACTTTGTATCACCGAGTTCTCAAAACAAAGTACTCATATAAATACTTTGTATCCCTGAGTACTCGGAGTAAAGTACTCGTATCAATGTGGTAGATCTTCTCTGGACACGGATGCTGTTGACACGGTTCCTCTTGTTAGAACTACAGTATAGATTATATTGGATGCACTGTTCTGTTTGTTTTTTGTTTTTATTCCTATGGAAACCATATTTTATATGCACTGCTAAACTCATCTTGATAACTAGACTTTACAAAGCGCCATGCAAGTCACCCCTTTGTTTCTCTGCTTCAGTACTGTTATATCTGTTATATCAAATTAGAGATTCTTTCTTTTCTAAAAAAATATATATATATATTTGCAACATAAAACTTTTTTTTTTTATATGTATGTTTTGGAAACAAATATATTAAAAGAAATATTGATTTCACTGAGGAGGGACATGAGTTTTATTTCTCAGCTGTGCTGTCGAGAACTAACTGGTCACTGTGTGCATGTTGTCAAGGGATTTGTTTGTGGAAATAGTTGAGTGGTTTTGTTGGTGTCTGTTACCAGGTAGAAAAACCACACAAGACTCGACATTTCAATGCATAATTCTTTTTTACAATATAATAATCATAAATATGAATAACTATCTATATAGCACTTTTCACACATTGACTGCAGTCCAGAGTGCCCCACAGCAATTAGTATAAAATGAAGATAGATGGGCATAAAATCAGCACACAGTTGACAGAATAAAAACTATGCATAAATTGCAGACATATGAATAGTTATAAAAGACAATAGAAGTAGTGCAACGTTAAAGTGCAGACATTAGAATAGGCATACAATAAGTACAATGTTGCTTGAAGGCATGTGTATCCCTCCCCCCCCCCGAACAGCCAGTCCCCCAAACACCCCACACATCAATCCCAAGACTCATCGTCGTCACTGATTGGAGGGTTCTCTTTGATGTATATATAGCTTTAGGAGAGAATGGTGTGTGTTCACAAATACTGACTGAACTGTCCTGGGGCACAGGAAGAACATACTGACTGAACTGTCCTGGAGCACAGGAAGAACATACTGACTGGACTGTCCTGAGACACAGGAAGAACATACTGACTGAACTGTCCTGGGGCACAGGAAGAACATACTGACTGGACTGTCCTGGAGCACAGGAAGAACATACTGACTGAACTGTTCTGGGGCACAGGAAGAACATACTGACTGAACTGTCCTGGGGCACAGGAAGAACATACTGACTGAACTGTCCTGGGGCACAGGAAGAACATACTGACTGAACTGTCCTGGAGCACAGGAAGAACATACTGACTGGACTGTCCTGGAGCACAGGAAGAACATACTGACTGGACTGTCCTGAGACACAGGAAGAACATACTGACTGAACTGTCCTTGGGAACAGGAAGAACATACTGACTGGACTGTCCTGAGACACAGGAAGAACATACTGACTGGACTGTCCTGGGGCACAGGAAGAACATACTGACTGAACTGTCCTGGGGCACAGGAAGAACATACTGACTGACTGAACTGTCCTGAGACACAGGAAGAACATACTGACAACTGTCCTGGGGCACAGGAAGAACATACTGACTGAACTGTCCTGGAGCACAGGAAGAACATACTGACTGAACTGTCCTGGAGCACAGGAAGAACATACTGACTGGACTGTCCTGGGGCACAGGAAGAACATACTGACTGGACTGTCCTGGGGCACAGGAAGAACATACTGACTGAACTGTCCTGGAGCACAGGAAGAACATACTGACTGAACTGTCCTGGGGCACAGGAAGAACATACTGACTGAACTGTCCTGGGGCACAGGAAGATGTGAGTTCTTAGAAAGGGAGGCATTGCCCTTCAAGCCATGAGAAGAAGAAAACTAGTTGTTGTGTTGTTTGGACTGTAAGAGTCAGGAGTCAGGCTCATATCTCACACCAGTTAACTTATAAAACATCATTCTAGGCTTTGACCCCTTGATTTATTTTATTTTTTTACAAAAGTGCACTTTTTTTGTACTGACCGAATCTATTTATTTATTGGACTTGTGTAGGGATGCTGTTCTGGCAGTGTCATGTCTCTTGTGCTTTGAAGTGTCATGTATGTCTCTTGTCCCTGTTTTGTCTTGAATGTGAAGAAATGCAGCTGTTTACCGTATCATGCTCTAAATTGCCCCTTGCGGGGGCGGTCGTTTTTTTTATTGAATTTAATTCAATATCTCACACCAGTTCACTTATAAAACACATCATTCTGGACTCGATACAGGGAGTTTCATCAAAATGTAAATATTGTAAAAACCTTTTGGCATGAAAAGGTTGTCCTATCCATCAAATAATTAACACATCGTTGAGAGTTAACACTCTGTTTAGCAAATTAACTGCCATTGACATTTTGAATGGATTGAAAGGAATAGTCACACCAACCCCAATCCTGCCTCACAGCTGCCATGTGCAGAGTGGACAGAGGAGGGCGCTGTTATCCAAGTGTTGTTTTCACTTGGTACATGAGACGGGGAGTGGTGTATTTTAAATAGCATGAGGCAACTGATAGATAGATGGATAGATAGATAGATACAGTAGATGGATAGATAGATGGATGAATGATAGATTAATGAATGAGTCATGCATGATGCATGTTACCATCGGGTCTAAGCAGCACCTCAAAGGTGCTAAAAAGATTACAAACATCACAAAACAAACTGGTCAGACTACTACTTGACCTTACTCCTAGAACCCACCTCACCCCTGCCCACTTTAACTACCTAGGATGGCTTAGAGTTAAGCATTACATCACGCGCAGGAGTGGTTTGTGAACAATAAACCATGCCCAGGGGTGGTCGTTAGATTTATTGAAAAAACCATCCGCCAGAAAAAGTAGTTCCCACAACTACAAAAAAGACAATTTGCCTCCATGTGGAAGCAGATCGGAAGTGCATCCAACCAACTAACACATCCAACTGTGTATTATTGGAATGATTGAGAGAAGTTGCCTCATGTGGAAGCAGCTTGAAGTGCATCCAACCAACTAACACATCAAACTGTGTATTATTGGAATGATTGATTGAAAATTTTATTACCAGATGCAGAATGGGTACAATACAGTACGGCTCAATACACACAATTGTTAAGGGAATGCAGACCTACTTTCCATAGAACTTCATTCTTAGATGCTTCTATAGAAAGTAGGTAAAACAAATTAAAACGTTTTCTTTGCCCTATAGGAAAAAAACGTTTTCTTCGCCCTATTCTTTTTTTTTTTTTTTTTTAAACCTACTGTAGAGGGCCTAAACTTAACCAGTTGGAAACCAAGCATACAGTAATAAAATTAGCAATCAATCAATCAATCAATCAACTCAATAGGCCATGCTCACTTAGAACAGCGCAGCACCCAGCTCTCTCTCAGTCTGACTATCCCCCGCATTGCAGGCAGAGTGTGTGTGTGGGGGGGGGTGTGTGGCGGTGGGTGGAGACTAGAGCGAGCGCTGACAGTCGAAAGGAAAAAGAAATTGAAAAAAAAAATAAAAAATCAATCAATCCGCGATTTTTCTTTTGTTACAGAATAATTCAAGACCCATCAATTACATCATCCAACATTGTTTAAACGACTAAGACATTCGCTGTGACAGAATCGCTTGATATTTAGTCGTTTAGTCGCTATCAACATATCCATTTGTAAAGATTATTGTCCACCTTCTTGTGATCCGGCGGATTGATGTGATGTGATTCGGTTGTGGGCGGGTCCTGGGCCAGCAAGCGTGGACTGATCGCAATACATACGTGTAAATGGACTGTTTCAGCCAATCAGAATTGAGAAATTTGCATGCCGTTGTATAATAGACGACAGAGTACAGCAACTTGCAATGGGCCTGGTCTACAAGATACTTCTCAAAGGTCAGTGAATACCACGACCACAACATCAGAGGGAGCTCCACAAATCATGTTAAACCCAGATTCGGCTCAAACAAGGGTCTAAACATGTTTTGCAATTATGCCACATCAATGTGGAACGCCCTACCCAAAGCTGTAAAGGAATGTGAATCACTACCCGATTTCAAAACCACTCTCAAAGAGCACCTACAGGAGACTGCAATTCGAAACTGGCCCCTGTATATGTCCTAACCCAACCCCCTCCAATTTGCAGTAAATATCCTGACCCAATAATACACAAGACCCTCTTCTTGGAACCAAGTATGGTTTCGTCGATATTCCAATGTACAGTTTTGCTTGTACAGTGTCCCCCACCCCACCCACCCAACCACCTCCAATGTACAGTTCCCCACCCCCACCCCACCTACCCAACCTCTTCCAATGTACAGTTTCTACGTCAAATGTATATACTCTCTTTTTTAGACTCTTTTTGTATCACAAACCGTACTGTATTTGTAAATCTGGTATGTCAAATGTATAGATGTAGCAGTACTGTCTATCTGTATGTCCTGTATGTCGTATATGTTATGATGAATTGAAAATGGGGGATCCTGATGTAAACAAGACTAAAGTCTTTCTCTGGTCTGCATCCCCTTAACAATTGTGTGTATTGAGCTGTACTGTATTGTACCCATTCTGCAATCTGTTAGTAAAGTTTTCAATCAATCAAGCAATCAATCACGGTGGTGTAGTGGTTAACACTGTCGCCTCACAGCAAGAAGGTTCTGGGTTCGATTCCCGCTTGGGGACCAGCTACCCAGGTGGTGGGGTATCTCCCGGGCCTCTGTGTGGAGTTTGCATGTTCTTTCTGGTTTCCCCTCCAGAAAAAAACATGCAGAACAGATCGGTAACGCTGTCGTGTCCCTGACGAAATTTCATTGAGTGAATGTTCATCCTCTCCCTGTAGGATGAGAACCTCCCTCTGAGTGAATATTTGATTTGATTTGATTTGTATTTGTCTCGAACATAGAAACATAAAACATGTTTAAAAAAAACAAAAAGGTAAATAGTCAAAGACTATTTCCATACAATAAGTGTTTGTCAAGAAGGAACAGGGGGAAGTAAAAAAAAAAAAAAAAAAAAAAAAAAAAAAAAACATATCAAGCCCTGTCCCTTCCTTACAATATTTTACATTATAATTTAATACAAATAAAAATAATATAACAAATAATGAAACATTTAATAAAAGTTAATTTTTTTATATATCCAATTATCCAAATGAGAAAAAATATTCATATTCATCCTCTCCCTGTAGGATGAGAACCTTCCTCTGACTCTCCCTCTAAAGCGACTCTTGATCCCCAGACTGTCTGAGCTCACAGCTTGAATCTGACTCCACATCCATCATGCTGCACATTTGACCTTCTGAATTTGGGGACCCAGGGGGCGCCGATGACAGATGGCACCAGTTAGCAAGGGCAGAAGTCGGTAGAAAGATGGCAGAAATGGACCACGGGACCATGGCACCAGTTAGCGAGGGCAGAGCCTGGGGCTGCCGTACTCTGCACCGTGCGGTGGGCTCTTCTGCCATCGCTAACTGGTGCCTTGGTCCTGTGGTCCTACCGACCGCCAAGTGTTATGGCAAGATTGACCAGGACTCGGGGCCTATTAACTAACCGGTTGTGGACCACGATGACCATGAACACACCATTCAGTTTAAAATACAGAGGGGTTTATTTACAAAGGGAGTGCATCACGAGGGGCAATGTCTGACAGGTCAATATGGTTAGAGCTTGAATACCTGCTGAGAGGTCAATATGGTTAGAGCAAAAATACCTACTAACGGGTCAATATGGTTAGAGCTAGAATACCTACTGACAGGTCGTGATGCAAACACCCTGACATCTTTTAAATCAGCCCTCAAAACTCACCTTTTCAATCTTGCTTTTGACCTCTAATTCTGTCGGTGTTATTTTATTTTATTTTTGTCATGTATTATTTTTGTTCTGTTTTTTTTGTTTTGCCATAGTTTGTCTCTCCTGCCCATGTAAAGCGTCTTTGAGCACCTGGAAAAGCGCTATATAAAATAGATGTATTATTATTATTATTATTAGAGCTAGAATACCTGCTGACAGGTCAATATGGTTAGAGCTAGAATACCTGCTGACAGGTCAATATGGTTAGAGCTAGAATACCTGCTGACAGGTCAATATGGTTAGAGCTAGAATACCTGCTGACAGGTCAATATGGTTAGAGCTAGAATACCTACTGACAGGTCAATATGGTTAGAGCTAGAATACCTGCTGACAGGTCAATATGGTTAGAGCTAGAATACCTGCTGACAGGTCAATATGGTTAGAGCTAGAATACCTACTGACAGGTCAATATGGTTAGAGCTAGAATACCTGCTGACAGGTCAATATGGTTAGAGCTAGAATACCTGCTGACAGGTCAATATGGTTAGAGCTAGAATACCTGCTGACAGGTCAATATGGTTAGAGCTAGAATACCTGCTGACAGGTCAATATGGTTAGAGCTAGAATACCTACTGACAGGTCAATATGGTTAGAGCTAGAATACCTGCTGACAGGTCAATATGGTTAGAGCTAGAATACCTGCTGACAGGTCAATATGGTTAGAGCTAGAATACCTGCTGACGGGTCAATATGGTTAGAGCTTGAATACCTGCTGGCGGTAGATTAGTACTTTATTTACGTTTTTTTTTTATAATCGTTTTATATTAGTATCATCACATTACATGTTACGATATGTTGCAGTATGAGGGCCGACATCGCAAGATTTGCTCAAACTCTACAACATGTTGTCCATGATTGGACTATTCCCATTTATTTTAATTTTTTCCCCACCTTTTGCTATCCCCTACAAAGTTAACGTGTTATTTTTATTTTTTTGGCAGTTCAAGATGACAGAGTAACAACGCGTACGAGAGTAGCTCTGTGAGAATTTAAGTTTACTACAACCCATTTTACTTGGCTCAAACTGAAATTAATACTTTATGTTCTCTGACTAAACAGACGACATATTCACACATCCGGTATGCCTAAACCAGCAACAAGACAAGGGCGAAAGGTAGAGTCTCAAGCCGATTCAGAGGAATCTGGCTCCAGTGCTGGTGACAAAATGGCGGAACCAGAACCAACAGAGCTGATGCCAGCAGAACCTCGGCTCTTATTTACGTTTTCTGATGAGACAGTATTATGTAGTACGTACTAGACTACGTACTCAGGGGAGGGAAACGGGATGAACCGGTTGTGTTTGTTTTCTGTGATGTTGTAGGACTGGTAACTGGAGAGGAAAATGCACACATTACAAAGGACCCAGTCGTGTGTGTGTGTCTGTGTGTGTGTGTGTCACTGTCACCCAAGGTCACTCAGCATCTTTATTTACAACAGCCTGGGGGAATAGTTACACAAGGAGGACACACACACACACAACAAACACACCAACAACACACACACCTGTGCACTGCTCAGTAGGGGTCCTGGCGCTTTACTCTGAGCAGCTGTGAGATGTTTCTGTCATGAGTCTTTTAAACATGAATGAGAGAAAAGAGATCTCAGAGGAACCTCAGGTAGAACCACGTCTCCTAGAGGAACCTCAGAGCTGAACGTCCAGTGGTTCTCAACTGGTGGGTCGCGACCCAAAAGTGGGTAGCGGATGTGTGTAAAAAAATAAAAAAAAATAATACATTTCCCATGACGCAGTAGCCGTTTGCTGCCAGCGTTGTCATGACGGTAACACTAAACGCAAATACGACACCGACTACATTAAATATGGGTTTTCTTACATCTAGGACAAAAGAGAGGGACCAAAACCTCAGTGTGTTGTGTGCAGTGAAGTGCTAGCACATGAAGCCATCAAAATTTATATTCTTCATAATACAATGCTGTTCAGTATCCCCTGATAAAGGTAATCTCTGCTACAGTTCAATTTAGATTATTGAAACTTGATGAGCATCACCAGTTTAAACTTGTTTAAAAAGCATACATGCCTGTAATTCAAGATAAATCTGCCTTCTGTAGTTCTCTGTAACTCAGTTGGTAAAGCATGGCACTAATCATGCTGAGGTTGTGGGTTCGATCCCATGGGACTACATATACTGGACATCTATGCACTCATGTTCTGTACGTTGATAAAAGCGTTTTCGTTGGGTTTTTAGCCCTAGTTTCACTTATTTGTTTATTTCATGTTTTTAACGATGCATGAAGGATTGTGTATTACTGCACAATTTCTTTGTGAAATAAATCAAAGTGGTTTAAAAAATGTGCGTCGCGACTTAATGCCTGAGGAAAAATGCGGGTCCTGAGGCTAGACCAAGTTTCAAGTTCAAGTTTCTTTATTAGTTGTCATACAAAAATACAGAATACTTTTATATGAAATGCTTTTTTCTGTTTTGCTCCTGAGAGTGTGCGAGATAAAAATAGATAAGTATAAAATAGAAAGTCAAAAGTACGTAAACAAAAGTGTTCAATATACATATATACAATATACAATGCAGAGTAGAAGATAAAGTAACTGAGTTACAATACAATATACAGTACAATGCGGAAATGGAAGAAAGACCAGTTGAGAACCTCAGAGCTGAGCGTCTTCATGTCCCCCTGAGTCTCAGGTTCCACATGAGACGATACTGAGATCAATGTCTCCTCAGATGATCCTCAGGGGGGCTGTATCGTCTTTGTTCTGTGCTTCCTTCTGGGTCGTGTGTGTGATTTCATTTGTCCCTTGGCAGCAGAGACGGTCTGTAATGGATCATACAGACTGGTGACAAATCAAAGTGAAAACCAACACTAAGTGTCTCAGTAGGTTTTGGGCCACGAGCCACCAGGACAGATTCACTGCACCTTGGAATAGATTCTACTAGTCTCTGGACTCTACTGGAGGGATGGAACACCATAGATAATACTAGTCTCTGGACTCTACTGGAGGGAGGGAACACCATAGATAATACTAGTCTCTGGACTCTACTGGAGGGAGGGAACACCATAGATAATACTAGTCTCTGGACTCTACTGGAGGGATGGAACACCATAGATTCTACTAGTCTGGACTCTACTGGAGGGATGGAACACCATAGATTCTACTAGTCTGGACTCTACTGGAGGGATGGAACACCATAGATTCTACTAGTCTCTGGAGCTCATGGAGGGAGGGAACACCATAGATTCTACTAGTCTCTGGACTCTACTGGAGGGAGGGAACACCATAGATTCTACTAGTCTCTGGACTCTACTGGAGGGATGGAACACCATAGATTCTACTAGTCTCTGGACTCTACTGGAGGGATGGAACACCATAGATTCTACTAGTCTCTGGACTCTACTGGAGGGAGGGAACACCATAGATTCTACTAGTCTCTGGACTCTACTGGAGGGATGGAACACCATAGATTCTACTAGTCTGGACTCTACTGGAGGGATGGAACACCATAGATTCTACTAGTCTCTGGACTCTACTGGAGGGATGGAACACCATAGATTCTACTAGTCTCTGGACTCTACTGGAGGGAGGGAACACCATAGATTCTACTAGTCTCTGGACTCTACTGGAGGGATGGAACACCATAGATTCTACTAGTCTCTGGACTCTACTGGAGGGATGGAACACCATAGATTCTACTAGTCTGGACTCTACTGGAGGGATGGAACACCATAGATTCTACTAGTCTGGACTCTACTGGAGGGATGGAACACCATAGATTCTACTAGTCTCTGGAGCTCATGGAGGGAGGGAACACCATAGATTCTACTAGTCTCTGGACTCTACTGGAGGGATGGAACACAACATGGGTTCACATTTGTTTGTTTAAACAATGAATAACACAAGTAAACACAACAAACATTGCAATTAGACAAAGCAAATAGACGGACTCCGACTGAATCCATCATTATCTAATCTAAGTCGGTCTGCTGAATCCACTTACTTAAAAGAAAGAAATGGACTGGGTTTTATACATTTAAATGTGAGGATTATATTGCGCAACATAAAAAATTATACCACTTAAAGATCCTGCTCTCTCAAACAGATCCAGATGTCATAGTAATAACAGAATCATGGTTAAAATGAAATCTGACGATGACTCATCCATTGCACTAAGCCATTATAATGTATTTAGAATAGATAGAGTTGGAAGGGGGGGGGGGTCATGTACAGTATGTGAAAACCTTTTTTTCTGTTACCATTCTACATGCAATCACTATTGCCAAATGTTGTGAAATGCTTTTTTATTTTATTTTTTTACTTGGGTACAAATAATTCACTAATTGTCATTGGAGTGTATAGACCGCCATCGGCTGATGCTAGCTCTGTTGATAAAATAGCAAATGTTTTATCTCTGTATCCTAATACTGAAATGCTCAAAATGGGTGACTTTAATTTAGATTGGCTGGGTAGTAATTCTGGGTATCTCAAGGAGGTTAGTAGTGAAAACCTAAACCTAACCCAATTGGTTACTGAACCAACTAGGACTTTAATTGATTTTCTTTAAAATGTTCCAATAGATTAGACAGGATCGTTGATGGTGGTGTTTTTGATTTAGGAATCAGTGACCATTGCCCAATAGACTGCATCAGGAATACTAAGCTGAAGAAAACAAAATCACACAATATTATAAAAATAAATCTAAAACATTTCAGTGATCAATGCTTTCCTATTTGATCTACTCAACAGTGACATCTCATATACTTCTGAAATGTCGGATGTAGAATTGGCCTTAGATTTCTTCATTAAAACTCTCCTATCAACCATTGATGAACCTGTACCATTCAAGAAATTCTGAGTGAATTAAAGATGGGTCAACTCCCTGGAGATGTTGATGAATTGAAAATGGAGGACCCCTATGTAAACAAGACAAAAGTATTTGTCTGGTCTTTATCCTCTTAGCAGTTGTTGTATTGAGCTGTACTGTATTGTACCCATTCTGCAATCTGTTAATAAAGTTTTCAATCAATCTATCAAAGCTATCATCGCATTCAAAGAAAGGAATAGAGCCTGGGCTCTAGCCAGACGGGGAGCCATCCCATTGGTTATCTTTTAGACAGATTGGAAACAAATGTACAAATGTACATCTGTCAAGAATGCTAAATCAAGCTATTATTTAGATTTAATCACAAGTTCATATTCAGACCCAACAACATTTTGGAAAGCGGTAAATTCTAGTAAAACCAAGGCTACCATTTCCCTGCCCACATAAGTAAAATAGAATGACTGCTTGATAACTGAAGGTAAAGAGAGTTGCCTGGCCTGCAACAGCCATTTTGCCCAAGCAGGACATTTGTTTAATGAAGTAGACTGTGAGCATGACTGTGAAGGGCCTCCTCCGGGTGACTGCTCTGAGCAAAATGAAGGGCCTACCACCACCGTTGAGCCTATTACTCATAATGCAGTTTTTAACATGTTGATGTCTATTGATACCAGAAAGTAGACTGGGGAGGACAACTTGGACCATTTATTTCTTAAATGAGCTGCTTGAGTAATCACAGAGCATTATATATCTTTTTATCTCTACATCAACAGGCAGAGTTCCCAGTATTTGGAAAACGGCCCATGTTTCTCCGTTTCATAAAGGTGGAGACAGAACTGACCCAGATTAATTATCGTCCAATCCAAAGTTGTCCTGCTTAGCTAAAATCCTGTTGTGAATAACCAACTCAAAACATTTCTCTCTAACCACTCTGTTTTAAGCCCCCATCTGGTTCCAGAGCCAACCACAGTACAATCTCAGTTACCACTTTAGTTATAAATGATGTGGTTTCTGCATTAGACAAAAAGGAACATTGTGCTGCCCTATTTATAGATTTGTCCAAAGCATTTGATACGGTTTATCATTCTCTTCTGTTGAATAGACTGTACAGTATTGGTTTTGATGGAATTGTTTGCGGTTGGTTCCGGAGCTATTGATCAGGCAGAAACCAATATGTGAAAGTGGGCAAAACCCAGTCAGAATTATTACCCATTACAATAGGTGTTCCACAAGGATCTATTTTATACCTATTCTTATGTGTGCACGTTCTACGTTGCACTACTTTTATTGTTTTTTTATACCTATTCTTATGTCTGCACTTCATGCATTGTTTTTATTCTGTCAAACTGAATGCTGATTTTATGCCTATGTTCATTTCGTGCTATTTGCTGTGGGGCACTTTGGGCTGCGGTCCATGTGTGATGAAAGGTGCTATATAGATAGTTATTATTATTATATTGTAAAAGAATGTATGCATTGAAATGTCTAAGTCTCGACGACATTGAAAATGAGGGTGACCTCAATTGTCCTTTTTGAGAATAAATAAAGGTTTGAATTTGAATAATTAATAGATCAATATAATTTAACATAGAGGTGCAACCCGACTCCCCAATGATGACGTCACAGCGAGCATTCAAACACCTCAACAGAACACTCTAATGCGAAAAACCAAAACAAATGATGTTGTTGTTGACCATATATATTATTGTGGTGCGTAATATGAATAGAAGGTGTCCAGACAACGTGTTTCAATTTCACCAAGCTATACAAAACCTTTGACATTTACAAGGATGTGTTTTTCTTGCGCATCGGGGGAAATTAATTCAATGTCTCTGGCCGCCTGCCAGCTTATAGACCTAACAGGTACATATATTACCAGGCTGACAGCGGCTGCCTTAAAAGGACATTCATTTCGATTTTCACCAAATCCTGTCGTTCTGGTTTGTGTCTAGTCATGTGAGAGAGGGGGGGGGGGTGTACTGAGCATGTGCACGTAGTCGTACCTTCCTCTACGCGTGTGTGTGTGTGTGTGTGTGTGTTAGAAAGAGTGCATGTACCTTCCTCTATGTGTGTGTGTGTGTTAGAAAGAGTGCACGTACCTTCCTCTATGTGTGTGTGTGTTAGAAAGAGTGCACGTACCTTCCTCTATGTGTGTGTGTGTGTGTGTTAGAAAGAGTGCACGTACCTTCCTCTGTGTGTGTGTGTGTGTGTTAGAAAGAGTGCACATACAATCCTCTATACTCGACTCTGTCGCCCCCCTTAAACTCAAAAGGCCCAGACCTAGATCTCAGCCCTGGCTTGATGAGAACACCAGAGCTTTAAGGAGACAGTGCAGACAGGCCGAGTGCAGGTGGAAACACAATAAACTGCAGATCCACTATGAGATCCTTAAACATCACCTCAAACAGTATCAAGAGGCAGTTAAAGGATAACTCCAACATTTTGGGAAATTAGCTTATTTAACATCTTCCCTGGAGTTAGACAAGAAGATACATACCTTTTTTGTCTCTGTGCGTGCATTTAGCTTTGGGAACAGACGCTCCGTTAGCATAGCTTAGCTTCATCACTGGAAGTGAGGCAGGACAGTACCCTGACGTTCCCTACAGGTTTGTTGATATTCTCATTCCTTCAAAGGATCTGAACCGATTGAAGTTTATGGATACCATGACTTAAAATCCTCTTACCTTGACGATTTAAAGCCTCGCCAATTTAGAAAACAGTAATCCAATGGCTGGTATTGATATACTACTAACTACTGCACGCTAACGGAGCTAACCGGACACTCAAGCAGATAACGAGAGCAATGACTTCCTTTCTGGGGGGTTTCAAAATAAAAGAGCGACGTCTATAGCAGCGGAAAACGTTTATTTTGTACATTATCTAACGTTAACATGAACCTAAACTAACTTTAATTAATAGATCAATATAATTTAACATAGACAGCCTGTGCAACCCGACTCCCCAATGATGACGTCACAGCGAGCATTCAAACACCTCAACAGAACACTCTAATGCGAAAAACCAAAACAAATGATGTTCGATACAACCCTATTACTTAATTTTCAAATACAAATCTTTAATCTTCTTAAAACCATATATATTATTGTGGTGCGTAATATGAATAGAAGGTGTCCAGACAACGTGTTTCAATTTCACCAAGCTATACAAAACCTTTGACATTTACAAGGATGTGTTTTTCTTGCGCATCGGGGGAAATTAATTCAATGTCTCTGGCCGCCTGCCAGCTTATAGACCTAACAGGTACATATATTACCAGGCTGACAGCGGCTGCCTTAAAAGGACATTCATTTTAGATTTTCACCAAATCCTGTTGTTCTGGTTTGTGTCTAGTCATGTGAGAGGGGGGGGGGGGGGGGTGTACTGAGCATGTGCACATAGTCGTACCTTCCTCTATGTGTGTGTGTGTGTTAGAAAGAGTGCACGTACCTTCCTCTGTGTGTGTGTGTGTTAGAAAGAGTGCATGTACCTTCCTCTATGTGTGTGTGTGTGTGTGTGTTAGAAAAGTGCATGTACCTTCCTCTATGTGTGTGTGTGTGTGTGTGTGTGTTAGAAAGAGTGCACGCACCTTCCTCTATGTGTGTGTGTGTTTGTGTGTGTGTGTGTGTGTGTGTGTGTTTGAAAGAGTGCACATACAATCCTCTATTGTGTATGTGTGTTAGAAAGAGTGCACGTACCTTCCTGTGTGTGTGTGTGTTAGAAAGAGTGCACGTATGTCTGTGTGTGAGAGAGTGCACGTACCTTCCTCTGTGTGTGTGTTAGAAAGAGTGCACGTACCTTCCTCTGTGTGTGTGTGTGTGTGTGTTAGAGTGCACGCACCTTCCTCTATGTGTGTGTGTGTGTGTTAGAAAGAGTGCATGTGTGTTAGAAAGAGTGCACGTACCTTCCTGTGTGTGTGTGTGTGTTAGAAAGAGTGCACGTATGTCTGTGTATGAGAGAGTGCACATACCTTCCTCTGTGTGTGTGTGTTAGAAAGAGTGCACGTACCTTCCTCTATGTGTGTGTGTGTGTGTGTGTGTGTGTGTGTGTGTGTGTGTGTGTGTGAGAAAGTGAGCGTGCTTGTGAAATTAAATATCTTAAGCATGTCTAAGAGAGAGAGTGTGTGTGTGAGACAGATAGAGAGAGAGAGAGAGAGAGACACACACACACACAGAGATGGAGAGGGAGAGACACACAGGGAGACAGAGGGAGAGAGACACACACAGCGAGAGAGAGAGAGAGAGAGAGAGAGAGAGAGAGAGTGAGAGAGAGAGACATAGAGACACACACACAGCGAGAGAGAGAGAAGGAAAGAGTGTGTAGAAGTATATTGTTATTTGTTCACTTGCATAAATGTATTAATCATGAATCATCATATTCCCTCTGTATAAAAGACACTTTAATCAACCCTCTCCAGCGGCCATGTGTGTTTCTGGTTCTATTTGGTTTATTTTTGTAATTTTATTTTTGTCGTAACGACGGACATTAATGTCAGAGATTATCTCTGCGCCATATTCTAAGATCTTTGCAGTTATGTAACAGATTACTAAAACTAAATCTAGCATGGAACTGCCCTCGCCTGGATAATTACACAATCTGGACACACACACACACACACACACATAATTCATCCTACTGATGCATTATTTTCATCATAATCCCGCTACCAGAGATGGGGGTTATGGATTACATGTAACTGAAGTACAGTAATCTGATTACAAAAAAAACAATAACATCTAACAATAATTTCTTTCTTATATTAAAGTATATTTAGTTTTTAAGAATTGTAAAGGATAGGCAAAAATAAGCATGTGCTTCAGCCTATTCCTTTTTTCGGTCATTGAGTTTGGATTTTGTGTGTGAGCTTACTCTATTCATCATAAACTATTCATCATCATAATAAATGCTTTTTAACTTTTGGAAGAAAGAAAACATGTCGATTACTTGAAAAATTACTCCAAAAATACAAGTTCAAGCAGCAAGAAGACATTTAGATGATTATAATAATAATAATAATAATAATAATAATAATAATAATGGAGGACTTTGAAGAAGTCTTTATTTGGCATGCAAACGACACACACATGCAATGGGCGGCACACACACACATGCAATTTTAGGGGCGTCAGCGAGGTACCATGCCCCGGAGACCAATCCAAGTGCTCCTGCCCGTCTTCATCAGCGTTAGCGATCTGTTGTGCATGTTTTTCCATTGGGTTTCTCTTATCGGGGGGGGGGGGGGGGGATTCTTGCGAACATGCAAACTCCACACAGAAAGGCCCGGGAGATACCCCACCTGGGTACCTGGCAACACTGGAAACCTGGTCCCCAAGCGGGAATCGAACCGTGGACCTTTTTGCTGTGAGGCAACATTGTTAACCACTACACCACCGTGCCGCCTCTAACGAATTATTATTAATAACCGATTCTGAACATTCTGACAAACTGCTCGACCAAGAGGTCGGATTCAAACCACAGATCTTACTGAGCAGAGGAAGAACAACGCTATTTGTTTTGCTGCCGATATCTTGAGGATTTTGGAGGGAGATAACTGACCATGGCACCGTCGTCTGTGAGTGAATGGGTCAAATGTGAGGAACAAATTGTAAAGCGCTTTGGATAAAAGAGATATATAAATGCACCATTTACCATTCACCAAATATTCCGATCGCATTACTACGTTAAAGTACAAGTACAATTACTTTACCAGGTAAAATCTTAATCTCTAACCCGATTTACAATCTGAAAGTCAGCTTCCCTACAAACAGGTGGCCACGCGCAATCTGTTTTCTTCCGAGTACATTCCCTGTGACCAGCGTCCCCGGAGGTAAACATTGGAGCATTGACAACATTGATGCGGGGGGGGGGGGGGCAGATTGACCTTGGCCAGCTGCCTCTGTGATCCTGGTCAATCAAAGATTAGACAGACTTTAATCCCAGATCATCTGCTGCTAAAAGGCAGTAACTGCAGCAGTGTAGAGACCCTGTAACTGCAGCAGTGTAGAGACCCTGTAACTGCAGCAGTGTAGAGACCATGTAACTGCAGCAGTGTAGAGACCCTGTAACTGCAGCAGTGTAGAGACCCTGTAACTGCAGCAGTGTAGAGACCCTGTAACTGCACAGTGTAGAGACCCTGTAACTGCAGCAGTGTAGAGACCCTGTAACTGCAGCAGTGTAGAGACCCTGTAACTGCAGCAGTGTAGAGACCCTGTAACTGCACAGTGTAGAGACCAGGCTGTAACTGTACAGTGTAGAGACCCTGTAACTGCAGCAGTGTAGAGACCCTGTAACTGCAGCAGTGTAGAGACCCTGTAACTGCAGCAGTGTAGAGACCCTGTAACTGCAGCAGTGTAGAGATACCTTGTAACTGCAGCAGTGTAGAGACCCTGTAACTGCAGCAGTGTAGAGACCCTGTAACTGCAGCAGTGTAGAGACCCTGTAACTGCAGCAGTGTAGAGACCATGTAACTGCAGCAGTGTAGAGACCCTGTAACTGCAGCAGTGTAGAGACCCTGTAACTGCAGCAGTGTAGAGACCCTGTAACTGCAGCAGTGTAGAGACCCTGTAACTGCAGCAGTGTAGAGACCCTGTAACTGCAGCAGTGTAGAGACCCTGTAACTGCAGCAGTGTAGAGACCCTGTAACTGCAGCAGTGTAGAGACCCTGTAACTGCACAGTGTAGAGACCCTGTAACTGCAGCAGTGTAGAGACCCTGTAACTGCAGCAGTGTAGAGACCCTGTAACTGCAGCAGTGTAGAGACCATGTAACTGCAGCAGTGTAGAGACCCTGTAACTGCAGCAGTGTAGAGACCCTGTAACTGCAGCAGTGTAGAGACCATGTAACTGCAGCAGTGTAGAGACCCTGTAACTGCACAGTGTAGAGACCCTGTAACTGCAGCAGTGTAGAGACCCTGTAACTGCAGCAGTGTAGAGACCCTGTAACTGCAGCAGTGTAGAGACCCTGTAACTGCAGCAGTGTAGAGACCCTGTAACTGCAGCAGTGTAGAGACCCTGTAACTGCACCCAGACCCTGGGTTCAGTAACTGCAGCAGTGTATCCATCGAATGGAAATAGCAGGCTGACTGGCAGACAGCTGCGGGTGGGGGGGGGGGGGGGGGGGGGGGGGGGGCTGGTCGTCAACTCACATGACACGTCCAACTGTATTTATTTATTTATTTTTAACCTTTACTCACCCAGTGTCCATTGTTCTCTCACTTCATGTTCATTCACACGTGGAAGTCGGTTGTTGACCTCTGAGCAGATTCACTGGAGCAGTCCAGGGGTTATAGCAAAACGATCAATCAATCAATCAGATTTATTTATAGAGCCAATTTAAACACGACACATGTCAACCAAAGTGCTGTACAGAGGGTAGATACCACATAGATACATCTAGACAACATATAGACAACAATCACATCTCAGTTTTACGGGAGGACACACAGGCAAACACACAGGAAAACAGGGCATGAGTCAGTGAACATCGGGAAAAGCTAATAAGTAGAAGTGGGTTTTTAGTCACGTGAAGGCATCTGTCGAGGGGGCGAGCCTAATGGAGGTGGGGATGCTGTTCCACAGTTCAGGGGCTGCGACAGCAAAGGCACGGCCCCCCCCTGAGCCCAAGGTTAGACCTCCGGACTGTCAGGAGCCTCTGATCGGCTGACCTGAGGGACCTGGTGTTGGAATAGGGGGATAGAAGGTCTGAGATGTAGGAGGGGGGCTGACCCTTTCACTGCCACACGACAGAAGGTTAACCCTTTACTATCACACAACCGGGCGGTTCTAATTTGCTATGCACATTCATTTTAGCACTCTTCTATGGGTTTGGAAGATAGTTGTTCGTGTTCATGTTGAAGTATAATTCTCTCAATTGTGGAAATGTGCCTTTAATGTCGTCATGTGAGACTGTGATGATAAACACTGTACACCAGCCAGTGAGGTGCTGTGTGGCTGTACAGCAGTAATAGCCAGTGAAGTGCGCTGTACATGTACCATGTGACCCGTCTGTATATAATGATGCGCACCTATCCAATAAACTTTGACAGACAGACAGACAGACAGACAGACAGACAGACAGATGTCGAAATACTTCCCAAAGGTCAGTGAATTCCACGACCACAACACCAGAGGGAGTTCCACAAATCACGTTCAACCCAGATTCGGCTCAAACAAGGGACTAAACACGTTTCACAATTATGCCACAACAATGTGGAACGCCCTACCCACAGCCGTAAAATAATGTGAATCCCTACCCTCCTTCAAAACTGCTCTCAAAGAGCACCTACGGGAGGCTGCAATTCAAAACTGGCCCTGGTAAATGTCCAACCCCACCCCCCCACCCACCCACCCACCCAACCCCCTCCAATGTACAGTTTCTTCCCCCACGAATGTATATATTTTCTTTTATGATCTCTGTCTCTTAAACAGTACTGTATATCTGTATATCTTGTATGTCATAAATGTCTGGATGTAACAGTACTGTTTATCTGTATGTCATGTATGTCATAAATGTCATGATGAATTGAAAATGGGAGACCCTGATGTAAACAAGACGAAAGTCTTTCTCTGGTCTGCATCCCCTTAACAATTGTGTGTATTGAGCCGTACTGTATTGTACCCATTCTGCAATCTGTTAATAAAATGTCCAATCAATCAATCAATCAATCAATAGATAGATATTTATTTATTTCTCTATAGAGAGGGGCTGCTCTTGAATGCCAACACAAGGTCAGCGAGCCTCCCTCTCTCTCCCTTTCCCTCTCTCTCTCTCAACAACCCTCAAAGAACCGATAACCAGATGATAAAAGCACCACATGTACTTTCATCCGGGTCGTTCTGTTAATCTGAGCGGATGTAAACCGGAGGCGGGGGCCTCCCCACCACAAATCCCCCTCTGTCCTTCATTTGAGAGATGAAGGGAGAAAGATACAGATTACTTTATCTCTCTCCCTCTCTCTCTCCCTCCCTCTCTCCCTCCCATGTTTAAGTGGAGTCTCAGTCGGTCCATTACCATTGGATTGTGAGGCGCTGGATCCTGGGTGGCTTGTTGTCAGGTGAGATGACAGCGATCGGTCTCCAGTTTGGAGTAAACTTGAGACTTGTTGACACTTCACAGGAGCTTTGAATCCTCTGTTCTGCCGCTGAGGCTGAGTGACACCGTTCCTCGTGGCTGGATATTTTTGAAGTCCTCAGCGAGTCGTCAACAAACAGGACCCGTCTCATTGTGGTTTTTCTCTTGTTGTTTTTTCTAAACCTGGATATAGAAATCTGAAAACTATTTTTACCTGCCGCCGCAGAGGAGGCAGGTAAATACTAGGAAAACTAAACGCGACGAGCCTTTGATTTCCCCCCCGACCGGCGAAGAGGGAGGTTGATGGTCATGTTCGGCGGGCGTTCGGGCGGCGGGGGCGGGAAGGGGAAGTTCTCGGTGGAGGATCTCTACGGCATCAGCAAGAAACCCAAAGCCTCCTCCTCGTCCTCGTCCTCCGCGGGCACCCTGACCAAGGCCGGCGGCCGGGCGTCCCAGAAGGGCGCGGCGCAGAGGAGCGAGTCCGAGGCGCTGGCCTCGCAGATCCTGGAGGCGGCGCACCAGATGGTGGAGCGGCGCCGGCTGGAGCTCTACCTGCGGGAGTGCGACCTGTTGCTGGTGGACAACACCGCCATGGTGTACAGGTGAGGGGGAGGGGCTTCGGCTACCAAGTCTCTGGGGGGGGGGGGGGGGGGGGGTGTATGAAGTCGCCGTTCTGACGCTGATGTCACGATGATGACTCACTTGTCCTTTTGACCTGTTCGCTTTTTTGTCCCCGCCCCACTTTCGCCGCTGTAGATCTGTTTCCAGGTTACGGAACATTGCGGCAAAAACTTAGCTAGCTCATTATACTTGTAACAAAGATAATAAATAATACATATACAGTATATGGACTAAACTACTTAGCTAGCTCATTATACTTGTAACAAAGATAATAAATAATACATATATATGGACTAAACTACTTAGCTAGCTCATTCTCCTTGTAACAAAGATAATAAATAATACATATATATGGACTAAGCTAGCTCATCCTCATTGTAACAAAGATAAGTGTGAACAGAAAGAACAACTGACTTGCCTGTTTTCCAATCAAAATCGACGGACCAATCCTTTTTCTTGATACTGTGTCACACATTGATTGATTGATTGAACAGATTGCAGAATGGGTACAATACAGTACAGCTCAATACACACAATTGTTAAGGGGATGCAGACCAGAGAAAGACTTTCGTCTTGTTTACATCAGGGTCCCCCATTTTCAATTCATCATAACATATATGACGTACATGACATACAGATAGACAGTACTGTTACATCTAGACATTTATGACATACCAGATCTACAAATATACAGTACTGTTTGTGAGTACAAAAATAGTCTAAAAAAAGAGTATATACATTTGAGGGGGAAGAAACTGTACATTGGAGGAGGTTGGGTAGGTGGGGTGGGGGAAGGTTGGGTAGGTGGGGGGAACTGTACATTGGGGGTGGTTGGGTGGCGTCTATACTTTCCGTAGCCGCATTTCTGCAGGACGCTCTCTGATTGGCCACTGACTGACGCTCTCTGATTGGCCACTGACATGTTTGCCCAATCGCGTGACGAGCTGTTTCTTTGCCCATTTCCGCGTCGAACAGCCTGCAAACTACCTGGCGTTCTATCGCCATGCTCTAAGACAAACTCTAACCTTAACCAACTTCGAAAGAGTGCCTAAGCTTAACCGTCGAAAGAACTTGCCGTCACGCTCTAAGACAAACTCTAACCTTAACCTACTTCGAAAGAGTGCCTAAGCTTAACCAGTGTAGAAACTGACGTCGGCCAATCAGAGAGCGTCCTGCAGAAATGCGGCTACGGAAAGTATAGACGCGGTTGGGTGGGTGGGAGCTAGCAGTGTCCTTGTCACCTGGAAACACCAGGTGAACACAGTATAATTACAAGATGGAGGGGTGGGTGGAAAATAAAAAAGCTTTAAATTTCACATCACTGTCGGTCGTTTTCTGAATTGATGTCATATTGGCCGACGTAATTCTAGTTTCAGAAAATGTCTAATTAAAACATGATAGTGTCCTGCTGGATGATGAACACATGACGGATGGAGACTGAGGGGAATTGTTTGTGAACCGTATGTCGTATCAAATATTATGAGGCCTCATGCTGCATGTGTCTACGCCGTCTAAGTTGTCCAGTTACATGCGGCGAAACTCATAACTTTTGATATAATGTATGGTTTGCAGTGGTGAAAAGTAGTTTTACTTAAGTACTGTATGTACAATTTCGAGCTACTTGTACTTTACGTGAGTATTTTGATTTTAGGGAACTTTATACTTTTACTCCACTACATTTCAAAGGATATATTGTACTTTTTACTCCACTACATTTATCTGAACCCATCCATTACTAGTTACTAGAAAAAGATTTTGCATAGAAAATATGGCAAAAATGTATGAAGATTATATACTTTCACAGAGGACATAATCAGAGCAGCATAACTGGACCACATAACACTTTAACATGACCTATAAAGGTCAGTGGATTGAGGATTGAATGCTAAGCACTGCAATACACAAACGTTATGTAGAATGCATACTTTTACTTTAGATACTTAAGTACATTCAATAGCAAAAGTGTCTCTACTTTTACTCAAGTAAAATTTTAATGGAGGACTTTTACTTTTACCAGAGTACTCATTTATCTGTGTATTTCTACTTTTACTTAAGTATAGGATCGGTGTACTTCTTCCACCACTGATGGTTTGCAACCATTTGCTCAGCATTTCATTAATCATTTCAAACTTTTAGTTCAACTCCTAAGACACTGAGGTTACCCTCATCTACAGCGACGACAAGCTTACAAAACAAATGGTTTATGAGCAATTTCATACATATAGACACAATGAATAAGAATAAACAATAAAAATTCTGCTAAGACAGTTAAAAGTCGACACACAGAACATATAATAATAATAATAATAATAATAATAATAATAATAATAATAATAATAATAATAATAATAATAATAATAATAATAATAATAATAATAATAATAATAATAATAATAATAATAATAATAATAAATTTTTATTTGGGGGCGCCTTTCACGACACCCAAGGTCACCTTACAGATCATAAAAACAAAGCAAGACAGTTAAAAGTCTAAGTTAAAAAACAAAACAAACAACATGAAGTATAAAACGGTAAAGTAAAAAAGAAAGAAAAAAACTGGGTATAGAACAGTGACACAGGTTGAATATGCAAGTTTAAACAGTTTTTTGTTGTGATTTAAATGTTGTTATGGAGTCAGACTGTCGGACATGTGGGGGCAGGGAGTTCCAGAGTCTGGGAGTCGAGCAGCTGAAAGCATGTGCTATTGCTTTGATTAAGTCTACGTATTAAGAGACTCCTATCCAAGCTCCGGGAGGGTCATCAAAGAGAAGCCGCCTATTCTCAGTCCTTGCCCCACAATGGTGGAATGAACTACCCACCCCAGTTAGGACAGCCGAATCCTGTTCCAATATTTCGCCGTTGACTAAAGACGCACTTAATAATATATACATATATATATCTAACCCTAACTAACCCTTCCTGATGACCTGTCGTACAGACCTTGTAAGTCGCTTTGGATAAAAGTGTCTGACTAAATGTAAATGTAAATGAGACTATAAAACGTTCATATGTGTGCAGTGGCGGACTGGGACACAAATTCAGCCCGGGACATTCAGACGCACCAGCCCACACACCGGCCCACGCACCGGCCCACACACCGGCCCCGAAACCGGCCCACACAACGGCCATTATGAAACACTTGTCCACTTTTAAACAACCCAAGGCTGTGGCTAAGGAGTCAAAATCAGGGAGACCAAATCTACACACCGCCAATAGATGTGCACTCATGCACAGTGCACACACACACACACACACACAGATACACACATACATATACCGTTACTTCCTGTCATTGGCATATGTTTTTTTCTTTTACTAACATCTTAGTGCCTCATTAGCCTAGGCATTAAGGATACATGAAGTATTAACTACACCATAATAATATTGAGGTTTTGATCCATAGAAAGTAGGGATGTCCGATATTATCTGCCTACCGATATTATCGGCCGATATCGGCATTAAAATGTGATATCGGAAAATATCGGTATCGTTTTTTTTTTTTTAAATAGTTTTTTACATTTCTATAACCTTTATTTACCCAGGCAAGCAAGTAAGAACAAATTCTGATTTTATTTATTGTCAAAAGTATGCATAATGTTGTGTTAATTCCACAACAAGAGATATGTAATGTTAATGACCTGAAATTATTCCATTTTTTGGGGCGGGAAACCCTGCATATATCGGTATCGGTTGATATCGGTATCGGAAATTAAGAGTTGGACAATATCGGTATATCGGTATCGATAAAAAAGCCAATATCGAGCATCCCTAATAGAAAGGTCTGTGCTACACAATTTCAGTTAGATTGGATTTATTGTCCTTTAATTTGGCACTCATGACATTAGTTGCTTGCCGTTTAATCAACATCGAAAGACCCCCCACTTCCTCCCAGACACCCATTCCAAGAGCCTGTTTTCTCTGGCTTGAATTCATACAGCGTTTTTCAGCCTTTTGAAAACACCCAAAGTAGTAGTAGTAGTAGTAGTTTATTCAGTCATCATCTCACACAATACAATATACACCATCATTTAACAATATTTGATTTTACAGTGACTGAAAAGGTACAGACTGAAGCATAATGCTTATATATGCCTGCCCTATATTCTTAACAAAAATTAAAAAAATTAAGACTCCAAAACAGTATTCTAAAAGAAAATAGCAAAAGAAAACAGTATTATTCACCCTTGTAGTTTTCAAAAATAGCTTTACAAACCATTTTCTTAAAAACCAAAAGCGAATTACTCATTCTTAACTGTATCAGCATTGTTCCACAAAGCGCTTCACAGAAACCATCAAGCATTCACACTCACACAGTCATACGCTACTGGTGGTCGTGAGCAGCATCAGCAAACACAGCTGCCCTGTGGCAGACTGACAGAATCATGTCTGCTAATCAGCGCCAACCACCATCAACAACCTTCATAAATACATTCAACATGAATGGAATAGGCTAACTACCAACTTAGCTGTAGCAGTTAGCTGTTATATGCAATCACATTTGTTTAACTACGGGGTAGTAGTTGACCTAGTTGTTAGCTTAAGCTAGTTAGCTGTGGTTATTTACAAACATGTAGATGAGACTAATCATATACAGATCGAGAACATGGCTAACAGTTGGGAATTCTAAGGTACATCTTATTTAAGCATGTAAAATGGCAACTAATCAATTCAATCAATTAGATTACCAATATTATATCAACATGAAAATTTGGAAGGGAACATAATAGTATTTTATTTGAGTATTTACTATTATAATATTAGTAGCCGATTAATTTGCAGCCCGTCCTAGGTTCTGATTGGCTCTCTAGGTTAGCACTTTAGCTTCTGATGCTGTGGTGGGCACTAGTCCTAACATTGCTAACTAAACTTTTAGTCAGAGAAAAAACGTCACGAGTCACGACTATTTACGTCCACGTGCTGTAAGGAATCAGGAATACGGAAAGCACATTGTCTTGTAATAGAATGACTGAAATCACTGCAAGAGCTAGTATAGGCTAGCTAGCCCTCATGAACCGGCAGATACCAACAGTAGAATATGCACTAGGCTACTGCACGCACCTGTCATGTTACTGTTGGTTCCTTCCACTTGAACTTCATCATCATTAGCAGCAGCAGCTATTCTAACGCCAGCCCTTCCTCTACTAAACATGTCTGTAATTTTAGAACATTGTTCTGCGTCTTTTACTAGCAATTTTAGTTTTTTTATTCTAGCATTTTCAGCTCCACCCTTTCTTTTTTTGCATTCTCCATTTCTGCGCTTCTAGGCCTACTCGCGGTTGGGAGGAAACGTGAATCTCATTCACTGATGTCTCATGTCTCATTCAAGACTGGCTAACAAAAGCATGTCTTTCACTTAACACCAAGAAAACAGTGTGTATGATGTTCACAAAGTCACCAGTAGAGGTCACTCACTCTAATGTGTTTCTGGGAGAGGCGGAGCTGGACATTGTACATTAATTCAAGTATCTTGGGGTCACATTGGACTCTACATTGACCTTCAAAAAGTCATGTGAAGAAAGTGACAAACACAGTCAAGTTTAACATCGAAAACTTCAGGCAGATCAGGCCCTGCCTGCCAGTTAATGCTGCAAGGATGTTTCTGCATTCAATGATTTTATCACACATCGAGTACTGTTTTATCAACTGGTCTCTTTCATATGTCACTACTCTTACACCAATAGAATTACTCTACAAAAAAGCCATAAAAGTATTTGATAGGAAACCAATTTCATTTCATCACTGTAATGTTTTAGAAAAATATAACATGCTAATTTTCGAGAATTTCCAAGTTTTCAAATATACTTGCTTCATGTACAAGGTTCTGCATGGACTTGCCCCTCCCCCATTGAATGAGTTCATCCAACAGAAAGCAGACACTGGCATTACCACCAGGGCCATCAGTAGAGGGGACTGTAAGGTGCCTTTTCGGTATACTACCATTGCAAAAACTGTGTTCTCTGTTAAAAGTGGTAACTACTGGAATAGCCTACCAGTTGTGATTAGAGAGTGCCCTACATACTCCATGTTCAAGACCCATCTTAAACTGCATCTTAAGGCAAACCAGAACTGTGATAATTTTTTATCTGATTTAGTTTATGCAACTTGTTTATTGTTTTATTGCCGGCCCACACACTGGCCCACACACCGGCCCACACACCGGCCCACATACGGCCCACACACTGGCCCACACACTACACCGGCCCACACACTACACCGGCCCACACACTGGCCCACGTTAGTGGCCCACACACTGGCCCACACACTGGCCCACACACCGGCCCACACACTGGCCCACATACTGGCCCACACACCGGCCCACACACCGGCCCACATACTGGCCCACACACTGGCCCACACACCGGCCCACACACTGGCCCACATTAGTGGCCCACACACCGACTCACACACTGGCCCACACACCGGCCCACAGACTGGCCCACATACTGGCCCACACACCGGCCCACACACCGGCCCACATACTGGCCCACACACCGGCCCACACACCGGCCCACATACTGGCCCACACACCGGCCCACACACTGGCCCACATTAGTGGCCCACACACCGACTCACACACTGGCCCACACACTGGCCCACACACTGGCCCACACACCGGCCCACATTAGTGGCCCACACTCTGGCCCACACACTGGCCCAAAAAAAAAAAAGTTAAAAAAAAAAAGTAAAAAAAAAAAAGTAAAGATTTTTTTTTTTTTTTTTTTTTTACCAGCCCACTTTGGTTCCGGCCCATCGGGATTCGTCCCGAACGTCCCGATGGCCAGTCCGCCACTGTATGTGTGGACTTGTAAGACGTCACCACATCTGACTAAAATGTCATACTGCAGAAAATAACGACATCACGGTGAATGACTTGGAACCCACAGGTCAGAGAGTCTGGTCCTTTAAGGAAAATGACTTGGAACCACATGTCAGAGAGTCTGGTCCTTTAAGGAAAATGACTTGGAACCACATGTCAGAGAGTCTGGTCCTTTAAGAAGAATGACTTGGAACCACATGTCAGAGAGTCTGGTCCTTTAAGAAGAATGACTTGGAACAGTATTCAGTATTCTTACTGTATTTATTTCTGTCTATTTTATTTCATTTCATTTTATCCTATTTTATTTTACTCTACTCTTATCCTATAGGCAACTTGATTTGATTTGTGTTATTATTCTAATTTGTGACCTGTCCTGTCTAAATGTTGAGCGATTTGCAGTGTCTAATTTCCCATGGGATAATAAAAGTATTTCTATTCTATTCTATTCTATTCTATAACCTGGTCTGGTTCTTTAATTGGTTTTTAACCCTTTTTATAATGCCCAACGATTTTGAAACCTTCTTGCAAACAATTTCACAATGATTCTTAAAGCAGAGTTTCTCATCGATATTTAAGCATTACATCACGCAGAGGAGTGGTTTGTGAACAATAAACCATGCCTAGGGGTGGTCGTTAGGCCCGAGGCGCAGCCGAGGGTTGTTAGACCCCCCTAGGCATGGTTTATTGTTCACAAATCACGACTGCAAGTGGTGTAATGCTTTTATACAACTGCCACATTCATCCAACCGTATTGCTATACAATAAACACACATTAATCGAAGATTTATTGAAAAAACCATCCGCCAGAAAAAGTAGTTCCCACAACAACAAAAAAGACAAGTTGCCTCCATGTGGAAGCAGCTCGGAAGTGCATCCAACGGATCCAACAAACTAACACATCCAACTGTGTGTTATTGGAATGATTGAGAGAAGTTGCCTCCATGTGGAAGCAGCTCGGAAGTGCATCCAACAAACTAACACATGATGAATGAATGAATGAATGAAAACTTTATTTAACAGATTGCAGAATGGGTACAATACAGTACGGCTCAATACACACAATTGTTAAGGGGATGCAGACCTGAGAAAGACGTTAGTCTTGTTTCCATCAGGGTCCCCCATTTTCAATTCATATAGACATTTATGGCATAGGGACATATAGGTATTTAGTACTGATACATTTGTGACAAACGGTATTCAAATATACAGTACTGTTACCCCTAGATCCTGACAGAGTATATACATATGATGGGGAGGGGACTGTACATTAGGAGGGGGTGGGTGGGTGGGAGAGAGATATACATACGGCGGGGAGGGAATATATACATGCGGTGGGGAGGAGACTGTCTATTAGGGGGTGGTGGGGGTTTTGGGCATTTACGGTGGCCAGTTTAGAATTGCAGCCTCCCGTAGGTGCTCTTTAAGAGCGGTTTTGAATGTGGGTAGGGATTCACATTCCTTTACAGCTTTAGGTAGGGCGTTCCACATTGATGTGGCATAATTGCGAAACGTATTTAGTCCCTTGTTTGAGCCGAATCTGGGTTTAACATGATTTGTTGAGCTTCCTCTGGTGTAGTGGTTGTGGTATTCACTGACCTTTGGGAAGTATTTTGACATGTACATGGGTACCTTAGTCGTATAGTGTATCTTGTAGACCAGGCCCATTGCAAGTTGCTGTACTCTGTCGTCTACTCTAAGCCATCCTAGGTTGTCAAAGTGGGCAGGGGTGAGGTGGGTTCTGGGGGTAAGGTCAAGTAGTAGTCTGACCAGTTTGTTTTGTGATGTTTGTAATTTTGTTTTAAGCGCCTTTGAGGTGCTTTGGTACCATGAGGTGCACGCATAGTCGTAGTACCCTTGAATGAGTGCTCCTGCCAGAGTCTTCAGGGTATTCTTGTTTACCAGAGAGGAGATCCGGTACAAGAATCTAGTTCGTTGGTTGACTTTTTTTATTACATCCAACTGTGTGTTATTGGAATGATTGATTGAACATTTTATTACCAGATGCAGAAAGGGTACAATACAGTATGGCTCAATACACACAATTGTTAAGGGTATGCAGACCTACTTTCTATAGAACTTCATTCTTAGATGCTTCTATAGAAAGTAGGTCAAACAAAAGTTCTCTTTGCCCTATAGGGAAAAAAAAGTTTTCGCCCTATTTTTTTATTAATTTTTTTAAACCTACTTTAGAGGGCCTAAACTTAACCAGTTGGAAACCAGGCGTACAGTAATAAAATTAGCAATCAACCAATCAATCAATTCAATAGGCCATGCTCACTTAAAACAGCGCAACACCCAGCTCTCTCTCAGTCTGACTCTCCTCCGCCGTTGCAGACAGGAGTGTGTGTATGTGTGTGTGTGTGTGTGTGTGTGTGTGGGTGGGTGTGCCAGACAGTGTGAGAGTGAGCTCTGCAGTCAGGGGGAAGGAAGAAAAAATTAAAAAAAAAATTGCAAATAATCAATCAATCAATCCGCGATTTTTCTTTTGTTCTACAATGACTCATGACCCATCAATTACATCATCCAACATTGTTTAAAGTACTAAGACATTCGCCGTGACAGAATCGCTTTATATTTAGTCGTTATGACGCTATCAACATATCCATTTGTTAAAGATTATTGTCCGCCATCTTGTTTTTCCAAAAAATCCGCACGCCGGAGTGATGTGATTCGGTTGTGGGCGGGTCCTGGGACCAGGAGCGTGGATTGTGACAGATACACATACGTGTAAATGGACTGTTTCAGCCAATCAGAATCGAGAAATTTGCATGCCGTTGTATAATGACACCTAAAAACTTCACAGATGAAACTTGTGCAAGTTCATTGTTATTGATACAAATCTTGGTTCTGTCTGAAATGTAATTTTTGTTCTCGTTTAAAAAAAATTAAAATAAACCAATAGGAAATATGAATGAGTCCAGGTCAAAAATAAAGGTCAGATCAAATGAAATGCGTTTCCCCTTGAAGCACAGTGCTGACACTGTGGGCACTGAGCAGCCAGACAACTCATATTCACACAGGTCCTCCTAGGACGTTCATCTGGTGGACGTACAAGGAGGACAGTATTTCTAGGTCAGATGTGTCCATCTGCCTTCACCCGATTCCCGCTCCTCCCGGCAGCGTGTCGAAGTATCCTTGAGCAAGACACTTATTAACCCCTAATCGCTCCCGATGAGCAGGTTGGCACCTTGCATGGTTGCCTCTGCCGTTGGTGTGTGAATGTGTGAGTGGGTAAAATGTGAGGAACAAATTGTAAAGCTATATAAATGCACCATTTACCATTTAACACTGAAGGTCATATCATCACATTACAAGCAGCTAATCCTTGGGTTTTTGCACAATCGACCTTGAGAACTTTTTAAATAGCTCTTTAAATATATCCAATTAAAATTAGAAACAGTTGAAAATCTGAGTCTGAGGTGCTAAATCTGGGAACAACATCCTCCGATGAAATTCACACCATTTACTGTGTTGGAAGGACAAGGTGTGAGAGTTGGGATAGGTGTGTTGGACCCAGGCGCAGTGTAGAACAGAGGAGACGGAATGCAGGGGTTGATCTTCACAATATAACAAAGTCTTTATTTCTGAGTAGCGAATAAAGTTGTAGCACGTAGCAAAGAAAAGGCGAGAGACACAGTCTCTGCAAAACGCTATACGAAAACAAAGCACTAAACAGGGAAAACAAATGGGAGAAAGCAAGTCTCCAAAACGGGATACGATGTTGCTGCAGACGCACGCATGAAAGTACACATTCAAGGATAATTACGCACAACAACAATGCAATGGTCGAACGGACTTATTCCTCAAGGGCAGGAGCGATAAGTCTTAAACTAGCAACAGTGTACTCACGGGTAGACAATCTGAGTAGTAAACAGGGAGGACATATAAAATCAAAGTAAACTATACACACCAGGTACCAATTAGGGTAATCAGGGCAGAAAGACAGGTAATTACCGTTGGGCAACGCCAGGGTTTTTGCTCCCAGGTGAGAGCAAAACCCCAAACGTTTACACAAGGAGTCTCTGTCTCGCCTGCTAATCCGGCCTGGTGAGACGGCCCTCTGCACAAGACAAGAGAAACATCCCATAACCAGCCGCAGCTCTGGAGGAATTCACCGCACAGTGCAACCGATGTCAGCAGAGTCGACCAGGACAACAATAGAAAGGATTAAACAAAAAATAAAGACATCTGGCCAAGTCAAAGAAAAGTATACTGAAGTGTGTTTTCTAAAAGTGTACTTTGTATACTATACTGTTTATGTATTCTGTGTTTTAAAGTTGTACTCAGTTTGTTAAAAGATAACATATATTGCAATTATACAGATAATGTTATGTTTTGTTACTTTTGCTTCTCAAAATAGTACAGGTCTGATCCTGGATCACAAAATGAGATTTCAAAATCTGATCGGATCAGATGGGGATTAAAAGTTTTTAACTCCTGGGCCCTGGCCAGGATCAGACAGAGTTTGTCCCGGTATTTCAAAGCAATCCAGGATAAGATCACCCTGATCCAGACTTTAAGATTACTAGATCCTGAATATCAGTGCTTTAATTCTACCGATCTCCATCTAGTGGATATGAAAAAGAATACAAGGAAGACAAAGAGACCACATTGCAGAGACATCTATAATGTCTAATTATTGTTAAATACATAAAATCATAATGGAATTGTAAAAAAAAAAAAAAAATACTCCCACTAGGGTAACAACAAAGAAATGCATTCAAAGGCAACTGATCATCCAGGCGTGCATTGAGGAGCTGAATTCTAAGTGAGGTTTCAGTTTGCTGAAGGTGATGACTGTTACGAGCTGGTAGGAGTGTAGGACCCAGGTGCAGTGCAGAACGGATAAGACGAGAGGCAGGTGTTGGTTTTTGTAACTGAGGGGTACAATTCCCTGACTGTATTGATAAGTATGGTATCATTAAACCACTACCGCTTTATGTACTTTAACTACTGGCCATACAGTACACGATATCTAAATATGATGAACACTTTCCACAATGAAATCGGTTCCAGTCAAAGGTAATAATCAAATATTTAATATAGCAAAAGGTACATAGAATATTTATCTTACATTTATCATTTGAATGCACTTGTAAGGCAAATGAGTACTCGTAGGCAAATCAACACTGAATGTCCAATCTCTGGTTACGCAGGAAGCAAGTATACAACCTGGCTCTTAGGGAATTAGATCTATGGTACACTTAATGATATAGCGGGATATTCTGGAGGGGGTCCTCCCGGTTGTAAGCCGGTAGGGGGGGTAGGAGAGCCGTCGGTAGTAGACCGTCTGGTCAACGATATCTAGGGAGACTTCAAGTACAGAAGACAGTGCGATAGACTCTTGATCCGCAGATGAATACACCTTGGTTCTCTTGTAGGCTGTAGCTCCACAGTGAAGAAGAAGCTAGGCGACCTCAGTCTCTCTGAGCGCCGACTCAACTTGACTCCTCTCGGGGGTAAATCCAACACTCACAGGCGTCGGCGATTATCCGCTCCACAAATCACAGTACCAAAGCAAATATATATTCCAGCCGCATAGGGCTCAGCAGTCGTCGGGTAGGTAATCCAGTGTACAGGTCCCTCGGTCCTCGCCTAGATCTCCTCAGATGAAAGCGCCATGTGGTCGGCCCAACCTGGATAAGACTCTAAATAACACGAGGAAGCGTTGGAGATGCTGGTCACTTTAGAACTCTAACCGCACGATGCACCATACACGATAGACTATTATTACTTAATAGAACTACGTCGCACTCGACGGTACAGTGCCAAACTCTGACAATTCAGTTATTAATTCGCACGAGGTCTCGATGCTATTCTAAGGCCAAACAGGCCATACTTCACCGCACGTCGTATCGTGGGTGAGGCTTCACGTTCTGTTACTAAGTTGGGAAGAAGGGTAAGGGACTAAGGGACTTCTACATTTACTTGCGCCATATTTATATGCACGGTGAACAAATAGTGCCACTCTCATTTCGGTAGCCGTATCCCTGAGCGGAGCCGGGGCTAGTACGGACATGTCTCGTCGGTACCTTTGAACTTGACGCCAGGGGCTGGTCACCGATCTTCGGCCATCGTTTGCTCTCCTAGGTCCCTCTCTGGAGCTTGGTGTGCTCCGTACGAACGTATCCAACCGTAGGCTGCTGACTTCTCTCGCCAGGAAGTCGGCTAGGTCTAGGAGGGATGGCTCGGGACCGTTAGGATCACGGTGGTCTCTTTGCCGCCTGAAGCGCTCCTGTCGGGCGGGCGGCAGCTTCTCTAAAATCCTCTCGACATTCGAGTTTGCGTATAGTTCATGCATACCCTTTTCTCGTTGCGCCCCCAGCATCCCTACCAGGGACTGTACTTTGATAGACAGGTCGTCTAGTGAGCGATTGTCTGTTGCTGGGGGTAGGCGGTCAATATGCCTTATCTCTTGTATTACGTAATCCCATATACGTCCATATCTTTGGTCTAGTGCTGCTAGAGCCGCGGTGTATGGGGTCGTAGAGGTGGCATAAGCTAGCGCTATGTTGTGCGCTCTGGGCACTTTCAGGTGCTTCAATAGGATAGCATACTTGTGGCGTTCATCAGCTACATCCACCATCATTGTCTCTAAGCACATCCGTAGCTCAGTGTACTGTGCTCGGTTCTCATGGGTGAAGTCTGGAAACGTCGGTGTGCCAATGTATGACGCCGTGGATGGCTGGCACATCGGTGAGCGTTGGAAGAGAGGCCTCCTAGGCGAGTCTCCTCTTACGCCTCTCGGTGGGCTGGTACCGGCAGGGTACCATGGCCCGCTGGTCCAGGTGCTATTCCTCGGGACTGGTCGTGCGTCATGCTCACCCGTGAATAGAGTCGGGGGTCTGTAGCGCAGAGCCGCGGGGGTATAGCCTGGGCTGTACTGGACCTCCTGGTCCTGTGGAGTAATGTGCTGCTGTCGGGCTTGACTCTCCTCCTCTCCCTCTTCTTCCTCTGTCAGGTCATCTAGATCCTGTAGTCGTCTATTTAGCCTCTCCGCGGTGTACGCCGTTCCTTCCTTGTAGCTGGGTCTCACTGGGACCAGTCGGGGAAGGAGTTCGGAGGGGGGTATAGGCTCTCTCTGGTGTTCGGGCTCAGGGTCGCTTAATCGGTTAGGGGAGGGTGCCCTTGACCCGTGTCTTGACGAGGCCCTGGAACCCCGTGTGGAGGGAGGGGGTGTCGCCCTGGCGATCAGCTGCTCCATTAGCTGCGCTTGTAATCGGTCGCGCTCGGCTTCGCGCTTGGTGAGAGCGATGTCGCGCTCTGCTTCTCTTTGGGCACCGGCAGCGGCGCGCTGGGCTTCGGCGGCGGCGCGCTGGGCTTCGGCGTGGTCTCTTACCATATTCTCTTCCGTCTGAAGGCGTCTAATCTCTAGACGTATACGATCTTCGTCGCTCCGTTGCTGCGCTTGAATGCGTTCTCTTTCCATGGAAGAATGTTCGCGCTCGTTAAGCATCTGTGCTTGGAGTTGTTCGCGCTCGCTAAGCGTCTGTGCTTGGAGTCGATCACGCTCCGTAGAGGCTGCTAGGCTGGCGAGGAACGCCTGTGCCAGCATCTTGTCCGCCTCGCTGGGGGAAGACGCTGGTTGAGGTGATCCGCTCCTGGCAGTACTCGTTGGGGATGCGTTCCCCTGCGGGGAGTCCTGGAGCTCTATCTCCTTGGCGCTCTCCTCATCTTGTTCCGTGCAGAGTTCCATCTCTGGAGGGTTGTCTTCCTCCCGGAGCTCTTCGGGGACTACTTCTTCGGTCTTGGCGGGGGGTAAAGTCGTGTCAGTTCCCTCCTGGTCCCCACCGTGAGCTTGGTCAGTTACATTAGAACCCACTAGGGCCTCTGTGGTCGGGGTATCCTGGTTGATAGGGTCGGACATAATTTTACTTTCTACTTTTACCGCGTTTACCGTTTGTAGAAGGCTAGGTAGTATACTGGCAGCGTAATCCTCTAAGTACTGAGGTGGCTGCCGTCTACGCTGCGGGCGTTCTACTTTAGGAGGACCGTTTCGTGGAGTGTTCATCATAGGCCATTTCAATATTAATACCACTATATTAATATTACACTAATTACCCTCCGGCTCGAAGGACCAATTGCAACTGAGGGGTACAATTCCCTGACTGTATTGATAAGTATGGTATCATTAAACCACTACCGCTTTATGTACTTTAACTACTGGCCATACAGTACACGATATCTAAATATGATGAACACTTTCCACAATGAAATCGGTTCCAGTCAAAGGTAATAATCAAATATTTAATATAGCAAAAGGTACGTAGAATATTTATCTTACATTTATCATTTGAATGCACTTGTAAGGCAAATGAGTACTCGTAGGCAAATCAACACTGAATGTCCAATCTCTGGTTACGCAGGAAGCAAGTATACAACCTGGCTCTTAGGGAATTAGATCTATGGTACACTTAATGATATAGCGGGATATTCTGGAGGGGGTCCTCCCGGTTGTAAGCCGGTAGGGGGGGTAGGAGAGCCGTCGGTAGTAGACCGTCTGGTCAACGATATCTAGGGAGACTTCAAGTACAGAAGACAGTGCGATAGACTCTTGATCCGCAGATGAATACACCTTGGTTCTCTTGTAGGCTGTAGCTCCACAGTGAAGAAGAAGCTAGGCGACCTCAGTCTCTCTGAGCGCCGACTCAACTTGACTCCTCTCGGGGGTAAATCCAACACTCACAGGCGTCGGCGATTATCCGCTCCACAAATCACAGTACCAAAGCAAATATATATTCCAGCCGCATAGGGCTCAGCAGTCGTCGGGTAGGTAATCCAGTGTACAGGTCCCTCGGTCCTCGCCTAGATCTCCTCGGATGAAAGCGCCATGTGGTCGGCCCAACCTGGATAAGACTCTAAATAACACGAGGAAGCGTTGGAGATGCTGGTCACTTTAGAACTCTAACCGCACGATGCACCATACACGATAGACTATTATTACTTAATAGAACTACGTCGCACTCGACGGTACAGTGCCAAACTCTGACAATTCAGTTATTAATTCGCACGAGGTCTCGATGCTATTCTAAGGCCAAACAGGCCATACTTCACCGCACGTCGTATCGTGGGTGAGGCTTCACGTTCTGTTACTAAGTTGGGAAGAAGGGTAAGGGACTAAGGGACTTCTACATTTACTTGTGCCATATTTATATGCACGGTGAACAAATAGTGCCACTCTCATTTCGGTAGCCGTATCCCTGAGCGGAGCCGGGGCTAGTACGGACATGTCTCGTCGGTACCTTTGAACTTGACGCCAGGGGCTGGTCCCCTGGCGCCTGGTCCTTTGTCCAATAAGAGAATGAACTATTATGGGCTATAGTAGGCTAAAGGGATATTCCGTGTATATGTACAAGGAATATACAAGGGATATCAAACGATATACAAATACTATTCAATATATATCAATAAATAAATATATATATTCGGTTTAATCTGATCCTTCGTAACAGTTTTCAAACAAAAGGTACTCTTTTATTTAGAGTAAAAAGGGTACACACAGACGAGGGCGTATAAATAAAAGGGGAGATACATCTGTCTCCAAAAACACGTTAGAGCACAAACACAAACTTATCTACATAATAAATGGGGAAAGCAAAGGGGAGAAGACGATGTCTCCAAAACACGTTACAAAAGAAACACGTCGGGCGACGGTGCTGCATATGCACACAATAAAGTCATACAGACGATAAGGAAAAGACACGGCAATGAATACAAATGGCGAACGGACTTATTCTCCATGGCAAGAGCGATAAGTGTTACTCACATAGGCACTACTCACGGGCAGTCTGTTGATCGACTCACGGTGTCTGTAGTAACACGAAAGAGCATATAAAGCCACCTTAACTAGACACACCAGGTGCCAATGAATGCAATTAGGACAGATAGACAGGTCAATTACCACCAGGTAACGCTAGGGCCTTGCTCCCTGAGGAGAGCAAAACCCCAAACGTTACAATTACAGATGATGGACTTTTTTTTTGTTGAAGATATTTTTTCTTTAATCTAAATTACATTTGTCATTAAATCTTTGTTGTGATACTTTTATGAGCATAAACATTTATGTCATTTTATATTATGTTACAAATGTGACAAACTTTTTTTTAATACAATTTATTTGCCATGAAGGCTAAACATTTTGTATTATTTCAGTTAAGAAACTTTGCCATCTTATTTATATTGAAACATATTTTTTTATAAATTGTATAGTACATTTTGCTCTGGTAATCCACTGGAAATCCACCCTCTGGTGGGATCAAGATAATCCAGTTTTTTGGGATCAAACTGATCCCAATCCTGTGTTGTCGGTTTGAACGGTACCCATTTTAGTTCAATGCTTAGTTTTAGACTATCTCACTATAGACTCTCTCACTATAGACCTCTCACTATAGACTATCTCACTATAGACTCTCACTATAGACTCTCTCACTATAGACTCTCTCACTATAGACTCTCACTATAGACTCTCACTATAGACTCTCTCACTATAGACTCTCACTATAGACTCTCACTATAGACTATCTCACTATAGACTCTCTCACTATAGACTCTCTCACTATAGACTCTCTCACTATAGACTCTCTCACTATAGACCTCTCACTATAGACTCTCACTATAGACTCACTATAGACTCTCTCACTATAGACTCTCACTATAGACTCTCACTATAGACTCTCTCACTATAGACTCTCTCACTATAGACTCTCACACTATAGACTCTCTCACTATAGACTCTCACTATAGACTCTATCACTATAGACCTCTCACTATAGACTCTCACACTATAGACTCTCTCACTATAGACCTCTCACTATAGACTCTCTCACTATAGACTCTCACACTATAGACCCTCTCACTATAGACTCTCTCACTATAGACCTCTCACTATAGACTATCAAATAGACCTCTCACTATAGACTCTCACTATAGACTCTCTCACTATAGACTCTCACTATAGACTCTCACTATAGACTCTCTCACTATAGACTCTCTCACTATAGACTCTCACACTATAGACCCTCTCACTATAGACTCTCTCACTATAGACCTCTCACTATAGACTATCAAATAGACCTCTCACTATAGACTCTCACTATAGACTCTCTCACTATAGACTCTCACTATAGACTCTCACTATAGACTCTCTCACTATAGACTCTCTCACTATAGACTCTCTCACTATAGACTCTCACTATAGACTCTCTCACTATAGACTCTCTCACTATAGACTCTCTCACTATAGACTCTCTCACTATAGACTCTCTCACTATAGACTATCACTATAGACTCTCTCACTATAGACTCTCTCACAATAGACCTCTCACTATAGACCTCTCACTATAGACTCTCTATATACTCTCTCACTATAGACTCTCACTATAGACTCTCTCACTATAGACATCTCACTATAGACTCTCTCACTACAGACTCTCTCACTATAGACTCTCTCACTATAGACTCTCTCACTATAGACTCTCTCACTATAGACCTCTCACTATAGACCTCACAGTATAGACTCTCACTATAGACCTCTCACTATAGACTCTCTCACTATAGACTCTCTCACTATAGACTCTCTCACTATAGACCTCTCACTATAGACTCTCTCACTACAGACTCTCTCACTATAGACTCTCACTATAGACTCTCACTATAGACTCTCACACTATAGACCCTCACTATAGACTCTCACTATAGACCTCTCACTATAGACTCTCACTATAGACTCTCTCACTACAGACTCTCTCACTATAGACTCTCACTATAGACTCTCACTATAGACTCTCACACTATAGACTCTCACTATAGACTCTCACTATAGACCTCTCACTATAGACTCTCACTATAGACTCTCTCACTATAGACTCTCTCACTATAGACTATCTCACTATAGACTATCTCACTATAGACTCTCACTATAGACTCTCACTATAGACTCTCACACTATAGACTCTCTCACTATAGACTCTCACTATAGACTTTCACTATAGACTCTCTCACTATAGACTCTCACACTATAGACTCTCTCACTATAGACTCTCACACTATAGACTCTCTCACTATAGACTCTCTCACTATAGACTCTCTCACTATAGACTCTCTCACTATAGACTATTTCACTATAGACCTCCCACTGTAGACTCTCACACTATAGACTCTCTCACTATAGACTCTCACAGGTGAAATATTTTCTGGTCTCCAGTCTCTCCTGCAGCTCTAGGTAAATGAATGGACTATTAATAGATCAGCTTCATCTGTGGTTCAACTGTGGTCCCGTGAACAAAGCCTTCCGATATACATGTCTCTCTCTGATAAGGCAGGGATTTAGAAAAGGGAAAATTCACTGGTAGCCTAAACAAGCTTAACATTGCAGACCAGGACACCTGACATCAGTGCGTTCTGGTCATTTAAGGTTAGTAGCAATTTTTTTTTGAACGTTAACAAAACATAAAATCCTTTGGTGAAACGAGAACAAAAAAACCCAATCCAACAAACACACCGTGTCATAGATGTCAAGCTAGCACAGCCTTCCCTGCTACCCAAACCAGCATAGACCAGCATAATGCATGGTGGTTATACCAACAAAGACCAGCATAATGCATGATGGTTATACCAGCAGCATAGACCAGCATAATGCATGATGGTTATACCAACAAAGACCAGCATAATGCATGATGGTTATACCAGCATAGACCAGCATAATGCATGGTGGTTATACCAACAAAGACCAGCATAATGCATGATGGTTATACCAACAAAGACCAGCATAATGCATGGTGGTTATACCTGTTTTCTTATACAAACAAATTGTCAGATGCAGTCAGGTTCATTCTTATTTTACTAGGTCAGCTGATGATGGACAGATTATGTTACCACGTCCAAAATCAAATGCTTTAAATAGGACTGTTGTTTATCGTGCCATCAATCATTGGAATAACTGCCCACTGAACATAAGTAGATTGAATAGTAAAGTGTCTTTCAAATACCACCTGAGAATGCACTACTTAAATATGTGAGCAAAATATTCTGATGTTGATAATGATGTCTACAATGTTTTACTGTTTTTAGATTATCATTGTTAATTGTGATTGTCATATGTATCTCATGTTGTTATGTTTTGTGTTTTCTGTTGTCTTTCTGTGTGGACCCCAGGAAGACTAGCTCGCCACTTAGGTGACAGCTAATGGGGATCCCTTTAAACAATAAACAATAAACAATATACCAACAAAGACCAGCATAATGCATGATGGTTATACCAGCATAGACCAGCATAATGCATCATGGCTATACCAACAAAGACCAGCATAATGCATGGTGGTTATACAAACAAAGACCAGCATAATGCATGGTGGTTATACCAACAAAGACCAGCATAATGCATGGTGGTTATACCAGCATAATGCATGGTGGTTATACCAGCAAAGACCAGCATAATGCATGTTATACCAGCAAAGACCAGCATAATGCATGATGGTTATACCAGCAAAGACCAGCATAATGCATGTTATACCAGCAAAGACCAGCATAATGCATGATGGTTATACCAGCAAAGACCAACATAATGCATGTTATCGCATCATGTTAAAAACAAAAAGTTCACGCTGGAAGTCAGATGATTGACAGACAGTATCATACGGAAGTGTAGTTTTATGAAATTTGAAAGCCCATCAAAAGCCCTGGGTTTCCTCTCCTTGTAGGACTACAAACAAAGTGGCGGCATCATTTCTTCGCGTCTAATTCATCAGGTTTCTGTCGGGATGCGCCGAAATATTTATACACTCATATTTCCCTAATAACACTTAAAATCATTGGTAAACAAACGTAGTGCTGAAAATATACACTTTGACTGCTGTTTTGATAGGGTTAGGGTCTTTACTCTTGGCTACATTTGAAAAAGAAACGCAACATTAATGAATACGTTCTGTATTGATCGATTTATGGCGTGATATGAATCTCAGCCCTGTACCGGGCCCGTCGGGCTTAAGGGGTTAAAAGACTTCTCCAACTCAGTTTTACTTGTCTCTCGCATCGCCACCCCTGGCACTCAGAGTCGACATTCAGGCAGAGTGACGTGTCGTGACCTTCCTCTCAGACAGACGTTCGTCTTTCCCGATATATCTTTGCGTCGTTCTCAAACCCTTCCCGGCACCGGCGCAGGTTACAACCTGCCTCTTTAGACGTTCATTGGATGGTGCCACTGACGGCGCGTCTTCAGAGAGCAACCGTGAGCGATGAGCAGGCCAACGGAGACGTCTTGTGGAGACACCGGGAGTGATGAGCAGGGCAGCTGTCAGGGTTGGCCGTGATCCCATGTTTACATTTCATTTCATTTCATTTCAAACCTTTATTTAAACTCGAAAAGGCAAATGACGTCGCCCTCATTTACAGTCACGTCGAGTGTACAGAGCCTACAGAAATGAAAGAAGAAAAGGGAAATAAAATCACACAGCGTATAGAATCATAACAATAAGACAACAACACGAGGCTAAAAACAAGGATAACAAATCAACTCAACTCAAATTAAATTAAATCAAATGTATTTGTATAGCACAAAATCACATCGAATTGCCCCTGTGGGCTTTACAGATCAAGAAGAAACATCACAATATATCCAGAACAAGAACCACCATAAAATCCACATTTGCTAAAACACATACAAGGACTGTTGGAGTTCATACCATGAGCTAGAGGGGCATCATGGGGGCGACAGTGGCTCGGGAGGTAGAGCAGTCGTCTGGTAATCCGGAGGTTTCCGGTTCGATTTCCCGCTCCTCCCGGGCAGCATGTCGAAGTGTCCTTGAGCAAGACACTTACCGCCTAACTGCTCCTGATGAGCAGGTCGGCACCTTGCATGGTCGCCTCCGCCGTCGGTGTGTGAATGTGTGAGTGAATGGGTCAAATGTGAGGAACAAATTGTAAAGCGCTTTGGATAAAAGCTGTTCTATAAATGCAGCCATTTAGCCATTTATCATAGCAAAATGCAGATTTACCCTGTTCAAAGCAAACTCAGGGGACCTATCA
Source organism: Notolepis coatsorum (assembly GCF_963971535.1). NCBI lineage: Eukaryota > Metazoa > Chordata > Actinopteri > Aulopiformes > Paralepididae > Notolepis > Notolepis coatsorum. The sequence goes on from NC_140172.1 coordinate 137,801,260, forward strand.
AACATCATACAGAGAATGCCTACACCTATCAAACATCTATACAGAGAATGCCTACACCTATCAAACATATATACAGAGAATGCCTACACCTATCAAACATCTATACAGAGAATGCCTACACCTATCAAACATATATACAGAGAATGCCTACACCTATCAAACATTTATACAGAGAATGCTACACCTATCAAACATCATACTGAGAATGCCTACACCTATCAAACATCTATACAGAGAATGCCTACACCTATCAAACATATATACAGAGAATGCCTACACCTATCAAACATCTATACAGAGAATGCCTACACCTATCAAACATATATACAGAGAATGCCTACACCTATCAAACATTTATACAGAGAATGCTACACCTATCAAACATCATACTGAGAATGCCTACACCTATCAAACATCTATACAGAGAATGCCTACACCTATCAAACATTTATACAGAGAATGCTACACCTATCAAACATCATACTGAGAATGCCTACACCTATCAAACATCATACAGAGAATGCCTACACCTATCAGCCATCTATACAGAGAACATGCATGTACGTTAACGTTAATTATGGCTACATGTAATGGTTGGGAACGTAAATCAATATGGTGGTTATTATGTTAAGATATCTAAGTTGCTCAAGAAAATAACCATAGAAAATAAAATGCTGCAGTCAAAAAAAAAAAAAAAAAAAGGAAGAGATAAGTCTAATTTTATATTTTGTATATTTACTATTGCTCTTTAAAGCAAACATACTTTTTTTTTTATCAGATTACTTGATTAATCAATGGAATAATGGTTAGAATACTGGATTACTAAAGTAATGGATAGCTGCAGCCATACTTCTCATCCCATGTGAAATACTGGAACAGCTCTCATCTCTGTGTCCTTTATGAGAAGGTTGGTTGGTCCTCTCTGACGGAGAGGCGCAACAAACACTGGTATTAGTTCATTTTATTAGTAAGCTACCTCCTTACTCTATCATTATTGGTAAGCTACCTCCTTATATCATTATTGGTAAGCTACCTCCTTATACTACATCATTATTGGTACAGTAAGCTACCTCCTTATACTACATCATTATTGGTACAGTAAGCTACCTCCTTATACTACATCATTATTGGTACAGTAAGCTACCTCCTTATACTACATCATTATTGGTAAGCTACCTTCCTTGCTCTCACAGTTCTCAAAAGTACTGGAGAAATTATTTGTGGACAGGTTGGATCACTTTGTAGAAAATAATAACTTACTAACTGAGAACCAATACGGTTTTAGAGCCAACAGATCGCCCTCAATGGCATTGATTGAATTAACTGAAGAAATAATAACAAACATAGATACAAAGTTGTACACAGTTGTAGTCTTTGTAGACTTAAAGAAGGCCTTTGACACAATAGATCACAAAATCCTTATAAGGAAAATGGTCAAATATGGCTTCAGAGGGGTTGTGTCAGATTGGCTTGAAAGCTACATAAAAAACAGAGAACAAATTGTGTGGAGTCCCTCAAGGCTCGGTTCTGGGACCCAAACTGTTTAATCTATATATTAATGATTTGTGCTCTGTGTCAAATGTATTGAAGTGTGTACTATTTGCTGATGATACTAACATGTTCTGTACAGGGGAGGACATCCAGCAGCTTATGACGGTCTTAACAATATAATGAATAAATACAAACTCTGGTTTGATATAAATAAATTATCTTTAAATCTAAATAAAACAGAATGTAAGGTGTTGGGAAACCGCCAGATAAAAACAGACATTCAGTTGATAATAGATAATAATAGAATAAAAAGAGTATATGAAAATAAATTCCTGGGAGTGATTTTAGACCATAAACTCTGCTGGAAACCCCATATAGAATATGTGAGGGCTAAGATGGCATAAAGCATCTCAATTATTAGTAAGGTGAGACATGTACTCAATCCCAACTCATTGCACACTCTGTACTGTGCAATGATCTTGCCTTACCTGCATTACTGCACAGAGGTATGGGGTAACACATACAAAACAACCATAAATACATTGACTATCCTACAAAAAAGAGCAATAAGAGTAATAAACAATGCAGGATATCGGGACCACACACACAAACTGTTTTTACAATCACACATTTTGAAGTTCATTGATATGGTAAACTTTAAAACTCTGCAAGTTATGTACAAAGCAAGAAATGATCAATTACCGGTAAATGTAAGAAGCAAATTTCTGGATAAAGAGGGGGGATATAACCTCAGAGGACCATTGAACTTCAAAAAACCTGTGATGAAAACCAACCTGAAAATAATGTGTACAGTATCTCCTCTTACGGAGCTACCCTGTGGAATGGGCTAGACTCTAGAGGATGAACTCAAATATTGTGAAAACATAAATCAATTCAAATCTAGACTAAAAAAATCTATTTTTGATAGGTACAGAAGGGAAGAAGAGCTTTAATTGCATATTAATAAAAAAAGAAATACGTATGATACTGTATTGTACGTTATATCATATTACATTATATAATCATATTATAATTAATTTGTATATTATATTGAACTATATTTGCAGTATATGCTATTGTATTATGGTACTATATTGTATATATTATGTACTATATATCTCACATCACATTATGTATGTGCTGTATACACTATTATGTACTATATACTATTATATATACTATTATATACTGCAGGTATACTATACTGTAATGTGTACTGTAATGTGTACTATATGTGTGTACTGTAATGTGTACTATATGTATGTACTATGTATGTATGTAAATGAAAAAACAAAAAGAAAAGAAACGTAAGTCTTCAGGGGCTTCTCCCTAGCCCTTTTCGGACAATTGGACAATGCTGCAATAGAAGCTGATAAAACGTTGACGATTTATGGAATGACCGTTGTTATGTGTCCAAAGCCCGAAATAAAAAATAACTGAACTGAACTGAAACTGGCCCCTGTAAATGTCCTAACCCAACCCCCTCCAATGTACAGTAATTTACCTAGTATGGTTTTGTCAATATTCCAATGTACAGTTTTGCTTGTCTGTACAGTGTTCCCCCCCCCCAACCCCCTCCAATGTACAGTAAATTACCTAGTATGGTTGTCAATATTCCAATGTACAGTTTTGCTTGTACAGTTGTACAGTGTCCCCCCCCCCCCCCCCAACCCCTCCTACCCACCCAACCCCACCCAACCTCCTCCAATGTACAGTTTTTACGTCAAATGTATATACTCCCTTTTCTGGACTCTTTTTGTATCACAAACAGTACTGTATTTGCAAATCTGGTATGTCATAAATGTATGGATGTAGCAGTACTGTCTATCTGTATGTCATGTATGTCATATGTCCTGATGAATTGAAAATGGGGGACCCTGATGTAAACAAGACGAAAGTCTTTCTCTGGTCTGCATCCCCTTAACAATTGTGTGTATTGAGCTGTACTGTATTGTACCCATTCTGCAATCTGTTAATAAAGTTTTCAATCAATCAATCAATCAATCATCATTATTGGTAAGCTACCTCCTTATACTACATCATTATTGGTAAGCTAATATTGGTAAGCTAATTTCACTTTACTTTTGTTCTTGTTTTATTTTTAATCCAATGATTTAATGAGTTGAGGCCCTGACCCGTATATAGGCCCATCTGGGTCTCTTGCCTCTACTCAGCACCTTTATATATTTCCTGTCATGGTCAATGTTTTTACTGTTTTGTTGAAATGGTGCGAAATAAATAAATAAATTGGTAAGCTACCTCCTTATGTACTACATCATTATTGGAATGGATTTTTGGAACCTATGGAACCCGTTCTAGTGACTGACTGGTCCTTAAGGTGTGTGCTCTGTATAGATGTTTGATAGGTGTAGGCATTCTCAGTATAGATGTTTGATAGGTGTAGGCATTCTCAGTATAGATGTTTGATAGGTGTAGGCATTCTCTGTATAGATGTTTGATAGGTGTAGGCATTCTCAGTATAGATGTTTGATAGGTGTAGGCATTCTCAGTATAGATGTTTGATAGGTATAGGCATTCTCTGTATAGATGTTTGATAGGTGTAGGCATTCTCTGTATAGATGGCTGATAGGTGTAGGCATTCTCAGTATAAATGTTTGATAGGTGTAGGCATTCTCTGTATAGATGTTTGATAGGTGTAGGCATTCTCAGTATAGATGTTTGATAGGTGTAGGCATTCTCTGTATAGATGTTTGATAGGTGTAGGCATTCTCAGTATAGATGTTTGATAGGTGTAGGCATTCTCTGTATATATGTTTGATAGGTGTAGGCATTCTCTGTATAGATGGCTGATAGGTGTAGGCATTCTCTGTATAGATGGCTGATAGGTGTAGGCATTCTCTGTATAGATGGCTGATAGGTGTAGGCATTCTCAGTATAGATGTTTGATAGGTGTAGGCATTCTCTGTATGGTGTTTGATAGGTGTAGGCATTCTCAGTATAGATGTTTGATAGGTGTAGGCATTCTCTGTATGATGTTTGATAGGTGTAGGCATTCTCTGTATGGTGTTTGATAGGTGTAGGCATTCTCTGTATGATGTTTGATAGGTGTAGGCATTCTCTGTATGGTGTTTGATAGGTGTAGGCATTCTCTGTATGATGTTTGATAGGTGTAGGCATTCTCTGTATAGATGTTTTATAGGTGTAGGCATTCTCTGTATAGATGTTTGATAGGTGTAGGCATTCTCTGTATAGATGTTTGATAGGTGTAGGCATTCTCTGTATAGATGTTTGATAGGTGTAGGCATTCTCAGTATAGATGTTTGATAGGTGTAGGCATTCTCAGTATAGATGTTTGATAGGTGTAGGCGTTCTCTGTATAGATGGCTGATAGATCCATAATGTACACCCGTGACTATTGATTACTTTAATATCAGATATCATTCTTTCCCGACTTCAGTTACAAGTTCAAATTTAAGTGGATATTTATTTTATTTGCGCCCATTTTGCAGTCAAAACAAGTATGAAATACTTGGGTATCACCACTAACAGGCTAACATGCTGTAGATTAGACAGATTGTCGTTCCCGTCTGACCTTTCAAGTATGGATTCAATTTGCTTTAAAAGGAACATTATGGGAAATGTCTTCTCCAGTGTCTGACAAGAAGATAGATAGCAGTTTCCTCTCTGTGTGTTCAGTAGAAAGCTATCCGGCTGCAAGCCAACATTCCCATAATGTCGGCGCGTTCCTTTATGGCACACCCAATTGTACTTTACTTGAGTATTATATAACAAACACCTCATACGGCTGCACTCGGGCAGGCGTTTCAGCGTCATGCCCACCCAGACTAACAGACTTACCGGTACGTTTTTATCCCAGGGCCATAAGTGCACTAAACTCAGCTAAAATTTAAAACAACAATCTCCTCTGGATAAAAGTATAGGATGCAGGCTGATATTCTCCCAACGCCGCCAGTGCTTTACAGCATAGAATTCTAACGTTCAATATGACAGTCTGGATCCATACACGATTACATAAAACAATAGTCAAAAGATCGTTAGTTCCATATAAACTAGGCCTAGCGCTTTAAAGGGAGAATGAGCGAGAAAAGTAGAAGCGCGTTACGAGGGTTAAGTGAGAGAGAAGAACATACACATACACACAACATCCACATACACACAACATCCACATACACACAACATCCACATACACACAACATCCACATACACACAACATCCACATACACACAACATCCACATACACACAACATCCACATACACACAATATCCACATACACACAACGTACGCATACACACAACATACACATACACACAACATCCACACACAACATCCACATACACACAACATCCACATACACACAACATCCACATGCACACAACATCCACATACACACAACATCCACATACAGGTACACACAACGTACACATACACACAACATACACATACACACAACATCCACATACAGGTACACACAACGTACACATACACACAACATCCACATACACACAACATCCACATACACACAACATCCACATGCACACAACATCCACATACACACAACATCCACATACAGGTACACACAACGTACACATACAGACAACATACACATACACACAACATCCACATGCACACAACATCCACATACACACAACATCCACATACACACAACATCTACATACACACAACATCCACATACACACAACATCCACATGCACACAACATCCACATACAGGTACACACAACGTACACATACAGGTACACACAACGTACACATACACACAACATACACATACACACAACATCCACATACAGGTACACACAACGTACACATACACACAACATCCACATACACACAACATCCACATACACACAACATCCTCCACATACACACAACATCCACATACAGGTACACACAACGTACACATACACACAACATCCACATACACACAACATCCACATACACACAACATCCACATACACACAACATCCACATACACAACATCCACATGCACACAACATCCACATACACACAACATCCACATACACACAACATACACATACACACAACATCCACATGCACACAACATCCACATACACACAACATCCACATGCACACAACATCCACATACACACAACATCCACATACACACAACATACACATACACACAACATCCACATACAGGTACACACAACGTACACATACACACAACATCCACATACACACAACATCCACATACACACAACATCCTCCACATACACACAACATCCACATACACACAACATCCACATACACACAACATCCACATACAGGTACACACAACATACACATACACACAACATCCACATACAGGTACACGCAACATACACATACACACAACATCCACATACACACAACATCCACATACACACAACATACACATCCACATACACACAACATCCACATACACACAACATACACATACACACAACATACACATACACACAACATCCACATACAGGTACACACAACGTACACATACTGTACACACAACATACACATACACACAACATACACACAACATACACATGCACACACGTTAAACATTCACCTTAAACACTTTTTAAACATTAACCATATTGTATCTATTTATTCCTAAAAGATTTTCACTACCTCTTCTACCTCATTTTTGTAAATCTTTGTTTTGTATATTGTATATCTTCTTGTATAGTGTTTGGTCTTTATTCTTTAACTTTTTACTGTATGAAGCACAATCTCGGGAGGCTCATACAGAACCAAGCATTTCACTGTAATGTACATGTTCCCTATATGTCACATATACGGTATCTGTATATAATATGTGACAAAAAAAAAACTGGAAGTGAGAAACGACACCCCAGCAGAGCTTCATGTTCTCTTTCACACAAAGAAAAGAGCGGGAACGGGCGGCTACGTGGTGCAGTGGGCAAGGCGCTCACCACGAATACTGGAGACGCTGGGTTTGCCTGTTCGAACCCAGCGCTCCACATTGCTTTCAGTTTAGCTGGTTGTCCGTACTAATACACATTGGCAGTATTAGGGGGTGGGAAACTGATGGGTGGGGATCGGGCGTTGTGGACAGCGACTCCTACAGGTCGGTTGGTGCGCCTGCGCAGTAGAATCAGGAAGCGATGGGGGCGGCGCCCCTCCAGCGTCTATACTTTCCGTAGCCGCATTTCTGGCAGACGTTCTCTGATTGGCCGACGTCAGTTTCTACACGGCTTAGGCACTCTTCGAAGTTGGTTAAGGTTAGGGTTTGTCTTAGAGCGTGACGGCAAGTTCTTTCGACGGTTAAGCTTAGGCACTCTTTTGAAGTTGGTTAAGGTTAGAGTTTGTCTTAGAGCAGGGCGATAGAACGCCAGGTAGTTTGCAGGCTGTTCGACGCGGAAATGGGCAAAGACACAGCTCGTCACGCTATTGGGCAAACATGTCAGTGGCCAATCAGAGAGCGTCAGTCAGTGCCAATCAGAGAACGTCTGCCAGAAATGCGGCTACGGAAAGTATAGACGCGCCCCTCCAAAGAGCAGACCCCTGACGCTGAAAGATCGCGCCGCGCAGGTGAAAAGATGCCACTGCTGTTACCTCGAGTATCGGAGGGGACTCGTGCTATGTATGACTTAGTCCACATTGCAGCCGGCTTGTGGGAGGCAAGAAACAGCGTTCGAGACAGGGGAGGGTTGAATTGGATGATACGAAATTGGGATGGGAGAAAAATAGAAAATGCGAGAAAAAGTGGATAAAAAAAAGAAAAGAGCGGGAACAAAGTCATTACATTGACGGGTCAACAGAGAGTTGAACCTTCTTTGCCACTTACTGTAAGATAAGAAGGCAGGAAGCCAGATGGTTACCAAGATAAGAATCATTGGTGCGAAACCTCTCTACTGCCTTAAACCCCCTCTCTCTGGGTTCGGCCTGACCTTTAACCTTTAACCTCAACTGAAACTCAACAGACCATTAACCTTTGAGAGATCGGTTCACTCTTTAACATCACAGACAAAGTATAATGTAAAGATGTAAAAGAGACACAATGTATGAATTATTATAGATATGATTTAAAACATAAAATTATGATATTGTCAGATGTGTAGAAATAACATACTAATAAATATAGCCGCAAGCGGCAATCAATGGGTTTCAAGCCAATATTGATCATTCAGATTGCAATTATAAATTCACACACACGGTTCAGCAGTGTTATGAAACATGTCCTGCAAGTTTTGTAATGCGAGGTGCCGACCTGCTCATCGGGAGCAGTTAGGGGTTAAGTGTCTTGCTCAAGGACACTTTGACACGCTGCCCAGGAGGAGCCGGAGCTGTAATCGAACCGGGAACCTTCCGACTACCAGGCGACCAGTTTTTCACTTAACGGTTATGGTTGAGACATAAAGTTAGGGTTAAAGTTAGGGGTCCTGTTTCAGTCCTGTGGTTCCTGTGGTCGATTAGTACTTTGTTTACATATTTTAATTAAGCAGGATCGGGCTGCTTGTTTGGGATAGAACGGGTCAGACCTGCGTAGCTCTTCTGTACACGACTGTCACAGTTCCACCTACATCACTTCATTACTGGACTGGAGCTCTGGACCTCATCGCTCTCTCTGGTGATTGGAGCTCTGGACCTCATCACTCTCTCTCTGGTGATTGGAGCTATGGACCTCATCACTCTCTCTCTCTGGTGACTGGAGCTCTGGACCTCATCACTCTCTCTCTCTGGTGACTGGAGCTCTGGACCTCATCACTCTCTCTGGTGACTGGAGCTCTGGACCTCATCACTCTCTCTCTCTGGTGACTGGAGCTCTGGACCTCATCACTCTCTCTGGTGACTGGAGCTCTGGACCTTATCACTCTCTCTCTCTCTGGTGACTGGAGCTCTGGACCTCATCTCTCTCTCTGGTGACTGGAGCTCTGGACCGCATCACTCTCTCTCTGGTGACTGGAGCTCTGGACCTCATCACTCTCTCTGGTGACTGGAGCTCTGGACCTCATCTCTCTCTCTGGTGACTGGAGCTCTGGACCTCATCACTCTCTCTCTCTGGTGACTGGAGCTCTGGACCTCATCACTCTCTCTGGTGACTGGAGCTCTGGACCTCATCACTCTCTCTGGTGACTGGAGCTCTGGACCTCATCTCTCTCTCTGGTGACTGGAGCTCTGGACCTCATCACTCTCTCTGGTGACTGGAGCTCTGGACCTCATCACTCTCTCTGGTGACTGGAGCTCTGGACCTCATCACTCTCTCTGGTGACTGGAGCTCTGGACCTCATCTCTCTCTCTGGTGACTGGAGCTCTGGACCTCATCACTCTCTCTGGTGACTGGAGCTCTGGACCTCATCACTCTCTCTGGTGACTGGAGCTCTGGACCTCATCACTCTCTCTGGTGATTGGCTTAACGCTTAAGGTCCCCAGAGTTTGCACTGAATTAGGAAAACTGGACTGATACTAAAGAGCTATCTCATAGATCTATAGTACTCTCATTCAATCTCATAGATCTATAGTACTCTCATTCAGTCTCATAGAACTATAGTACTCTCATTCAGTCTCATAGAACTATAGTACTCTCATTCTGTCTCATAGAACTATAGTACTCTCATTCTGTCTCATAGAACTATAGTACTCTCATTCTGTCTCATAGAACTATAGTACTCTCATTCTGTCTCATAGAACTATAGTACTCTCATTCAGTCTCATAGAACTATAGTACTCTCATTCAATATCATAGGCCTATAGTACTCTCATTCAGTCTCATAGAACTATAGTACTCTCATTCTGTCTCATAGAACTATAGTACTCTCATTCTGTCTCATAGAACTATAGTACTCTCATTCTGTCTCATAGATCTATAGTACTCTCATTCTGTCTCATAGATCTATAGTACTCTCATTCAGTCTCATAGAACTATAGTACTCTCATTCAGTCTCATAGAACTATAGTACTCTCATTCAATCTCATAGATCTATAGTACTCTCATTCAGTCTCATAAATCTATAGTACTCTCATTCAGTCTCATAGGCCTATAGTACTCTCATTCAATATCATAGAACTATAGTACTCTCATTCAATCTCATAGAACTATAGTACTCTCATTCAGTCTCATAGAACTATAGTACTCTCATTCAGTCTCATAGAACTATATTACTCTCATTCAGTACAGACACCTTTTTTCAGGTTTATTAGTTCTTTACACCTGAGATGAATTTGAGAAACATGAGAAGCCGCCCTCACTATTAAATGTGTTGTCCCCTTTCCCTGTTACCCTTAGATTGATTGGTTTATTGATTGATTGGTTGATTGATTGATTGATTGATTGATTGATTGATTGATTGAAAACGTTATTAACAGATTGCAGAATGGGTACAATACAGTACGGCTCAATACACACAATTGTTAAGGGGATGCAGACCAGAGAAAGACTTCCCTCTTGTTTACATCAGGGTCCCTGTAGAGAGGGCCATGTTACCCTTATAGAGGTCCTTTGTCCCACCTTCATTTGTAAATAATAATGTGTTTTTAATTGACCTGCCTGGTTAAATAACAATACACATTTTGGTATGTAACTGGTCTCTTTTTTTTATTTATTATTATTAGATATGGATCATCTTGGATGTTGTTTTTCTATGTGAATACCTAACTAGAAAGGCAGACAGAGACCAAGCAATCAGGTTTTTTTTGGTCATAGCTAGTAATGGTAGTTACTAGTTAGTTACCAAACAGTTCGTTTTTTTTTTAACCACAAACATAAGAGTTTAGTACATTCTGAGTTTATGAGATTGGACAGTGGAAGAGTTATATCAATGAGAATATCGGATAGTGGACTTCATGTGGACCTCATCTCTTATAGGTTACTCCTCGTATTATTATTCCTATATTTCACATACCGGATGTATTGAATGTAACCTCACAGAATCATAAGCTTCTACAGTGTATTTCTCCTCAACTCAAAGTGGCAGGTTGGCTATTCCCCCCTCCTCATCCCCTCCCTAATGTCATCCGCTGCAGAACACCGGGCCCTCGCAGAGAGAACCAGCCCGCCTGCTTGTTGTCTCCCATAGTTTCAAAACAGACAGAGATGAGGAGGAGGAGGAGGAGGATGAGGAGGATGAGAGAGTATAGCTTGTCAGGGAGGGAGGCGATCCTTAGTGAAAAAACAGAACGGGCATTAGGTGGTTTGCACACAAAAAAGGGGGTGTATATCTTCTCAACCGACTCAATGAGGGCTATTTCTATAATCACCCCCGATGCAATCATTTTAAGTAGCCCTATTGAAATGTGCGCTATCGATTTGCACAGCTATTGTGTTGCGTTATTATTTACCAAAAAGCCCCGGTGGTACATTGGACGCTATTATAATGTGACGCTGAAACCTATTCATGCAGACGCCCGCTTACGTGGTGTGATGGAAATGTAGAGAGAAAGGGGGGTGGGGCTGGGGGGGGGAGAGTGAGAGAGAGAGTGTGAGAGAGAGTGAGTGAGAGAGAGTGTGTGAGAGAGAGTGTGTGAGAGAGAGTGTGTGAGAGAGATAGTGTGTGTGTGCGTGTGTGTGAGATAGAGAGAGGGGGGCCTGGGGGGGGAGAGAGTGTGAGAGAGAGTGAGAACAGAGAGAGAGATAGTGTGTGTGTGTGTGTGTGTGTGAGAGAGAGAGAGTGTGTCTGTGTGACAGAGAGAGAGAGAGAGAGAGAGAGAGAGGCAGAGAGAGAGACTGGCAGAGAGAGAGAGAGAGAGAGAGACAGCCTCCACTTTGCTCGTGTGTCATGACATTTTTTTTTTAGCAAACCGGGTGTGAATGAATTCAGCTGAACCCCTGCGAAGGGAACGGACGCGGTCGGAGGAGACGATATACAGTACGCGGCATCGAGGATCGCCTCACTGCGCCTCTCTCTCAACCCTCTCTCTCTCTGACCATCATGTAGGTGTGAGAATCAACTGACGTTCATCATCATCACGGAGAGAAAACCACAGTTTAATTACAGCCGATAGATAATAATAATTAATGTCACTGACTGAAACAACAACCGACGGCGGGCGGCGACGGTGGTGGGATTGACTGGCGCGTTGTTGCATTTGTTGCATTGTTTTGCATCTCAAGCGGCGTGAGAGCAGCGCGTCCGCGGAACTGGACCGCACGAAGACGCGGCACGCACGGATCATCATCAGAGACCGTCTCCCCGCGATGTACTGTATGTGATGCGTGCGAATAATAATAAGCCGGTTGTTTAGCTGTTGTTAACCCTTTAACTCCCTCCCCCCCCCCCCGCGACGGGAACATGTCCCTCGACGCGCGGCGGCGCGAGGAGGACGCCTGCGACTGGATCTCGTTGTTGTTGATGCCGCAGCGGAACGTTCTGGACTCAAGATCCGACAGGAGGACTATCCTCCTCAGCTGAAGAGACTAGTGATAGAAGTAGTGCTTCACCGACCAGAGACTGGAGGAGAGGGATCTATCTATCGCTCCTGGTGCATTGGAGAGACTGTGTGGTGGTCTTGGAGCTCCCCACCCCAAGGTACTGCACCCTTCCAAAAATCCATCTGAGGAGAACAACAGTGTGTATAGCCTCCGGCTTCCAGATGGTTCCTGTGGGGAAGCCCTCTCCAGAACGCTGCTTGTGAGGACCGTTCTGCTGGGCTACAGCACTTCGTAGGAGACAGGCGGCACCAGATGTTGACTCATTCCACGTCAGGGTATAGGGCCTGGATTCCTGCCCTATAACCCCAAATATTACCTAAACTTGCAAACCCCCCTCTGCCCGGGTTAAAGTAGCACTCAGCGTTGGTGTCTGTCCCCCCACAAGTGTTTTCCCCTCCCTGAGACACACACCCGAGGGTCAGGATGCAGGTCTCCTTTGCCTGCACGGAGCACAACATGAAGAGCCGCAGCGAGGACCGCCTCTGTGGGCTGCGCACTGCCCCCCCCCCTGGAGGAGGGGGAGGAGGAGGGGGGAGCGGACAGGGCAGCAATGGCAGCTACATCTCCCAGCAGAGCGCCGCCAAGACCAAGGAGGCGTCGTCGGGGTCTCGGCCCACGCCCACGGGCCACGCCCACATGAAGGAGGCCATCGGGCGCCACAGTAGCATGAAGTACAGGTGAGCATGAGGGGGGGGGTCGGGGGCGTGTCCACAGTAGTACAGGTGAGCATGAGGGGGGGGGGGGGGGCGTGTCCACAGTAGTACAGGTGAGCATGAGAGGGGGGCGTGTCCACAGTAGTACAGGTAAGCATGAGGGGGGCGGGGGGGTCGGGGGCGTGTCCACAGTAGTACAGGTGAGCATGGGGGGGGGCGTGTCCACAGTAGTACAGGTGAGCATGAGGGGGGGCGTGTCCACAGTAGTACAGGTGAGCATGAGGGGGGGCGTGTCCACAGTAGTACAGGTGAGCATGACGGGGGCATGTCCACAGTAGTACAGGTGAGCATGCGGGGGGCGTGTCCACAGTAGTACAGGTGGCGTGTATCACTTCCGCAACGGATTTAGTCGGATTTCGGTTTCCGGGTTCGCCTGATTGGCCGCGACGGCCACGTGACACGCCGTGGCACGCCCCCGCGGCAGCAGCAGACTCGGCAGGCTTGCTGCTGCGCTCAGGGAACAAAATAAGCACCAGCCAAACGCCAATGGCGTGTAGATTTACTCTTTGGCTGGTAAATTACAGAGGCTACTCAGCCACTCTGGCGTGTAAAAAAAAATTGGGAGCCATATGAGCATATTAGAGTATTCTATCAGGGCTATACAGTGCGAGCATTTCACTCGCATTTACCCCTAAAAATAGATTTGTGCGAAAAAATCATTTAGGAGCACAGTGTGCGAGTAATCGTCTTGCGTAGTGGGCGTGTCAACTGCGCAATTGTCATTTCATAATAGACACGGAGCAGCGTGGATCAGCTCTGTAACAACTCATCTCGAGTCTGCTTCTATGTGCAACGAAAACTCTGCGAGCAGCGGTTCCAATTGTCTAACATGCTTTGCATCCTCGCCAGTCCTGTGCCCATGTTGCGCTAAAAACATTAACTACTATAATGTTATCTGCTAACTGAGTACTTCAACTAAGCTAACCTGCTAACGCTAACTACTGCTAACGCTAATCACTGGGAACGCTCAAAGGCATAGTGAGGGAAGGGGGGGCTGAGAATCTCTGTCTCTCTCTGTGTCTCTGTGTGTGTGTGTGTCTCACTCTCTCTCCTATTTCATTCAAAAGGAAGATATTGATGGACAGTAGCTATAGTATATAGCTCAGTAGCTGTAACAGAATAATTGTATTAATGACTATTAATTAACTATTATTCAATAGCGTTTAAATTATAATGAATTAAATAATTATATAAAGAATTTTCCATGTTATGTCATTTAATAATATATTCCATTACCTTTCCTATCTGTATCAAAGTCTAAATGTTGGTATCGTGACAACACTACAACATACAAAAGCAGCTTGACAACCGATATCCTTTACGGCTAATGTGTGATTTTGGTGGTATGTGCTATTTGCACAGATGTTTGTCCCTTAGTATGCACACGCACAGTATAATATGCATGTAATAAATATTTTGTTAATAAACTGTTACTTGAAAGATTTTCACTGTGCTTTAAAAATTTCTTTGTGCTCCAAATTTTTTTAAATTTAGGAGCACATCCCTGGGAAAAAGGTTAGCGTAGAGTCCTGTATATAGTAATAATAATTGCACATGGCGATATACTAAAAAGCGATTTCAAATTTTTGGCTGGTAAAAAATCTGCCTGCCTGGTAGTTTTTTAATCTACCAGCCACCTTGGCTGGTAAGCCAAAAAGTTAATTTTGTTCCCTGGCTATGGCGAGACGCTGGAGTTCACTTCCCCTTTCACATCGCGCCACGCTTATGCCGTCTAGCACAGTCTCTAACAGTAACAGTAAGAAGCATTTTGGATAAAAGTATTCTGTACTTCTGTATGACAACAATGTATGCCTTTCAAATGTTAGATGATAAATGATTAAATGATACACACTGAAATCTACGCTCTCTCATCCTGCTTTCCACAACGCGGCAATATTATTAAACAGCAGCTCTGTGCTGTTCAGTATAGACATATGTACAATGTTCGATGCAGAATAGAAGTAACTGAGTTACCATACAATATACAATATACTATGCAATGTACTAATATACAATACGGCTCACTTTTCCCACTTCAATGACAGAGCTGCTGTTTAATAATATTGTCGCGTTGTGGAAAGCAGGATGAGAGAGCGTAGATTTCAGTGTGTATCATTTAATCATTTAACATTTGAAAGGCATACATTGTTGTCATACAGAAGTACAGAATACTTGTATCCAAAATGCTTCTTACTGTTACTGTTAGAGACTGTGCTAGACGGCATAAGCGTGGCGCGATGTGAAAGGGGAAGTGAACTCCAGCGTCTCGCCACAGTAGAGCGCAGCGGCAAGCCTGCCGAAATATACATCAACCACCAATACATCAAACGTGAGCCAATGAATTGCAGATGATTCTGACATCCGAGGTAATAAAGAGCTGATCCCATTCAACTCAATGTCGGGCGAACTGAAAGTTTCCACACTTGGCACAGATGTGCGTCGTTCACACGCTACTCTGTGACGTGATGACCCTTCCTTCTTTTATAGTTTCCTCGGCGCACCCCCTGCTGTCTTGTCCTGACACACTCTCTGTCACCCGTATTCACCACGCGTTCTCTCACGCTGCCTCCCCCCAGGCTGTTCTCTCAGGCCATGGTTAGACTAGTGTTTTTGTGGTCGTTTTTTTAATACGTTTGCTGTCCCTATTAGATAGAAATGCCGTTTTGGCAGGAGACGTTTTGGCCCTACTGAAAACGCTAAATTGTGTTTCCGTTTTGGAATAACGCCAAAAACTCGCCGACAACGTGTCGTGTAATCTGCGCGGAGCCGTTGTTGCTCAACGCCCATGCGCAGTAGATACCCACATCTGCGTGCTCTCACCACGTCCGGTGACAACAGAGCTATAGCTGCAGCTACCATGTGTTGTCAAGTTATTGTTATAAGGACCCCAGTCCAAGCTACAACAGTCTGCATTCCCTTAACAATTGTTTGTATTGAGCCGTATTGTATTGTACCCATTCTGCGATATGTTAAATAAAGTTTACATCCATTCATTCTGCTAGCATTAACGATTGCATAAGCAGCTGGCTAACGTGAGCTAGCGTTAGCTATCAGACCCTGTTAGCTCAAGCTCCTCTTTCAATCTTAACAAGCATTAAACAAAATGGCCCAGTCATCTATTCACTTTTGTTTAATACACAAGGCGTTGTCTCTAATGTTATCTAGCTACTGATAGCTCCCGATATCATCAGTTTGGTGCTGGCTGGTTAACGTGAGCTAATGTTAGCTGCTAGCCACAATGCTATACTGTTATACTGGCATATTCCATTCACGTTAGCATGTAGCATGCATGCATCGCCGATCTTTTTTGAGACTAAACTATCCGCTCTTGGTGGTCACTTGTGTTGATGTTAGTTTTGTTTCATCAACAAATGAGAGGCAGAACACACAGTGAATGTATCCGTTTTGTTTATTGCACTTTTATTACACTTTTGCTGAAAAATAAGTGCTGCATTGGGTAAATAGGCATTTAAAGATGGCGGCTTGTTGACATTTTCTTTGCAGGAAGTGTATTGGCACATTCAAGTTCTGATTGGTTGAAAATTGCCTTCATGTTCGCCACCTACTGCCACCTACTGCTTTGGCAGTGTACTACATCACTGTGCTCAGGTGACAAAACGAAAGTGTGACCTGGAAAAGCGAAACTCATCTGAAAACGAAACGAAAACATCAGTCAGTCTAACTGCAGCCTCAGGCTCTCAGGGGGGTGGGGGGGGGGGGGGGGTGGGGGGGGGGGGGTGGGGGGGCGTAAAGCTGTCCCCGAAGCCTGTATTTGGGATTCTCGCCAGGGTTTTTTCGAACCATCCAAAGCGCTTTACAATTTGTTCCTCACATTTTACCCGTTCACTCACACATTCTCACACCGACAGCAGAGGCGACCATGCAAGGTGCCAACCTGCACATCTGGAGCAGTTGGGGGTAATAAGTGTCTTGCTCAAGGACACTTTGACACGTTGCCGGGAGGAGCAGGAATCAAACGAGGAACCTCTGGATTACCAGATGACTGCTCTACCTTCTGAGCCACTGTCACGCCATGTTGTGTTTCAACTCGGGAGTCTTTCTCTACGTTAACTTTCAGCTCAGGAAGTCTTTCTGTACGTTATGTTTCAGCTCCTGAAGTCTTTCTCTACGTTAACTTTCAGCTCAGGAAGTCTTTCTCTACGTTGTGTTTCAGCTCTGAAAATATTTCTTTGTGGTGAGGGGAGACACTCAAAGAGGCTTTACAATGTAGGGTGGACATTGCCTCCTTCACCACCACTGTGTAGCACCAACCTTGGGCTACAGGCTCAATGACTACCATACACTGGCACCAGGCACACATCACACTACTACACAATGACTACCATACACTGGCACCAGGCACACATCACACTACTACACAATGACTACCATACACTGGCACCAGGCACACATCACACTACTACACAATGACTACCATACACTGGCACCAGGCACACATCACACTACTACACAATGACTACCATACACTGGCACCAGGCACACATCACACTACTACACAATGACTACCATACACTGGCACCAGGCACACATCACACTACACAATGACTACCAGTGGTGCAGTCGTAATATGGGCCAAGGCCAAACGCCACGTGCACGCGCGCTCCCACGCACGCTCATACATGTCTCTCTCTTTCATGAGGCGGAGCTGGGGACGAGACGGGCGGTCTTTTGTCACATAACACACGCCCAACACTCCACGCACACGCACACACACACACACACAGTCTAGGTGATAAGTGCCGGCCGGGGTATACGGCGCGACGAGTACATTTTGTGTCGTTGCGCCGTATAGGCACCCGGCCGGCACTTATCACCTAGACTTTGCATAATAATAGGATGCGCGCACTTCTGCCTCAGTGACGTAGCCTAAACGTTGTTTGACCGCGTATGCCCACCACTGCATACCTGATGACTACCATACACTGGCACTAGGGGTGTAAAGGTACACGTATCCGTACCGAACCGTTTCAGTGTGTACTATACCGTACAGAGCGGCTGTGTAGTGTACCGAATGAATACAACGGTATGTTAACCACTAACGACCGCCCACCGGGGCTGTTTTTTTCACAATCTAATATAATTATTATTATTAAAGAAATTAAAATAAATACAAAAAAAAAATACAAGTCGATTATTAATTTCAATATAGAATATTCGTTGACAGCCCTACAAGTACAATTAGTTACTGCACACTATATCACCCCTGAGTGGAACATGGAAAGGCAAACTTTCCCCCA
This sequence comes from Notolepis coatsorum, assembly GCF_963971535.1. Classification (NCBI taxonomy): domain Eukaryota; kingdom Metazoa; phylum Chordata; class Actinopteri; order Aulopiformes; family Paralepididae; genus Notolepis; species Notolepis coatsorum. The sequence goes on from NC_140172.1 coordinate 137,820,113, forward strand.
CTGTACCGAAAACCCGTACCGAACCTTGACTTCAAAATCGAGGTACGTACCGTACCGTGTTTTTTGTGTACCGTTACACCCCTAACTGGCACCAGACACGCATCACACTACACAATGACTACCATACACTGACACCAGACATCACACTACTACACAATGACTACCATACACTGGCACCAGACATCACACTACTACACAATGACTACCATACACTGGCACCAGACATCACACTACACAATGACTACCACACCTCCTCCCCCTCCCCAGTCACACAGGGGGTCCCCCAAGGCTCAGTCCTTGGCCCCCTGCTCTTCATCTGCTACATTCTCCCCCTTGGTCACATCATCCGTAAATACCACCTCAACTTCCACTGCTACGCTGACGACACCCAAATCTACATCAGTACACAATCCCCCCACAGCCCACCCCTCAGTCACATCGAATCCTGCATCACCGAACTCCAAACTTGGATGACTCACAACTTCCTCAAACTGAACAGTGACAAGACTGAACTTCTCATCATTGGCACCAAAACCACCCTCACCAGATCCGGACCCATCACACTCACCATCAACGACTCCACCATCACCCCCTCCCCCCTAGTCCGAAACCTTGGTGTCCTCCTTGACCCCACCCTCTCATTTGACCCCCACGTCCACTCCATCGTAAAAATATCCTACTTTCACCTCCGCAACATTGCAAAAATCCGTCACTGCCTCTCCCCCCCTGCTGCTGAATCCCTCATTCACGCCTTCATCTCCTCCCGCCTGGACTACTGCAACTCCCTCCTCACTGGTATCACCTCCCACTCCCTCCATAAACTGCAAATGGTCCAAAATTCAGCCGCCCGCCTCCTCACTAACACCCGGTCCCGCGAACACATCACTCCTGTCCTCCACTCCCTCCACTGGCTCCCGATCAAACACTGCATAAACTTTAAAACACTACTCCTCACCTTCAAAGCCCTCCACAGCCTGCCCCCCCCCCTACCTGACTGATCTCCTTCTTCCCTACCGCCCCACCCGTTCCCTCCGGTCCTCCTCCACTGCCTCCCTCACTGTCCCGACATCCAAGCTTAAAAACTTTGGAGATCGGGCCTTCTCTCGTACTGCACCCCGACTCTGGAACTCCCTCCCCCAGTCCATCAGAGACTCCCCTACACTCTCCACCTTCAAAGCTCGCCTCAAAACCCACCTGTTCTCCCTTGCCTTCAACCCCCCCACCCATAACCCCCCCCCCCTCCAACCTGATTGATGTCTGTCTCCAGTCTTTTTTGTGCTATCATGCTGTCTTCCCTGTTCCCCCCATGGTCTCATGTTTCTTTGTTTTTGTTTCTTTGCTTTTGTTTCTTTGTTTGTACTCTTGCTCCCGACTATTGTCTGTGACTTCGGGTTATTGAGAAGCGCTATATAAATTAAATGAATTATTATTATTATTACCATACACTGACACCAGACACACATCACACTACACAATGACTACCATACACTGACACCAGACATCACACTACACAATGACTACCGTAACCATACACTGGCACCAGACATCACACTACACAATGACTACCATACACTGGCACCAGCCACAATTTGATTGATTGATTGATTGCAAATTGTATTAACAGATTGCAGAATGGGTACAATACAGTACAGCTCAATACACACAATTGTTAAGGGGATGCAGACCAGAGAAAGACTTTTGTCTTGTTTACATCAGGGTCCCCCATTTTCAATTCATCATAACAATAACAATGACTACCATACACTGGCACCAGACACAATGACTACCATACACTGGCACCAGACATCACACTACACAATGACCCTGACCTGGCCCCCTCCACCGGGTCACGGGTGACTCTGTCAATCCCCCCCTAAATCTCCAGCTGTCCCTCGCGGTCGTCGTCACAGTCTCTCTAATCGCCACGTGAGCGGGAGTTTGGTTCTGCCTGGAAACTCTCGTTCCAGGATTTAAAAAAACACGGAACGATTGAGATTGAGACGTGCGTAGTGGTGATGAGAAAGTAACAATGTTTCCTTTTCATACCCAATCATTCCTCCCCCTTAACTGGCAATGGTAGTCATTATGTAGTGTGATGTCTGGTGCCAGTGTATGGTAGTCATTGTGTAGTGTGATGTCTGGTGCCAGTGTATGGTAGTCATTGTGTAGTGTGATGTGTGTATGGTGCCAGTGTATGGTAGTCATTGTGTAGTGTGATGTCTGGTGCCAGTGTATGGTAGTCATTGTGTAGTGTGATGTGTGCCTGGTGCCAGTGTATGGTAGTCATTGTGTAGTGTGATGTCTGGTGTCAGTGTTGTATGGTAGTCATTGTGTAGTGTGATGTGTGTCTGGTGCCAGTGTATGGTAGTCATTGTGTAGTGTGATGCGTGTCTGGTGCCAGTTAGGGGTGTAACGGTACACAAAAAACACGGTACGGTACGTACCTCGGTTTTGAAGTCAAGGTTCGGTACGGGTTTTCGGTACAGTGGGGGAAAGTTTGCCTTTCCATGTTCCACTCAGGGGTGATGTAGTGTGCAGTAACTAATTGTACTTGTAGGGCTGTCAACGAATATTCTATATTGAAATTAATAATCGACTTGTAAATAATTTTGTCTGGTGCCAGTGTATGGTAGTCATTGTGTAGTGTGATGTCTGTTTGGTGCCAGTGTATGGTAGTCATTGTGTAGTGTGATATGTGGTGCCAGTGTATGGTAGTCATTGTGTAGTGTGATGTGTGGTGCCAGTGTATGGTAGTCATTGTGTAGTGTGATGTCTGTGTGGTGCCAGTGTATGGTAGTCATTGTGTAGTGTGATGTGTGGTGCCAGTGTATGGTAGTCATTGTGTAGTGTGATGTGTGGTGCCAGTGTATGGTAGTCATTGTGTAGTGTGATGTCTGTTTGGTGCCAGTGTATATGGTAGTCATTGTGTAGTGTGATGTGTGCCTGGTGCCAGTGTATGGTAGTCATTGTCTAGTGTGATGTGTGCCTGGTGCCAGTGTATGGTAGTCATTGTGTAGTGTGATGTCTGGTTCCAGGTCAGGGTCTCTCCTTGGAGGGGGGGGGGCTTAGGGCGGTGAGTCTGTCTGGTGCCACGCTGAGCGGGGATGAGGGGAACCGACGGCTGCTCTCCGAGAGGATGACCGCACTCTGAGGTCAGGTGTTTAGAGGCCCCTGAGTTTTACTGGGGTTTGTTTGGTTTATGAGAAGGACGGTGTGATCAGCTGTAGGAAACAAGAGCATGAGAGCCAGATTTAGCAGGAAGCCATCTGTAGACGAACATGTACAAGACAAGTCATACAGTAAAAGTACAAAGAATACAGTTATAGGAAGCCCTCCCTCCCCTCCTTACAATGAAAAACACAATGCATCACATCCAATACATTACGGAAAACAATTAATACAAATACAAATGCTAATAAGTAACTTAAGTAAAGGTAATATTTTACAACAAGGGAAAAGAAAATGCAAACATAAACTATATGCAGACTATATTATACTAGTCAACTTCACAAGGCAGTCTCTAAAGTGGACCATGCAGGAGACTCTAATGGATAAACTCCAATGTATTTGACATTCTTGCCTTTTAAAGTTGCTTCAACGTGCCATGAAGCATTCCCTCGCAGAGAGCCTCCGTCCTCCTGCGTGAGACATCTTTAAAGGACAAAAAAGGGGGGTAGGGAGGGACTGCACTCAAGGAATATCATATTATTTTATTTTATTTTAAACGTTTCCGACCGGGTGGGTGGGGGACACTGTACACTGTACATTGGAATATTGACAAAGCCATACTTGGTCATTTACTGTACATTGGAGGGGGTTGGGTTAGGACATTTGCAGGGGCCAGTTTAGAATTGCAGTCTCCCGTAGGTGTTCTTTGAGAGTGTTTTTGAAAGTGGGTAGTGATTCACATTCCTTTACAACTTTGGTGATGTCACAACGGGAGGGATTAGCTTTGAGGTAGTCAGGCAGAGAAGGACACAATGGATTTAAAATGTGGTGTGTTGCTACTGTTTAATACAAGCAAAGAGGAAAATATATTATTCATATTAACATTTGATTTAGAGTAAGTTTTTTTTGCAAACTGTTGAAAAGACACATAATAATATGCCCTCTTTAGAGGTCACCAGTGTTCTCTGTAGAGGTCACCAGTGTTGTCTGTAGAGGTCACCAGTGTTCTCTGTAGAGGTCACCAGTGTTGTCTGTAGAGGTCACCAGTGTTGTCTGTAGAGGTCACCAGTGTTCTCTGTAGAGGTCACCAGTGTTGATCCACCATGTCTCTTTATGAGACCCACAGGTTATTCTGCCCTGTGTCACCAGATCTGAGTTGTGAGTAGAGATTTATGAAGATTTATACCACGATTGTAGTGACCAAAATTAGAGTGTTATCATGTTTATCAGTATTATCACAGGTTATCGGTATTATCATGGTTATCAGTATTATCATGTTTATCAGTATTATCATGTTTATCAGTATTATCACAGGTTATCAGTATTATCATGTTTATCAGTATTATCACAGGTTATCAGTATCATCACAGGTTATCAGTATCGTCACAGGTTATCAGTATTATTACAGGTTATCAGTATTATCACATTCTAGCAGCCTCTATACCTCTGTTTCAGTCCTGTTCTCATTCTAGCAGCCTCTATACCTCTCTGTTTCAGTCCTGTTCTCATTCTAGCAGCCTCTATACCTCTCTGTTTCAGTCCTGTTCTCATTCTAGCAGCCTCTATACAGTACCTCTCTGTTTCAGTCCTGTTCTCATTCTAGCAGCCTCTATACCTCTCTGTTTCAGTCCTGTTCTAATTCTAGCAGCCTCTATACCTCTCTGTTTCAGTCCTGTTCTCATTCTAGCAGCCTCTATACCTCTCTGTTTCAGTCCTGTTCTCATTCTAGCAGCCTCTATACCTCTCTGTTTCAGTCCTGTTCTCATTCTAGCAGCCTCTATACCTCTCTGTTTCAGTCCTGTTCTCATTCTAGCAGCCTCTATACCTCTCTGTTTCAGTCCTGTTCTTATTCTAGCAGCCTCTATACCTCTCTGTTTCAGTCCTGACTCCTGTTCTCATTCTAGCAGCCTCTATACCTCCCTGTTTCAGTCCTGTTCTCATTCTAGCAGCCTCTATACCTCTCTGTTTCAGTCCTGCTCTCATTCTAGCAGCCTCTATACCTCTCTGTTTCAGTCCTGTTCTCATTCTAGCAGCCTTTATACCTCTCTGTTTCAGTCCTGTTCTCATTCTAGCAGCCTCTATACCTCTGTTTCAGTCCTGTTCTCATTCTAGCAGCCTCTATACCTCTCTGTTTCAGTCCTGTTCTCATTCTAGCAGCTTCTAATACCTCTCTGTTTCAGTCCTGTTCTCATTCTAGCAGCCTCTATACCTCTCTGTTTCAGTCCTGTTCTCATTCTAGCAGCCTCTATACAGTACCTCTCTTTTTCAGTCCTGTTCTCATTCTAGCAGCCTCTATACCAGTCCTGTTCTCATTCTAGCAGCCTCTATACCTCTCTGTTTCAGTCATGTTCTCATTCTAGCAGCCTCTATACCTCTCTGTTTCAGTCCTGTTCTCATTCTAGCAGCCTCTATACCTCTCTGTTTCAGTCCTGACTCCTATTCTCATTCTAGCAGCCTCTATACCTCTCTGTTTCAGTCCTGTTCTCATTCTAGCAGCCTCTATACCTCTCTGTTTCAGTCCTGTTCTCATTCTAGCAGCCTCTATCTCTGTTTCAGTCCTGTTCTCATTCTAGCAGCCTCTATACCTCTCTGTTTCAGTCCTGACTCCTATTCTCATTCTAGCAGCCTCTATACCTCTCTGTTTCAGTCCTGTTCTCATTCTAGCAGCCTCTATCTCTGTTTCAGTCATGTTCTCATTCTAGCAGCCTCTATACCTCTCTGTTTCAGTCCTGTTCTCATTCTAGCAGCCTCTATACCTCTCTGTTTCAGTCCTGTTCTCATTCTAGCAGCCTCTATACCTCTCTGTTTCAGTCCTGTTCTCATTCTAGCAGCCTCTATACCTCTCTGTTTCAGTCCTGTTCTTATTCTAGCAGCCTCTATACCTCTCTGTTTCAGTCCTGTTCTCATTATAGCAGCCTCTATACCTCTCTGTTTCAGTCCTGTTCTCATTCTAGCAGCCTCTATACCTCTGTTTCAGTCCTGTTCTCATTCTAGCAGCCTCTATACCTCTCTGTTTCAGTCATGTTCTCATTCTAGCAGCCTCTATACCTCTCTGTTTCAGTCATGTTCTCATTCTAGCAGCCTCTATACCTCTCTGTTTCAGTCCTGTTCTCATTCTAGCAGCCTCTATACCTCTCTGTTTCAGTCCTGTTCTCATTCTAGCAGCCTCTTATACCTCTCTGTTTCAGTCCTGTTCTCATTCTAGCAGCCTCTATCTCTGTTTCAGTCCTGTTCTCATTCGAGCAGCCTCTATACCTCTCTGTTTCAGTCATGTTCTCATTCTAGCAGCCTCTATACCTCTCTGTTTCAGTCCTGTCTCATTCTAGCAGCCTCTATACCTCTGTTTCAGTCCTGTTCTCATTCTAGCAGCCTCTATCTCTGTTTCAGTCATGTTCTCATTCTAGCAGCCTCTATACCTCTCTGTTTCAGTCCTGTTCTCATTCTAGCAGCCTCTATACAGTACCTCTCTTTTTCAGTCCTGTTCTCATTCTAACAGCCTCTATACCTCTGTTTCAGTCCTGTTCTCATTCTAGCAGCCTCTATACCTCTCTGTTTCAGTCCTGTTCTCATTCTAGCAGCCTCTTATACCTCTCTGTTTCAGTCCTGTTCTCATTCTAGCAGCCTCTATCTCTGTTTCAGTCCTGTTCTCATTCTAGCAGCCTCTATACCTCTCTGTTTCAGTCCTGTTCTCAACAGGCTGTTTCTGTTCCTGTAACGAGCGAGCCACTCGTGCACCATCTAGCAGTGGCGCACGATTTACGTGTGAGCCGCCATCTTGTACGTGTCGCATTTCATCAAGATATCTTCACACGCACATTAGGGGTGGACGGTATAAACGGTATACGGTATAAACGGTATGAATTTGCTCTACGGTATGGATTTTGAGTATACCGTGTAACCGGTAGTGCAGCTCTAAAATAGCAATGACGTCATGTAACCACAGCGCGACTATTTCACTGGCATTTGCCCCTAAAAATAGATAGAATTAGTCATAGATAATAGATATGTGCGAACTGGAAAAAGTTATTTAGGAGGCTTCGCGCAGTGGGCGTGCCAGCCCCTACCGCACGCATGTAAACACGGGTCTAGTAGTCTAGTGGGACGGGACACGGGAGCTGTCGGCGTCTCCCTGAGCTAACGTTAGCTTAGCTACCGTTACAAAATGACCCAGTCAACTATTCACTTTTAGTTTAATACATGATGGGGCATTGTCTAACCGAACGGTATCTAGTCGGCCAGCTACCGATAGCTCCTGACATCAACAAACGCTCCACAAAGTCTAGTACTAGAGACGTGTATGCTACCTGTTAGCTCACGTTAACACAAGTTAGTTCACCGTTCAAAATGAAATGTCCCATTGAACTAAATAATTCACTGAGGCGTTGTATTAACGTTATATATGCAGTAGCTACAGATAGCTCATGATATCAATGTCTTATAACACTGATTCGATGCGTATTCGAGCTGAGGGCTTGCTAACGTTATAATACCAATACAATAGGGTCCAGGTGCAGCGCCGGAGAATCCTGGCCGTAGCTCTGCTCGAGGCTACTCGAGTATAGGTCCAGGTGCAGCTCCGGAGAATTCTGGCCGTAGCTGGAGGCTACTAGAGTACACACAGACAGTGGAGCTTGTTGCGTGGTGGCGATGTCTCGCAGATAATACCAGTACAAGTCTAATTATATAATATATATATTTTATAAAAAAAAAAAAAATTATATAAAATAAAAAAAAAAATTTTATCAAAAACGATGATACCGTGATATATACCGTTACCGTCTATGCTTCAAATTATACCGTGATATAAATTTTAGACCATACCGTCCACCCCTAACGCACATACACGCGTATATGAGGTCTCCAGAGCTCTGTCTGTGTTCCACCAATTCTTTCATTACAAAATAAACCCACGCCTACGTCTGGGAGCCTGTTGCTAACGTCTTTGATTGAAGTATTTACCCTGAGTTTTTTAAAGCGTGGTAATTAGGGATGTCCGATATTATCGGCCGATATCGGCATTAAAATGTGATATCGGAAAATATCTGTATCGTTTTTTTTTTTTTTTTTTTACATTTGTAGAACCTTTATTTACCCAGGCAAGCAAGTAAGAACAAATTCTGATTTTATTTATTGTCAAAAGTATGCATAATGTTGTGTTAATTCCACAACAAGAGATATGTAATGTTAATTACCTGAAATTATTAAGTTTTTTCGGGGGGAAACCCTGCATATATCGGTATCGGTTGATATCGGTATCGGAAATTAAGAGTTGGACAATATCGGTATATCGGTATCGGTAAAAAAGCCAATATCAAGCATCCCTAGTGGTAATCAATGTTTTTTTTTAAATTATTATATTTGAGCATTTTTACAGCTTTTTCATGGTCACGCAGGACCGACAGAGGAGAGGGCGAACGGGAGGAGAGGTGGGGAGGACATGCGACAAATAACGTCGGGTGCTGGGATCGAACTTGGGTCGGCCGCGTAGGTGCGCGTGGCACTATGGTACGCGCCACAAGGGCGCCCCGGTAATCAATGTTTTAATGATAATTACAATTTTAACTGTGTTACTAACCGTCAAGGAATTTTACATTACAACCGTTTCATCGCTAGCTGTGAACGCCTGCGAGGTGTTGAAGTTAAATCCTCACACACTGTGAACCTGTGAAAGTGATGACTCGGCACAAAATGGCGACCTGATATCTCTACAACTGAGACGCATATTGAACAAGTAGTCTGATATATGAACCCGTATCCAGGCCAGAATGGCACAGGGCCCACATTTCAAAAAGCCCTTTTAACGATCAGGGAGGATTGCCAAGTGTAGTACGGAGGTCTGGCAGGGCGTCTGAAAGCCCACTGACGCACAGAGGAATGAATTACTAAGATCTGAGACCAATTCAACCCTGAGAAGGAGATCGCTGCTTGTGATTACCTGATAGAGGAGGACAGGCTGGCGGAGGACGCTGGTGGACAGTGTCATGTGTCTCAGACTCAGTGTTCATTTGGATATGTGTTCTCAAAAAAATAGTCCATAGTCCATTTTTCTCCTAATTTTATATTCAGATCTAATTATTGCCTATATTTATGTCTTTCTACTATTACCCTGCTCATACCTGTACCTCCCCTCACCCCTCCTCCATGCTGCTATGACGCCCGAAATTCCCCCAAGGAAATCAATAAAGGAACATCCGGTTAACCGTCTGTAGTGTGGTAGTGAAAGGGTTTAACCTTCTGTAGTGTGGTTGTGAAAGGGTTAACCCTTTGTCGTGTGGCATTGAAAGGGTTAACCTTCTGTATTGTTGCAGTGAAAGGGTTAACCCTTTGGTAGTGTGGTAGTGAAAGGGTTAACGTGGTCACGCCGGGTAGCTGGTCCTACTTCTCTGTCCTCTCAACCTCATGCTGCCAAGTTAGAAAAAGAAAATCTGCTGTTTAGTAATCAATAGCGTTTCAAGATGTTAGCTTTCTCATTTGAAGCCTGCCAAGTTCAAGAGGACATAATCAGAGCAGCATAACTGGACCACATACCACTTTAACATAACCTTTAATCAGAGCAGCATAACTGGACCACATACCACTTTAACATAACCTTTAATCAGAGCAGCATAACTGGACCACATACCACTTTAACATAACCTTTAATCAGAGCAGCATAACTGGACCACATACCACTTTAACATAACCTTTAATCAGAGCAGCATAACTGGACCACATACCACTTTAACATCACCTTTAATCAGAGCAGCATAACTGGACCACATACCACTTTAACATCACCTATAGAGGTCAATGGATCGAGGATTGAATGCTCCCAAGCACTGAAATACACAAACGTCATGTCGAATGCGTACTTTTACTTTAGATACTTAAGTACATTCAATAGAAAATACTTCTCCACTTTTACATAAGTATAATTTGAATGGAGGACTTTTACTTTTACCAGAGTAGGCTACTCATTTATCTGAGTAATTATACTTTTACTTAAGTAAAGGAACTGTGCACTTCTTCCACCACTGCTATACAGGGAAGCTCACAGTATGATCAGATAGCTCTTCATCTTCATCTCCAGTTCTACTGAGGAAGCGGTTGCAAACCGCACATCTTATCAAACATTAGAATGGATATAGCAAGTTAGCATAAGGACACATAGTATAAATGTAGATTGTATAGTATAGCATTGTATAGTAGTGTACATAAGACCCAGTGCCTCATCCGTAGCTAACATTGTATTGCACTATCGCAGGACCTTAGCATGTCTTACCATGCTTTTTGTAAACGTTATGTACATTATACCTGTTATGTTTTATTCTTATTACTTGTATTATTGCACAAATGTCTTATTCTCATTCCTATTCTTATTACTTGTATTATTGCACAATCGCTGCGGGCATGACCCCCCGCATTTCACTGTATGCTTGTATGCCGTGACAAATAAAACTCTTGACTTGACTTGACTTGACTTGACTTGAGAATCCGTGTTGTTGGCCGTTGACGTGTGTATCTGCTCAGTAGAACACAGTAGAACACAGGAAGACGCGTTTAGCCACTCAGTAGAACACAGGAAGACGCGTAACCCGTCCGTATCCTGTTAAACTATTTATGGAGCCGGCTTCACTGCAGTGAAATGAAATGGAGAGCTTTGCGTTCATGTGGACTCTGTGGTCTGTTTTGTGACCCTGGGGGTGTTTTCACACTCTGTTGACCGTGGCAGTGTCTACATTTTTTATTATGATTTTATTAGGATCCCCGTCAGCTGATGCAGAACATCAGAGACTCTTCCTGGGGTCAAACACATGACTTATAAACATGACAACAGATATTATTTACAGACAAAACAACCAAGAGAGTGACAATATCATTTTCTCTCAAACATATTACTATACATATACATACCATATTCTTAATCGTATGGAATCATACATAGTTCAAGTTCAAGTTTCAAGTTCAAGTTTATTTATTAGTTGTCATACAGAAATACAGGATACTTTTGTATGAAATGCTTCTTTCTGTTTTGCTCCTGAGAGTGTGCTAGGTAAAAATAGATCATTATAAAAAGTATAATAAGTATAAAATAGAGAGTCAAGTACTTAAACAAGTGTAAACAAGACAGAAATGTTCAATATACATATGTACAATATACAATGCAGAGTAGTTGCAATACAATATAAATGGGATGAGGTAAATGGGATGAGGTAGCTTGTGGTGCAATATACAATGCAGAGTGTTTACAATACAATATAAATGGGATGAGGTCAATGGGATGAGGTAGCTTGTGGTGCCACCTTGTGGTGGTAGGGTAAGGTGCAAGGCTTGTGCAATGAGTTGCCAATAATATAATATATAAATATAAAGTGTGTTAGTGTCTAAAGTGTGTAAAGTGGGTGCTACAGTGAGTTGTCCATTTAAAGTGGGTGTGTACCAGGGGCGGGGCTAGGGGGTGGCTACTTGGGCTCAAGCCCCGAATGTTTTCTGAAAAGCCCTGAATCTATTTAAAAAAAATAAAAAATATAAATAAAAAAAAATGATTTTTTTTTTTTTTTTTTTTGACAATTCATCATTGTTACATGAAAATATGTTTGCACCAGATTTAGCAGAAGCTAATTTCCATCTGTGGTCTATCCAGCTGCTAACTGTATTTGAGTGAGTTAAGTCTTGGTGTCATGGTAGACTCAGACCTAAGCTTTAAATCACAATCAACAAGTTGACAAAAACTTAATTCTTCCACCTTAGAAACATAGCTAAAGTAAGGCCATTTATAAATCAAAAGGACGCTGAAAACCAGATCCATGCATTTTATCTCAAGCCAACTCGACTACTGTAATGCACTCCTTACCGGCCACTATTTTACTTTGTATCAGTGAATCATAGACGCCTGGCCATAAGAGCATTCGGAGCATCTCTGATCATGAGCATCTTGCTCCACCACTTTTTGATCATATGAAAAATATGATATATCCCCCCCCAATATATAAATCTAACCATAACTACGTTATGGTTAACTGAGTTTTATAGTGAAAAGAGCAGCTTTATTGGTCAAGATTGAAGGCTCTATATTGCAGGAAATTGCACGTACAGGTTAGTTAAATTTTTTAAAAAAAAATGCCGTGGAGGGGGTCGTGCCTGACACCCTCCAAACCACCCCTTGCCTGCAAAAAAAAAAAAAAAAAAAAGGGGGGACCTATCTGGGCTAAGCCCCGGATCTCCTATAATCCTAAATCCGCCCCTGGTGTGTACGTGTGGGTGTGTGTGCTGTGAGTGTGTTTGATGGTTTGTTTCATAGTGTTAATTGTCATTGAGCATCCTGATGGCCTGGGGATAGAAGCTCTTTCTGAGTCTCTCTGTGCTTTCCATGAGACTCCGGTATCGCTTGCCTGACCGCAGCAGTTCAAAGAGGCAGTTGTTTGGGTGGCTAGAGTCTTTTATTATTCTCTTGGCCTTATTCTTACAACGCTTGTTGTAAATGTCTTGGAGAGTGGGAAGCCCACCTCCAATTGTGCGTTCGGCTGAACAGGCCACTCTTTGCAGTGACGAACGCAATGTTAGTTTTTGGTGACGAACGCAATGTCCGCTGCGCCACCCAGCCGCCCAACTCTGGCCCTGAGTCTTGTTGCTTGGAGTATAATTATTATGTGTCTGTTAATCTTTTCATTGTATGAATTACTCAAAGGCTTCAAGTTCCATGTTTGTCTCAATTTAGTTTTGAAAGCCCGATTCTGTGATTTCAGAAAAATTGTAAATAACCCCTACCCAGACCCCCCCCCCCCCTCCCGTGTGTACGCCTAGCGCCGTAAGAATTTTTCTGGACGGCTGCCAACTAGTACGCACGTTGTAGGAGGGGAACCTGAGACTGTCTCCCGATCCCGCCCGTCCATGCCCTCCCTCCCTTCCGCCACCTGGCGCAACGACACTTTTGTTTTCAACTACACTGTTGTTGTTGCAGCCTGACTATCGCATATGGTGTCTCAGGCATTCTGTAGATGATATGTGTCAACAAATGTACATGTCTGTGTGAATTTATGCTGTGCCGTTGTTACTGTAAAAATGTAATGATTGTGATGTTGTTATTATTAATGAGACGATGAGCTGTATGTGTGTGTCGCTGGAATTTCCCAAGGGGATTAATAAAGGAATATCTTATCTTTATCTTATTTATCTTATCTTGCTGGTCGGTAGCTGTTTATATAATGCTAGCTACATTATATGTGATATTGTTATGTTCTGTAGCTGTTTATATAATACTAGCTACATTATATGTGATATTGTTATCTTCTGTAGCTGTTTATATAATACTAGCTACATTTATGTGATATTGCTATGTTCTGTAGCTGTTTATATAATGCATTGCTAGCTACATTATATGTGATATATTATTGCTATGGTTGATCCGTAGCTGTTTATATAATGCTAGCTGTTTCATCTCAGGCTGGTTAATTGTACTTTGAGGCTGATCATTTAGGATGCTGCTTACAGGCTAATTCATGAGCGAGACCTCTAGGCAAAATATGACAACATGGTACTGCACTTTGTTTACAGTTTCTGTCTTTGTCTGATGTGTGGGTTGGATTCCAGTGGGTATAGAGAGGAGGGGTTGCTCCTGCTGGCCACACCCCAGGCTCTACCAAGAGAGGTCTGGAGAATTTCACAGTATAATAAGTTACTAAACTCCAACCCACACCTCAGACCAAATGCAAGAAATGTAAATAAAGCGCAATACCAAGAGGGGCTCTTTTGCCTAGAGGGCGCTGTTTGACGGCATTACATATCCTACCTTTAAGGAGTGTGCATCGGAGGCAGATATTGAAGGATATAATCTGCTGACACACTGAGCACAGAGCCATATTGCAGCTGGGTTGGAAGCAGCAGAGTAATGATGGAGACAACTGAGAAAGTCAATACCGGCTCTGTGTTCCTCTAATGAGATGAGAAGCCATGGTACCTCAGAATAGAGACCTCTTAATGAGATGAGAAGGTACCTCAGAGAGACCTCTTAATGAGATGAGAAGGTGCCTCAGAGAGACCTCTTAATGAGACGAGAAGGTGCCTCAGAGAGACCTCTTAATGAGATGAGAAGGTGCCTCAGAGAGACCTCTTAATGAGACGAGAAGGTGCCTCAGAGGAGAGACCTCTTAATGAGATGAGAAGGTGCCTCAGAGGAGAGACCTCTTAATGAGATGAGAAGGTGCCTCAGAATAGAGACCTCTTAATGAGATGAGAAGGTGCCTCAGAGGAGAGACCTCTTAATGAGATGAGAAGGTGCCTCAGAGGAGAGACCTCTTAATGAGATGAGAAGGTGCCTCAGAGAGACCTCTTAATGAGATGAGAAGGTGCCTCAGAGAGACCTCTTAATGAGATGAGAAGGTGCCTCAGAGAGACCTCTTAATGAGATGAGAAGGTGCCTCAGAGAGACCTCTTAATGAGATGAGAAGGTGCCTCAGAGGAGAGACCTCTTAATGAGATGAGAAGGTGCCTCAGAGGAGAGACCTCTTAATGAGATGAGAAGGTGCCTCAGAATAGAGACCTCTTAATGAGACGAGAAGGTGCCTCAGAGAGACCTCTTAATGAGATGAGAAGGTGCCTCAGAGGAGACCTCTTAATGAGATGAGAAGGTGCCTCAGAGAGACCTCTTAATGAGATGAGAAGGTGCCTCAGAGAGACCTCTTAATGAGATGAGAAGGTGCCTCAGAGGAGAGACCTCTTAATGAGATGAGAAGGTGCCTCAGAGAGACCTCTTAATGAGATGAGAAGGTACCTCAGAGGAGAGACCTCTTAATGAGATGAGAAGGTGCCTCAGAGAGACCTCTTAATGAGATGAGAAGGTGCCTCAGAGGAGACCTCTTAATGAGATGAGAAGGTGCCTCAGAGAGACCTCTTAATGAGATGAGAAGGTGCCTCAGAGAGACCTCTTAATGAGATGAGAAGGTGCCTCAGAGGAGAGACCTCTTAATGAGATGAGAAGGTGCCTCAGAGGAGAGACCTCTTAATGAGATGAGAAGGTGCCTCAGAGGAGAGACCTCTTAATGAGACGAGAAGGTGCCTCAGAGAGACCTCTTAATGAGATGAGAAGGTGCCTCAGAGAGACCTCTTAATGAGATGAGAAGGTGCCTCAGAGAGACCTCTTAATGAGATGAGAAGGTGCCTCAGAGAGACCTCTTAATGAGACGAGAAGGTGCCTCAGAATAGAGACCTCTTAATGAGATGAGAAGGTGCCTCAGAATAGAGACCTCTTAATGAGATGAGAAGGTGCCTCAGAATAGAGACCTCTTAATGAGATGAGAAGGTGCCTCAGAGGAGAGACCTCTTAATGAGATGAGAAGGTGCCTCAGAGGAGAGACCTCTTAATGAGATGAGAAGGTACCTCAGAGAGACCTCTTAATGAGATGAGAAGGTGCCTCAGAGAGAGACCTCTTAATGAGATGAGAAGGTACCTCAGAGGAGAGACCTCTTAATGAGATGAGAAGGTGCCTCAGAGGAGAGACCTCTTAATGAGATGAGAAGGTACCTCAGAGAGACCTCTTAATGAGATGAGAAGGTGCCTCAGAGAGACCTCTTAATGAGATGAGAAGGTGCCTCAGAGGAGAGACCTCTTAATGAGATGAGAAGGTGCCTCAGAGAGACCTCTTAATGAGATGAGAAGGTGCCTCAGAGGAGAGACCTCTTAATGAGATGAGAAGGTGCCTCAGAGGAGAGACCTCTTAATGAGATGAGAAGGTACCTCAGAGAGACCTCTTAATGAGATGAGAAGGTACCTCAGAGAGACCTCTTAATGAGATGAGAAGGTACCTCAGAGAGACCTCTTAATGAGATGAGAAGGTGCCTCAGAGAGACCTCTTAATGAGATGAGAAGGTGCCTCAGAGAGACCTCTTAATGAGATGAGAAGGTGCCTCAGAGAGAGACCTCTTAATGAGATGAGAAGGTACCTCAGAGAGACCTCTTAATGAGATGAGAAGGTGCCTCAGAGGAGAGACCTCTTAATGAGATGAGAAGGTGCCTCAGAGGAGAGACCTCTTAATGAGATGAGAAGGTGCCTCAGAGAGACCTCTTAATGAGATGAGAAGGTGCCTCAGAGAGACCTCTTAATGAGATGAGAAGGTGCCTCAGAGAGACCTCTTAATGAGATGAGAAGGTGCCTCAGAGGAGAGACCTCTTAATGAGATGAGAAGGTGCCTCAGAGAGACCTCTTAATGAGATGAGAAGGTGCCTCAGAGAGACCTCTTAATGAGATGAGAAGGTGCCTCAGAGGAGAGACCTCTTAATGAGATGAGAAGGTGCCTCAGAGAGACCTCTTAATGAGATGAGAAGGTACCTCAGAGGAGAGACCTCTTAATGAGATGAGAAGGTGCCTCAGAGAGACCTCTTAATGAGATGAGAAGGTGCCTCAGAGGAGACCTCTTAATGAGATGAGAAGGTGCCTCAGAGAGACCTCTTAATGAGATGAGAAGGTGCCTCAGAGAGACCTCTTAATGAGATGAGAAGGTGCCTCAGAGGAGAGACCTCTTAATGAGATGAGAAGGTGCCTCAGAGGAGAGACCTCTTAATGAGATGAGAAGGTGCCTCAGAGGAGAGACCTCTTAATGAGACGAGAAGGTGCCTCAGAGAGACCTCTTAATGAGATGAGAAGGTGCCTCAGAGAGACCTCTTAATGAGATGAGAAGGTGCCTCAGAATAGAGACCTCTTAATGAGATGAGAAGGTGCCTCAGAATAGAGACCTCTTAATGAGATGAGAAGGTGCCTCAGAGGAGAGACCTCTTAATGAGATGAGAAGGTGCCTCAGAGGAGAGACCTCTTAATGAGATGAGAAGGTACCTCAGAGAGACCTCTTAATGAGATGAGAAGGTGCCTCAGAGAGAGACCTCTTAATGAGATGAGAAGGTACCTCAGAGGAGAGACCTCTTAATGAGATGAGAAGGTGCCTCAGAGGAGAGACCTCTTAATGAGATGAGAAGGTACCTCAGAGAGACCTCTTAATGAGATGAGAAGGTGCCTCAGAGAGACCTCTTAATGAGATGAGAAGGTGCCTCAGAGGAGAGACCTCTTAATGAGATGAGAAGGTGCCTCAGAGAGACCTCTTAATGAGATGAGAAGGTGCCTCAGAGGAGAGACCTCTTAATGAGATGAGAAGGTGCCTCAGAGGAGAGACCTCTTAATGAGATGAGAAGGTACCTCAGAGAGACCTCTTAATGAGATGAGAAGGTACCTCAGAGAGACCTCTTAATGAGATGAGAAGGTACCTCAGAGAGACCTCTTAATGAGATGAGAAGGTGCCTCAGAGAGACCTCTTAATGAGATGAGAAGGTGCCTCAGAGAGACCTCTTAATGAGATGAGAAGGTGCCTCAGAGAGAGACCTCTTAATGAGATGAGAAGGTACCTCAGAGAGACCTCTTAATGAGATGAGAAGGTGCCTCAGAGGAGAGACCTCTTAATGAGATGAGAAGGTGCCTCAGAGGAGAGACCTCTTAATGAGATGAGAAGGTGCCTCAGAGAGACCTCTTAATGAGATGAGAAGGTGCCTCAGAGAGACCTCTTAATGAGATGAGAAGGTGCCTCAGAGAGACCTCTTAATGAGATGAGAAGGTGCCTCAGAGGAGAGACCTCTTAATGAGATGAGAAGGTGCCTCAGAGAGACCTCTTAATGAGATGAGAAGGTGCCTCAGAGAGACCTCTTAATGAGATGAGAAGGTGCCTCAGAGGAGAGACCTCTTAATGAGATGAGAAGGTGCCTCAGAGAGACCTCTTAATGAGATGAGAAGGTGCCTCAGAGGAGAGACCTCTTAATGAGATGAGAAGGTGCCTCAGAGGAGAGACCTCTTAATGAGATGAGAAGGTGCCTCAGAGGAGAGACCTCTTAATGAGACGAGAAGGTGCCTCAGAGGAGAGACCTCTTAATGAGATGAGAAGGTGCCTCAGAGAGACCTCTTAATGAGATGAGAAGGTGCCTCAGAGAGACCTCTTAATGAGATGAGAAGGTGCCTCAGAATAGAGACCTCTTAATGAGATGAGAAGGTGCCTCAGAGAGACCTCTTAATGAGATGAGAAGGTGCATCAGAGAGACCTCTTAATGAGATGAGAAGGTGCCTCAGAGGAGAGACCTCTTAATGAGATGAGAAGGTGCCTCAGAATAGAGACCTCTTAATGAGATGAGAAGGTGCCTCAGAATAGAGACCTCTTAATGAGATGAGAAGGTGCCTCAGAGAGACCTCTTAATGAGATGAGAAGGTGCCTCAGAGAGACCTCTTAATGAGATGAGAAGGTGCCTCAGAGAGACCTCTTAATGAGATGAGAAGGTGCCTCAGAGGAGAGACCTCTTAATGAGATGAGAAGGTGCCTCAGAGGAGAGACCTCTTAATGAGATGAGAAGGTGCCTCAGAGAGACCTCTTAATGAGATGAGAAGGTGCCTCAGAATAGAGACCTCTTAATGAGATGAGAAGGTGCCTCAGAGGAGAGACCTCTTAATGAGATGAGAAGGTGCCTCAGAGGAGAGACCTCTTAATGAGATGAGAAGGTGCCTCAGAGGAGAGACCTCTTAATGAGATGAGAAGGTGCCTCAGAGGAGAGACCTCTTAATGAGATGAGAAGGTGCCTCAGAGGAGAGACCTCTTAATGAGATGAGAAGGTGCCTCAGAGGAGAGACCTCTTAATGAGATGAGAAGGTGCCTCAGAATAGAGACCTCTTAATGAGATGAGAAGGTGCCTCAGAGAGACCTCTTAATGAGATGAGAAGGTGCCTCAGAGGAGAGACCTCTTAATGAGATGAGAAGGTGCCTCAGAGGAGAGACCTCTTAATGAGATGAGAAGGTGCCTCAGAATAGAGACCTCTTAATGAGATGAGAAGGTGCCTCAGAGGAGAGACCTCTTAATGAGATGAGAAGGTGCCTCAGAGGAGAGACCTCTTAATGAGATGAGAAGGTGCCTCAGAGAGACCTCTTAATGAGATGAGAAGGTGCCTCAGAGAGACCTCTTAATGAGATGAGAAGGTGCCTCAGAGAGACCTCTTAATGAGATGAGAAGGTGCCTCAGAGGAGAGACCTCTTAATGAGATGAGAAGGTGCCTCAGAGGAGAGACCTCTTAATGAGATGAGAAGGTGCCTCAGAGAGACCTCTTAATGAGATGAGAAGGTGCCTCAGAGAGACCTCTTAATGAGATGAGAAGGTGCCTCAGAGGAGAGACCTCTTAATGAGATGAGAAGGTGCCTCAGAATAGAGACCTCTTAATGAGATGAGAAGGTGCCTCAGAGAGACCTCTTAATGAGATGAGAAGGTGCCTCAGAGGAGAGACCTCTTAATGAGATGAGAAGGTGCCTCAGAGAGACCTCTTAATGAGATGAGAAGGTGCCTCAGAGAGACCTCTTAATGAGATGAGAAGGTGCCTCAGAATAGAGACCTCTTAATGAGATGAGAAGGTGCCTCAGAGAGACCTCTTAATGAGATGAGAAGGTGCCTCAGAATAGAGACCTCTTAATGAGATGAGAAGGTGCCTCAGAGAGACCTCTTAATGAGATGAGAAGGTGCCTCAGAGAGACCTCTTAATGAGATGAGAAGGTGCCTCAGAGAGACCTCTTAATGAGATGAGAAGGTGCCTCAGAGAGACCTCTTAATGAGATGAGAAGGTGCCTCAGAGAGACCTCTTAATGAGATGAGAAGGTGCCTCAGAGGAGAGACCTCTTAATGAGATGAGAAGGTGCCTCAGAGGAGAGACCTCTTAATGAGATGAGAAGGTGCCTCAGAGAGACCTCTTAATGAGATGAGAAGGTACCTCAGAGAGACCTCTTAATGAGATGAGAAGGTGCCTCAGAGAGACCTCTTAATGAGATGAGAAGGTGCCTCAGAGGAGAGACCTCTTAATGAGATGAGAAGGTGCCTCAGAGAGACCTCTTAATGAGATGAGAAGGTGCCTCAGAGAGACCTCTTAATGAGATGAGAAGGTGCCTCAGAGGAGAGACCTCTTAATGAGATGAGAAGGTGCCTCAGAATAGAGACCTCTTAATGAGATGAGAAGGTGCCTCAGAGGAGAGACCTCTTAATGAGATGAGAAGGTGCCTCAGAGGAGAGACCTCTTAATGAGATGAGAAGGTGCCTCAGAGGAGAGACCTCTTAATGAGATGAGAAGGTGCCTCAGAGAGACCTCTTAATGAGATGAGAAGGTACCTCAGAGAGACCTCTTAATGAGATGAGAAGGTGCCTCAGAGAGACCTCTTAATGAGATGAGAAGGTGCCTCAGAGAGACCTCTTAATGAGATGAGAAGGTGCCTCAGAGAGACCTCTTAATGAGATGAGAAGGTGCCTCAGAGAGACCTCTTAATGAGATGAGAAGGTGCCTCAGAGGAGAGACCTCTTAATGAGATGAGAAGGTGCCTCAGAGGAGAGACCTCTTAATGAGATGAGAAGGTGCCTCAGAGAGACCTCTTAATGAGATGAGAAGGTGCCTCAGAGAGACCTCTTAATGAGATGAGAAGGTGCCTCAGAGAGACCTCTTAATGAGATGAGAAGGTGCCTCAGAGAGACCTCTTAATGAGATGAGAAGGTGCCTCAGAGAGACCTCTTAATGAGATGAGAAGGTGCCTCAGAATAGAGACCTCTTAATGAGATGAGAAGGTGCCTCAGAGAGACCTCTTAATGAGATGAGAAGGTGCCTCAGAGGAGAGACCTCTTAATGAGATGAGAAGGTGCCTCAGAGAGACCTCTTAATGAGATGAGAAGGTGCCTCAGAGAGACCTCTTAATGAGATGAGAAGGTGCCTCAGAGAGACCTCTTAATGAGATGAGAAGGTGCCTCAGAATAGAGACCTCTTAATGAGATGAGAAGGTGCCTCAGAGGAGAGACCTCTTAATGAGATGAGAAGGTGCCTCAGAGGAGAGACCTCTTAATGAGACGAGAAGGTGCCTCAGAGAGACCTCTTAATGAGATGAGAAGGTGCCTCAGAGAGACCTCTTAATGAGATGAGAAGGTGCCTCAGAATAGAGACCTCTTAATGAGATGAGAAGGTGCCTCAGAGGAGAGACCTCTTAATGAGATGAGAAGGTGCCTCAGAGGAGAGACCTCTTAATGAGATGAGAAGGTGCCTCAGAGGAGAGACCTCTTAATGAGATGAGAAGGTGCCTCAGAGGAGAGACCTCTTAATGAGATGAGAAGGTGCCTCAGAGGAGAGACCTCTTAATGAGATGAGAAGGTGCCTCAGAGGAGAGACCTCTTAATGAGATGAGAAGGTGCCTCAGAGAGACCTCTTAATGAGATGAGAAGGTGCCTCAGAGGAGAGACCTCTTAATGAGATGAGAAGGTGCCTCAGAATAGAGACCTCTTAATGAGATGAGAAGGTGCCTCAGAGGAGAGACCTCTTAATGAGATGAGAAGGTGCCTCAGAGAGACCTCTTAATGAGATGAGAAGGTGCCTCAGAGGAGAGACCTCTTAATGAGATGAGAAGGTGCCTCAGAGGAGAGACCTCTTAATGAGATGAGAAGGTGCCTCAGAGAGACCTCTTAATGAGATGAGAAGGTGCCTCAGAGGAGAGACCTCTTAATGAGATGAGAAGGTGCCTCAGAGGAGAGACCTCTTAATGAGATGAGAAGGTGCCTCAGAGAGACCTCTTAATGAGATGAGAAGGTGCCTCAGAGAGACCTCTTAATGAGATGAGAAGGTGCCTCAGAATAGAGACCTCTTAATGAGATGAGAAGGTGCCTCAGAGGAGAGACCTCTTAATGAGATGAGAAGGTGCCTCAGAGAGACCTCTTAATGAGATGAGAAGGTGCCTCAGAGGAGAGACCTCTTAATGAGATGAGAAGGTGCCTCAGAGGAGAGACCTCTTAATGAGATGAGAAGGTGCCTCAGAGAGACCTCTTAATGAGATGAGAAGGTGCCTCAGAGAGACCTCTTAATGAGATGAGAAGGTGCCTCAGAGAGACCTCTTAATGAGATGAGAAGGTGCCTCAGAGGAGAGACCTCTTAATGAGACGAGAAGGTGCCTCAGAGGAGAGACCTCTTAATGAGACGAGAAGGTGCCTCAGAATAGAGACCTCTTAATGAGATGAGAAGGTGCCTCAGAATAGAGACCTCTTAATGAGATGAGAAGGTGCCTCAGAATAGAGACCTCTTAATGAGATGAGAAGGTGCCTCAGAGGAGAGACCTCTTAATGAGATGAGAAGGTGCCTCAGAGGAGAGACCTCTTAATGAGATGAGAAGGTGCCTCAGAGGAGAGACCTCTTAATGAGATGAGAAGGTGCCTCAGAATAGAGACCTCTTAATGAGATGAGAAGGTGCCTCAGAGGAGAGACCTCTTAATGAGATGAGAAGGTGCCTCAGAGGAGAGACCTCTTAATGAGATGAGAAGGTGCCTCAGAGAGACCTCTTAATGAGATGAGAAGGTGCCTCAGAGAGACCTCTTAATGAGATGAGAAGGTGCCTCAGAGGAGAGACCTCTTAATGAGATGAGAAGGTGCCTCAGAGAGACCTCTTAATGAGACGAGAAGGTGCCTCAGAGAGACCTCTTAATGAGATGAGAAGGTGCCTCAGAGGAGAGACCTCTTAATGAGATGAGAAGGTGCCTCAGAGAGACCTCTTAATGAGATGAGAAGGTGCCTCAGAGAGACCTCTTAATGAGATGAGAAGGTGCCTCAGAGAGACCTCTTAATGAGACGAGAAGGTGCCTCAGAGAGACCTCTTAATGAGACGAGAAGGTGCCTCAGAGAGACCTCTTAATGAGATGAGAAGGTGCCTCAGAGGAGAGACCTCTTAATGAGATGAGAAGGTGCCTCAGAGGAGAGACTGGATGAACTGCTGTTACTATTATCCTCATCCGTCCGCTCACGGTGTTTAGTTCTCAGTTAAGAGCAGTGGTGGAAGAAGTACACAGTTCCTTTACTTTAAGTAAAAGTAGAAATACCCAGATAAATTAGTCGTCTCCACACAGACCTCATTCTCAGGCCTCATCCTCACTCCCAGACATCGTCCGCACCTCATCCCAGCCCCAACGTCACTCCCAGACATCATCCGCACCTCATCCCAGCCCCATCGTCACTCCCAGATCTCATCCCCACTCCCAGGCAACATCTATGCCACATGTATGTTGAACGCTACACATAAGACAAACCTGCTGGACACTGTCTCCTTGACCACCCTGTCTCCTTGACCACCCTGTCTCCTGGAGCTCTGGTTGGACTTCCTGACTGGGGCACCTAAATGGACACTTCACCAAAAAAAACAATGCTGATTTTATTTTGCACATAATCTCACACGCATCCAAAAACTCAGTTTTGCGCACATTAATTTTGTTTGACAGTTGTGTTATGTGTTTGAATGTGGCCACCAATGATGTCATCATGGACACCAAATCCATGTGTTAATTACAGCTCCATTAAATGATAAGGTAACAGTCCCTATAAGACAAGGCATTGCTATCTTTTCATCTACATCATTTTCACGGAGCTGTAATTTACAATTAATGAATCAATTAGCTGCACTTCTTGGAGCAGGACCGCTGCTTATCTAATGTACTGCCCAGCTTGTAAAGGTCTTTACTCTTGAGATGCTGGAAAATCAATAATTACAATTAGATTTAGACTAAGAAGACAAAAACAATGGTGATTTATTTTACACATAATCTCATATGGATCCAAAAACCCAACACCGTTTTGCACACATTCATTTAGTTTGGTCAGAGTGACTGAGTTTGAACATGGCCACCAGTGATGACATTGGGGACATTGCATCCTGGTGTTGTGTCAGTTACAGCTCCAAACAACAACATCTTATAGGAACTGCTACATCATACGTTAATGGAGCTTAATGTTGATGATATATAGATATATAGAGGATTGTTGAAGCTGTTTTCTTATCAATGTTCGACTGTGGTGATGTGATTTATAGGCTGCGGCTTCAACTCGTAAACCTCTGGACTCTGTCATCATTCTGCCCTCAGATTTATTACTGGTGACAGATGTAATACTGTGTCCTTTATGATAGATATGATACCCACCACTGTGTCCTTTATGATAGATATGATGCCCACCACTGTGTCCTTTATGATAGATATGATACCCACCACTGTGTCCTTTATGATAGATATGATGCCCACCACTGTGTCCTTTATGATAGATATGATGCCCACCACTGTGTCCTTTATGATAGATATGATACCCACCACTGTGTCCTTTATGATAGATATGATACCCACCACTGTGTCCTTTATGATAGATATGATGCCCACCACTGTGTCCTTTATGATAGATATGATACCCACCACTGTGTCCTTTATGATATATATGATACCCACCACTGTGTCCTTTATGATAGATATGATACCCACCACTGTGTCCTTTATGATAGATATGATGCCCACCACTGTGTCCTTTATGATAGATATGATGCCCACCACTGTGTCCTTTATTATAGATATGATACCCACCACTGTGTCCTTTATGATAGAGATGATACCCACCACTGTGTCCTTTATGATAGATATGATACCCACCACTGTGTCCTTTATGATATATTAGGGGTGGACGGTATAAACGGTATAAACGGTATGAATTTGCGCTACGGTATGGATTTTGATTATACCTTCATACCTTGTGACCGGTAGACTAGAGCAGCTAGTCACAGCAGTAGCAATGATGTTAACGTTACTTGACGATTCACTCAACGTTTGCAGTGGTCGTTGCATAGTGTTTAATTGTACTGAGTTTTTCTCCACTTGCTCACGGACCTTGTCATATAGTTTGGGCATTTCAATTTGGCTAAGGAGGCTGAGAGGAGACTTGCTTTAGCGCAGCAACGGGCTAACGTTAGCCATTTTAAGATACATTTATATACTGCAATATATATCGTTACCGTCTATGCTTCAAATTATACCGTGATATACATTTTAGACCATACCGTCCAGCCCTATTATATATATATGTTTATTTTAAAGCCCTTAATGGTAAATCACAACACTGTTCTGGAATCTTGGAACCTATTCTGCACATTGGGGTGGAAAATAGCCGAAGCTAATAACTTACTCAGTCCAAAGAGACTTGGTTAATACGATTTATTAACACAATCAAAGTATCAATACAAATAGTCAGAGTTGGGCTGAATGACTGTCACCGAGGTGGTTAGCTAAGACGGTTGCTATTTGCGGTTGCAGCCCCCAAACTGTGGAACGAGTTGCCCCCCCCCCCCCCCCCCCCCCCCCCCACACACGCTCCCAGTGTTTAGGTCCCATCTTAAAACACATTTGTTGGGCGCCCAAGTGGCGAACCATGTATCGTGCTGCGTCGTGAAGCAGCCGACCCAGGTTCGATTCCCGGACCCGGCGTCCTTTGCCGAATGTCTCCCCCCCGCTCTGTCTCCCGTTCTTCCTCTCTCTCTCTCTCTACTGGACTGCCCGGTAGTAAAAAGCAATACAAATCTACGAAAACATAAAAAAATAAATAAAATAAAAACATTTGTTCTCCCTAGATTTTAAGAAAATGTAGTCTGCTGCTGTAATTTTGTTTGTAGTTCTGTGTACTTTGTATTGTGTTTATGTGTTTTTTATTTATTTTTTTACTTATGTTTTTTACTGTGAAGCACTTTGGTCAACCATGTTGTTTTTAAATGTGCTATACAAATAAAGTTGGATTATATTGGATTGGATACACAACTGGAAAGGGTTGGGGTCAAAGGAATGTGACATCTTTGGGGACATAATGTGAAGTCTTCCTAATATACTAACCTACACTGTAGCACTCAACACTTTGATGAACATTGTTACTCAGCTGATAGAGTTGTACCCTTCCTGCTGTATTGTTGTACAAAACTCGTAAGTCGCTTTGGATAAAAGCGTCAGCTAAATGACAAAATGTAAAATGTAAATGTAAGGTGAGACAGGAAGGACTGGGGGTAGGGATGTGGATAGGAAGGAAAGATGAACAGGATCAAAGAGAGAGGGGGGAAGGAGGTTATCTCCCACAATTCACTCTTTCTTATCTTATAATGTTAATATAAATGTTTGATTAGAAATTACAATCACATAGTAATCCAGTAAATAAAAATAACTAGATACTTTAACCTAATGATTAACAAAAACAATGAATAAAAGTCAATTGAAAACCTTAATCTAGTCGTTAAATACCATTTTAAAAGAAAAAGAAATGAAAGTAAAATATTCAAACACATAATTTACAATATGACCCCTGGATTAAGATCCACATGTATCTTTCTAATTTCATAGTTGTGATTTTCACTCTCTTATCCAAAATATTGGTTCAATTCTAGTAATTATTTTGACCCAATGTCAGGTGAAGTAAATCATCAACTCTGATTTGGCCTAGAATCTGAAAAAAAAACCTTTTTCTTTCAATCAGGGAGAGAAAGATTCTACACCTTCAACCTTTCCTCCGTTGGTGAAAACAAACCCCTAGTCGTGTTAATTAAGGGATAAGAAAAAATTTACTACTTTCATAACACATTTTACAAGATGGATCTAAGTTCATCTATGCAGCAGTGCATAACCGTAAAAATATGGTGCAAGAGGATTAAGCGGCTCATCAAATGACTGCTTGGTTCTTAAGGTTCCTCCAGTCTGAACCAGGAAAAACAGCTTGTCCCTCCGACTGACTCTGAAGCTGAAGGTTCTTCCTTCTCTTGGTCTCCGACCACCGTGTGTCGACTTGTAGCCTGATGAACGGTGTCTTGTTTCGTCAGCTCGACGTCGCTGTAAATTAGGGTAAAACCTCAGTGTCTTAACGAGTTGAAATAAAGGTTTGAAATTAAATTAAAGGACTGTGGCCACTGACATGGCAGCTGAGTGAGGATGAGGCCCGGGAGTGGGGATGAGGCCTGGGAGTGAGGATGAGGCCTGGGAGTGGGGATGAGGCCGAGGCCTGGGAGTGAGGATGAGGCCTGGGAGTGAGGATGAGGCCGAGGCCTGGGAGTGAGGATGAGGCCTGGGAGTGAGGATGAGGCCCGGGAGTGAGGATGAGGCCCAGGAGTGAGGATGAGGCCTGGGAGTGAGGATGAGGCCCGTGAGTGGGGATGAGGCCTGGGAGTGAGGATGAGGCCTGGGAGTGGGGATGAGGCCTGGGAGTGAGGATGAGGCCCGGGAGTGGGGATGAGGCCCGGGAGTGAGGATGAGGTCTGGGAGTGGGGATGAGGCCCGGGAGTGAGGATGAGGCCTGGGAGTGAGGATGAGGCCCAGGAGTGGGGATGAGGCCCGGGAGTGAGGATGAGGCCTGGGAGTGGGGATGAGGCCCGAGAGTGAGGATGAGGCCCGGGAGTGGGGATGAGGCCCGGGAGTGAGGATGAGGCCTGGGAGTGGGGATGAGGCCTGGGAGTGAGGATGAGGCCTGGGAGTGAGGATGAGGCCCGGGAGTGAGGATGAGGCCTGGGAGTGAGGATGAGGCCTGGGAGTGAGGATGAGGCCCGGGAGTGAGGATGAGGCCTGGGAGTGAGGATGAGGCCCAGGAGTGGGGATGAGGCCCGTGAGTGGGGATGAGGCCTGGGAGTGGGGATGAGGCCCAGGAGTGGGGATGAGGCCCAGGAGTGAGGATGAGGCTGGGATGAGGTGAGGATGAGGCCTGGGAGTGAGGATGAGGCCCAGGAGTGGGGATGAGGCCCGGGAGTGAGGATGAGGCCTGGGAGTGAGGATGAGGCCCAGGAGTGGGGATGAGGCCTGGGAGTGAGGATGAGGCCTGGGAGTGAGGATGAGGCCTGGGAGTGAGGATGAGGCCTGGGAGTGAGGATGAGGCTGGGATGAGGTGAGGATGAGGCTGGGATGAGGTGAGGATGAGGCCTGGGAGAGGGAGGGTGTGTTTGGACGCTCGTCACCACAGCCTCTCCGACCAGCATATGGTCAGCTGTGGTTTCAAGTGACAACCCCCCGAGCTCTGCCAGCAGCCTGAGCCTGTCTGCTCTGCTCAGACCCTCCTGCCTCTGATCCAGCTCCCTGCTCGCTGCTCTGCCCCGGAGGAGCTGCTATCTGGTTACACAACACGCTGCTCTGAGCGGGGAGCTCCGTATGAAGGTATGGATCCATACGACGGTGTGGGTTTTTACCATACCATATCCCACAGTGTGTACTGTGTACAGTGCATATCGTAAAGGGTTTTTAGTTTTTACAATACCGTCTCCCACAGTGTGTACAGTGCATATCGTAAAGGGTTTTTACCATACCATCTCCCACTGTGTGTATACTATAGTGCATATCGTAAAGTTTTTTTTTACCATACCATCACCCACGGTGTGTATACTATAGTGCAGGGGTCTTCAATTAAGTTTGGCCGAGGGCCAAATTTTTTCCAAGCCATCGTATGGGGGTCCGGAAACAAAAACAATGGCTAATTTAATATATATTGATAGTGAAAACATTTTAACTCTGTGACAGACCACCTTATAACTAAGACATACATTTGTGGCAGAGGCAGAGAATGGACAAAATAAACGAGCTGCATAGGTGGCATAATAAACTGTAAACGACATACACATTTGCACTGAACATTATACCTTTGTCTTTTTGCCATTTTATTATAAAACCAGAGACAAGCGCCCATCTCTTATTGGTCTATCTTACATTACGCGCAACCAATGCGTCTATCTGACAG
This sequence comes from Notolepis coatsorum, assembly GCF_963971535.1. NCBI lineage: Eukaryota > Metazoa > Chordata > Actinopteri > Aulopiformes > Paralepididae > Notolepis > Notolepis coatsorum. The sequence goes on from NC_140172.1 coordinate 137,848,837, forward strand.
CCCTTTCTGTGGAGCGCACTGGACTATTGAGAAACAATAGGAATTTTCTATTGGTTCTCCCAGTCCATGTGACCATTTCTAGCATTTCCATTGGCTATAGTGACAGACATAGATATATGATAAATGGATAGATACAGTGGATTAGATGCAGTCCAGGGAAAACAACCAATCTAGATATTTCAAGATTCTATGCTATGCTTCTCTGAGAGATGCACAAAATTTTGAGATGACAATCGATTCCGATACAATAAAGCAAGTCTTTATCACAAACAAATCCAAAGATATTTAATGTTTTACAAAACATGTCTAGTGTTGCGCCCGGCTTTAGAGGGTTAAAAGCCTAATTGTATTTTTTATTTAGTCAATAAGTGTCTCGTTGTAATTCCTTATATACCTAATGTAGCGCATCTTCTTGAAGCAGATTCAGCTTTTTTTGCTCTGATTTGACTTCAGTTTAATTGCATTGTTACTATTCACATGTGTGGTGCCGTCACAGTCATATATAAGTAAAGATAAAGTTTGAATGACTTACTGAACTGGTGTTTTAATTTCACACCACACATGTGGTGTGGCTGGTTTGTTATTTCAGCACCAGGCGCTGTCCACCGACTTTTTTCATGTTGAGCAAGCGCTACATTGCACCTCGCTGCCTATACCTGTTATTCACTCTCAACAAAACAAAGTATAATAAGCATTATTTAGGTGGTGGTAGTTTCTCTATTTGGACATTATAGCTAACATATAGCCTAGCCTAGTTTGTCTGATTAAAAAAATATATATAAATTTTTTTTAATAATCTGAGGGGCCAGATATTATTGCTGGCGGGCCAATTTCGGCCCGCGGGCCGCCTATTGCCGACCCCTGCTATAATGCATATCGTAAAGGGTTTTTTACCATACCATCACCCACGGTGTGTATACTATAGTGCATATCGTAAAGTTTTTTTTACTATACCATCACCCACGGTGTGTATACTATATAGTGCATATCGTAAAGTTTTTTTTTACCATACCATCACCCACGGTGTGTATACTATAGTGCATATCGTAAAGGGTTTTTTACCATACCATCACCCACGGTGTGTATACTATAGTATAGTGCATATCGTAAAGTTTTTTTTTACTAGAGATGTTCCGATACCATTTTTTCCTTCCCGATCCGATTCCGATACCTAAGCCGATACCGATACTGACCAGTGCATACATTTAAAAATAATAATGATATTATATAAATTATAAAAAAAAAATAAAAAATTATATATATATACTGTTTTTTAGTAATAACTAGAAAGTAATGGTATTTATTCAACAACAGGTGATTGTATAGATTAGTATTAGTATCATTAATTGACAACTATGCTCAATGAGTTCACCCACGGAAAGGTTGTTGGGACATTGGTTCCGCATGGACGTTATACGTTGTTGCACTTGCTACCAGAAGGCTCCGGTTCAGTTAGCTAGTAGCAGAGGCTCTGTTGTGATTTTTAATGCACAATAAATATTCAACATTCTCTTTTGAGACTCCGCCTCAGACTCTTATCATTTGGCACCAAAAGCTAAACATTGTCACCGGTATGGCTGTCCGCATTATGTCATTAATTGCGTGCATGTGTGGGAGAGGTCGATCAGTTAGCCACGTTAGCGTGAGCTAGGTTAGCCATTTAACGTGAGCTAACGTTAGATGGAAAGACAATGTAACGTTACTAGTGAAAAAGTGATTTACCTTGGAATACTCCTTTGCCAACTTGCTGTACTTTGCTTGCAGGTCTGCAGCCATTATTGCTGGATTATGAATAGTCCCAATTTTAGCCAAGGTAACGTTAAGCTAAAACTAGCTTTTCAGATAGCTCTTCAGCTAATGCTAATAACACCAGCAAGCGAGATCCCCGTCACACTGCTCTGTCGTGTCGGGACGATGGCATTTAAGAAGGTATCTGCTGTTAAAATGACAAACAGCATTGACACTTTAATTCACAGTCGATTAAAAACACGTTTGTTTTATAATGCTCAATCTCAGCAGGAGGATACTGCACGTGTTGTTGATAAATTACGTCATATGGTATCGGAGGCTAGACTTTCGGCGTACTCGCCGATACCGATACCAGCATTTTAGGCTGTATCGGAGGCATTTCCGATACTGGTATCGGTATCGAAACAACTACATTTTTTACCATACCATCACCATTTACCATACCATCACCCACGGTGTGTATACACACACCACCAGACACACACACCACTGAGGATAAACGGGGCTACCGTGGACAGGGTGAGCAGCTTTAAGTACCTGGGGGTCCACATCTCAGAGGATCTGACATATCGTAAAGGGTTTTTTACCATACCATCACCCACGGTGTGTATACTATAGTGCATATCGTAAAGGGTTTTTACCATACCATCACCCACGGTGTGTATACTATAGTGCATATCGTAAAGGGATTTTACCATACCATCACCCACAGTGTGTACAGTGCATATCGTAATTTTCTTTATATATATTTACATACTATATATCTTTAACAAAGAAATATGTCCCTTGCTGCAGTATTGAATGAAATAGCACCATGACAACTGCATTACAAGATAAAGACAAAAAAAGATGCTTTGTCATCTTGTAATTTGTACTGGAAAACTGTACCGCCAAATACTGTCAAAAAACGAAGAAAAATATTATTTTCGATATTATATGATATTTTGGTCATATCGCTCAGCCCTGTGCAAGCTATGTTGTTATTGTTGTTTTTCTTTGAATTATTTGCACAAATAATAATAGAGCGGTTTTGAGCACCACAAGGTATCGAGGGTGCATTTCCATCAGATGTGGCTGAGTTTTCACAATCATAAGCCATCGGCTAGAAGTGTATGGAAGTGATGAGTCGACACAAAATGGCTGCCAAATATCTCTGCAAGGGAAAAGCATGTTGAACAATAGTCTGAAATAAACTCATATCAAGGCGAGAATGACTTTCTGCCTTTACTCTCAAATTTCACTAATGTCTCAATTAAATTAAATTCAATGTGTGTCTCTCTCTCTCTCTCTCTCTCTCTCACTCTCTCTCTCTCTCTCTCTCTCTCTCTCTCTCTCTCTACCATGAGAACAGACTTATAAAAATGACTATTTAGTAGTTTGCAGTAGGTTGTGGAATTTCACTACAACATAGTTGGTGATATTTATTGTTTTTATATATTATTATTTGTTTTATTTATTTATATATTTTCATTTATTTCTTGTTTTTCAGTTCAATTATATATACAGTTCAAAGTCGTCATGTTAAAAAGAAACACCAGTGTTAAAATTCAATAAATACAATATTATGTTTCTCAAATCAATAAGTAATTGTGTTTGATCGTGATTTCAATATCAATCAAAATAATCGTGATTATGATTTTTGCTATAATTGAGCAGCTCTACCGTTGAGTGGTATTCATGATGATCCATCGTGTCTGTCCAGCTACATCTGTTTTAAATTATCTTTCAATTAAGAGTGTCATTATGAGAATACATTCTTTGGTCTCCCTGACCACCTGTCTGTAGACATTAAACATTTTTAAACAAGGCCTAATAACCCTCTTTAATAGAGCCTTTGGCTAACTCCACTTGTCTTTGTTTTGTGTATTTGGGAATTGCCCTAACCATGCCTATTTTATCTGTTCCTTTAAATTTGTATTCTACTTTTATTTATTTATTATTATTATACTTTTTTTCTTTTTTTTTTTTTTTTTTAACCTGTAGCACTCTGAGATTCCATTGTGAAGTGTAGAGTGCACTACAAATAAAATGTATTATTATAATAATTATTATTATTATTATACAAATACTGTTGTTTCTGCAAATGCAGGACTATGTCAGGTTTGCGATTTTAAAAAGCAAACCGGCGGACAGCGACTGCTCTGCGTCTGTTTTCTCTCCGCCTTGTGACAGATGAGTGTTGCCGCTCGCTAACGGAGAGGGTAGCGTCCTTAATTCATTTAGGATTGTTACAGGGCTGTCCCCCTGCCGCCCTAATGTTTTCCACTGTGACTTATTTCCTGGAAGATTATAAGAACATGACTGAAATCACAGTAATATTCACAAATGTGCTGTGGCACTAGATACACACTAGATTTAAAGAGGTAGATAGTACGAGTTAGATAATGTACATTTAGTTAGAGAATGTACAGTTAATTAGAGAATGTACAGTTTGTTAGAGAATGTACAGTTAATTAGAGAATGTACAGTTTGTTAGATAATGTACAGTTAGTTAGAGAATGTACAGTTAGTTAGAGAATGTACAGTTAATTAGAGAATGTACAGTTTGTTAGATAATGTACAGTTAGTTAGAGAATGTACAGTTTGTTAGATAATGTACAGTTAGTTAGATAATGCACAGTGAGTTAGATAATGTACAGTTAGTTAGATAATGCACAGTGAGTTAGATAATGTACAGTTAGTTAGATAATGTACAGTTAGGTGGATAATGTACAGGTAGGTGGATAATGTACAGTTAGTTAGAGAATGTACAGTTAGTTAGATAATGTACAGTGAGTTAGATAATGTACAGTTAGTTAGAGAATGTACAGTTTGTTAGATAATGTACAGTTAATTAGAGAATGTACAGTTTGTTAGATAATGTACAGTTAGTTAGAGAATGTACAGTTAGTTAGATAATGTACAGTTAGGTGGATAATGTACAGTTAGGTGGATAATGTACAGTTAGTTAGAGAATGTACAGTTAGTTAGATAATGTACAGTGAGTTAGATAATGTACAGTTTGTTAGATAATGTACAGTTAGTTAGAGAATGTACAGTTAGTTAGAGAATGTACAGTTAGTTAGAGAATGTACAGTTTGTTAGAGAATGTACAGTTAGTTAAATAATGTACAGTTAGTTAGATAATGTACAGTTAGTTAGAGAATGTAGTTAGTTAGAGAATGTAGTTAGTTAGAGAATGTAGTTAGAGAATCTACAGTTAGTTAGATAATGTACAGTTGGTGTGTGTGTGTGTGTGTGTGTGTGTGTGTGTTTGTGTTATTTTCATATTATCTGTATCATTTTGTAATAATAATGGCTTTGGTTACACCTCATCTGGAGGGGAGCATGCCCAGTGAGAGTGTGGCATTTCGGGACAGCTGGATAAATAAAAAGAACCCCCCCCCCCCCACCAGGACCTGAGCTCGCGCTTGCAGACTTTGATCATCTGTTTATACATGCAGTCAGTGTCTTAGGCGAGATAAGAGACGTTTCCACCGCACACTGGCGCAGTGCTACCAGGTCCCTCTGCTCTGTGGGAATACTGAGCATGTGGGAATACTGAGAGATTACATCTGAGTGGTAGTTACATCTGTTTCATACTGAGTGGCAGTTACATCTGTTTCATAATGAGTAGTAGTTACATCTGTTTCATAATGAGTAGTAGTTACATCTGTTTCATAATGAGTAGTAGTTACATCTGTTTCATAATAAGTAGTAGTTAGTTACACCTGTTTCATAATGAGTAGTAGTTACATCTGTTTCATAATAAGTAATAGTTAGTTACACCTGTTTCATAATGAGTAGTAGTTACATCTGTTTCATACTGAGTAGAGATTACATCTGTTTCATACTGAGTAGAGATTACATCTGTTTCATACTTTGATTGATTGATTGAAAACGTTATTAACAGATTGCAGAATGGGTACAGTACAGCTCAATACATACAATTGTTAAGGGGATGCAGACCAGAGAAAGACTTTCGTCTTGTTTACATCAGGGTCCCCCATTTTCAATTCATCATAACATATATGACACACATGACATACAGATAGACAGTACTGCTACATCTGTACATATATGACATACCAGATTTGCAAATACAGTACTGTTTGTGGTACAAAAAGAGTCTAGAAAAGAGAGTATATACATTTGACGTAGAAACTGTACATTGGAGGAGGTTGGATACGTGGGGTGGGGGGGGACTGTACATTGGAGGTGGATGGGGTGGGGGGGGGGGGGGTTGGTAGGGTTGGTTGAGTAGAGATTACATCGGTTTCATACTGAGTAGAGATTACATCTGTTTCATACTGAGTAGAGATTACATCTGTTTCATACTGAGTAGAGATTACATCTGTTTCATACTGAGTAGAGATTACATCTGTTTCATACTGAGTAGAGATTACATCTGTTTCATACTGAGTAGAGATTACATCTGTTTCATACTGAGTAGAGATTACATCTGTTACATACTGAGTAGAGATTACATCTGTTTCATACTGAGTAGAGATTACATCTGTTACATAATGAGTAGAGATTACATCTGTTTCATACTGAGTAGAGATTACATCTGTTTCATACTGAGTAGAGATTACATCTGTTTCATACTGAGTAGAGATTACATCTGTTTCATACTGAGTAGAGATTACATCTGTTTCATACTGAGTAGAGATTACATCTGTTTCATACTGAGTAGAGATTACATCTGTTTCATATTGAGTAGAGATTACATCTGTTTCATACTGAGTAGAGATTACATCTGTTTCATACTGAGTAGAGATTACATCTGTTTCATAATGAGTAGAGATTACATCCGTTACATACTGAGTAGAGATTACATCTGTTTCATACTGAGTAGAGATTACATCTGTTTCATATTGAGTAGAGATTACATCTGTTTCATAATGAGTAGAGATTACATCTGTTTCATACTGAGTAGAGATTACATCCGTTACATACTGAGTAGAGATTACATCGGTTTCATACTGAGTAGTAGTAGTTACATCTGTGTCATAATGAGCAGTGTCTTCTTCGTCTGTTTCATACCGAGCAGTGTCTTCTTCGTCTGTTTCATACCGAGCAGTGTCTTCCGGTTCAAGTCGCCACAGTGAGCATCAGTAGCCCAGGCGGTATATTAACGCTGACTCATCACAGTGACAGAGCAACCTGTATATGCCTCCCGCTCCCCGCCCCCCTCTCCTCCATTAATGATGTATAGTACAGCCCCAGTGCCTATAATCACCTGGCCCCGCGTCTGATGATTAATGACACGAGGAAAAAATAGATACAAATTCACTCACACACACACACACACAGTATAAGACCTACTTATGGCCTCTCGGAGCTCAGCATCTGTGCTTCTGTACGTGTGCCGCTCACGGAGGCAGCCATGCGTGGCCCGTATGTAGATTCCAGGGCTGTTTGCTGCGAGGATCGTTCCTGTCGAGCGTGAATATATTCACGTGAGGAGAGACCGGCACACTGTAAGGCTCTCTCCCTGGGTACTGTACGGCAACGCCATGTTGGATTATAGGCCAACCATGCATACTGTGTGTATGTATGTATGTATGTATGTATGTATGTATGTATGTATGTATGTATGTATGTATGTATGTATGTATGTATGTATGTATGTATGTATGGATGTATGGATGTATGTATGTATGTATGTATGCATGCATGTATGTATGTATGTATGTATGTATGTATGTATGTATGTATGTATGTATGTGTGTGTGTGTGTGTATGCATGTATGTGTGTGTATGTACTGTATGTGTGTGTATGTATGTATGTGTGTGTATATGTATGTATATGTATGCCTTCAACCGCCATAAGAACAAAGCGGGGCTCGCAACTCACTTGTAGTTCCAAGGTGATTTAATAGACAAAAAAAGGCAGTAGATGCGACGTTTCGACCTTATCGGTCTTCCTCAAGCATGCATACAACACAAAATGACATATCTTTATACAGGAAGTGAAATAGATTGAATAATCAGCCCCACCTGGTGATCAGTGGCGGTCCCAAGACTTGCATGATTGGTACATTTAATACATGATTAAGTAACAATTTATCTTTTCATTCGACATTTTTTTAGGAGATTTTTTATGAGAAATATATATACTAAACACAGTATTTTTATTTTTATTTATTTTTTAGCATTTTTACAGCTTTATTGGTCACGCAGGACCGACAGAGGCACTATGGTATGCGCCACGAGGGCGCCCCACTAAACACAGTATTAAGACATCATTTACAAATAAGCAACAGGCAACAGTGTGTAAGGTACAAGTCCTAGCCACGGAAAACAAAAACAAAAATGAAAAAACAAAGTCTATTGACTGTCTCCCTCTATAAGTAAAATTTATAAATAAGGTCTAATGTCAAAGTCCTCATTGAGTCCTGTTGGTGCCATAGTTTTAAAGGGGAACTATTTTACTATTTCTTTCACTATTTGGGCACTTTTACACAATTCCTGTGAGTCTATGGAACACCTCTGTAATATATATATTTTTTTTATTCATTGTTTTGTATTTCTAATCAAGTCCTCAAAAACAGCATTTTTCTACCTCAAGATCTCGAGCTGTTTTGAGCCTGGGCTCCTAAACCACTGCGCGTTCTGGTTCACCTGAACATTAACATGCAGCGGTGTCTTTATGACATCACATATAGGGCACATTTTCAAATGACTCAGTTCAGTGAGGGTGAATATTGTGAGAGGAGAATTGGAAGAATGCGCCAATATGAGAATTTTGAGACATAGATCATATTAATATAAGTTCACATAGCTAGGAAACAATGCTAAACACTCAAAAAGGCCATTTATAAGATAGTTCCCCTTTAAGATAATGGATCCACCATACTTCTCTCCTCAGTAGGAGATTATCTATATCTCCCCCTCGTCTTGGAAGATGCACTCTCTCTATTCCAAGGTATCTTAGTGATGAGACATTGTGGTGTGCCTTTTTAAAATGTAAAGCTACTGGGCTTTTTTCATCCTCATTCCGTATCGTACTCCTGTGTTCAACAATACGTGTTTTTAAAGCACGTGTTGTCTTACCGACATGCCTTACTTACCACATGGGCACTTAAGCATATAGATTACATTGGTAGTTGTAGTTGGTAGTTGTAACCCTAACCCCCCCCACTCATAACCCCCCCCCTCCAACCCGATTGATGTCTGTCTCCTGTCGCTCTGTCTTTTTGTGCTATCTCATGCTGTCTTCACCTGTTCCCCCCATGGTCTCATGTTCCTTTTGTTTTCGTTTCTTTGTTTTTGTTTCTTTGTGTTTTGTTTCTTTGTTTTTACTATGTTCCTAACTACTGTCAGCGACTTCGGGTCATTGAGAAGCGCTATATAAATAAAATGAATTATTATTATTATTATTATTATTATTATTATTATTATTATTATTATTATTATTATTATTATTATTATATGTATGCATGTATGTTCTGTATGTGTGTATGTGTGTGTATGTATGTATGCACTGTATGTGTGTGTCCGTTTGAGTGTAGAATAAGTATGTATGTGTCAGGGTTGGAATCAATTATCTTTAAATTCGATCAATTCTAAATGTAAACAGAAATGGCTGTTTACTTTTATGATGATGGGCGTTTGTTCTCATGTACCTGCCAAGAGTGTTCCAGTATTTCAGAAATGTTAACAAAGATCCAATTACTGAATGAATTGAATTGAAGTGAAAGTGAATCGATCCCAACCATGTTATTATGTATGTAGTATGTACTATGTATGTAGTACTATGTATGTATATACTATGTATGTATGTAGTATGTATGTACTGTATGTATGTATGTACTGTACTGTATGACAGGGGCTTAGGTAGCTTCGTGCCAACCTCCATCAGACTGCTGAACACCTAGGTCTGGTGGAGGCCGGACTGCCCCCCCCCCCCCCCCCAAGGACGTTGGGCTACTTAAAAAATAGACTCCCCCTTCCACCTGATGGACACATATCACCTGTATTACTATTATTTATTATTTATATACATATAAACTGCTCCGCATGGATTTTAATATATCATGCTTTAAGTACTGTAGTTTTAATGTAGTTGGTGTTTTTCTTTTATAGTGGTCTTTTTTACTATAGTTTTAACGAAGCTGGTGTTTTTTATACTGGTGAGTGTCTATGTATTGTGACCAGAGGTGCGTTGCTCATGGGACGGGGTTGCACGCCGTGCAACTGGCTCTGTGAGCAGAAGCACGCGCGTGCACACAGGAATGCGCTGCACTCGACTGATGCGCCAACTCGCCAAGTACTAGGGATGGGTACCGAATTTGTTACTTTTAAAGGTACCTACCGAAACACGTCGGTACTACCGAGTATCGATTCACGTGAGATCCACCGGTGCCAACTTTCGGTACTATGCGCCAAAAAAATTCAAAACCGATGACGTCACGTTTTGTTGACCGCAAAAACCAAACCGCACGTTAAGGCACAATACATGTTTTCAAACTCTCTTTGGGTGTTTGCAATTCATGGGGACTGGGGAGTATAATGTCTCTGATATCTATCTTGGTAGTGGGCAGGTTGTTAGAAAGTGTAGCTCAGTTTCCACATCTGCTCTGTCTGACATGGCTGTTAGCCTAGCCACAGAGCGTCTTTAGAGAGGAGATTGAATCCGGGACACAATGGGACACTGGCTCTGTTCATGGTCACGAATGGATTCCAGCTTCATTTATTTACTACAGATAACAAACGTGTTGTTTCTGTTTTTACTTTTTTACATACTTGCGCCACACGGAACAACTGATCACTACAGCCCAGCATCATATTACTGTAGCCAGTCTCTTGAAACACCACTATCTCCAAACGTTCTTTTGCTATGTGCTCGCGCTGCCACGGTGGGTTTTATTTTTAGCGGTCGGCTTACTCCTTCCATAGTTTCACATATTCATTTGACGTTCTTAAGCTGACGTTAGCTAAGCTAACCGTCGGACATAACGTTAGCTCCTAGGGCTACAGTGTAAGCCGGCACAACTCGGGACAGAAGAGTAGAGCATGTGACATCGGTAAACAAGCCGCACACACCGCAGAGCGGGTCTTCTCCAAAGCGGGGGTGGAGCAAAAATAACTGCTAGAATACTCAATCAGCAGCAGAGTAGTTCATTGCTGCTAGATTGTTTGTTTGTTTAATCAGTTGTAAAATACTTTACATTTATTTATTAAATATTAAGTTTGGATTTTTTTTTTACAACTGATGTAGGTAGATACAATTTTTAGAGACTAAAGTACAGAAAAAAGGTACCGTTGGGTACCGGTATCGGTTCAAATGTGAAAGGTACCCATCCCTACCAAGTACCCACCTGGCTACTTTGCATATCAATAGATCAGGTCGTCAGGTGTGTTGAAATACGTTCTCAGATACATTCACACAAAACTTGTGAATGAAATGTGTTACATTCCATTCGTAGAGGCAATTAGGCACTGTCTTTAGTCTGTGCGTACGCGAGGGAACATTTATGCGCATGCGCGGGAGCGAGCATGCACGTGGCGTCATTCAAACACCGTGCAACCAGCTTTGAAATCACCAACGCAAGCCTGATTGTGACTGTATGTTTGTCTTTCAACCACTGCACAAATGAAGTTCCGAAAGGAAAAGAAAGTAATTTGAAGTTGAAGTATGTACTGTATGTAGCAGTCTCGAGTCCCCGGTGTCCGAGTCCGAGTCCAAAGAAGAGCCTGAGTCGAGTCCGAGTCGAGTCCCCATTGCCCTAGTCCGAGTCCAAGTCATCAAGGTTGAGTCCACTCCACTCTGGCAGTCAAAGAGCTGACGTACAAATAAAAAAAAAAAGGTCTACATTAAACTGACACAGCGGTCACCATTTCAAAGGGAGTTTATTTACTTTGTGACACAATAATATAATAATACACTTTATTTGTATAGCACTTTTCATACAGAGGTTGCAGTTCAAAGTGCTTAGCCAAATAGCCAAACAAACTTACACACTAACTGCTCTGAGGAAGTTCTCTCTCTGACTTAAATGTGTAACTGCTCTGAGGAAGTTCTCTCTCAGTTCTACTGAACTGTTTCCCTTGAGAACACGCTACTGAGCTGTTTCCCTTGAGAACACGCTACTGAGCTGTTTCCCTTGAGAACACGCTACTGAGCTGTTTCCCGTGAGAACACGCTACTGAGCTGTTTCCCGTGAGAACACGCTACTGAACTGCTTCCCTTGAGAACACGCCACTGAACTGTTTCCCTTGAGAACACGCTACTGAGCTGTTTCCCCTGAGAACACGCTACTGAGCTGTTTCCCTTGAGAACACGCTACTGAGCTGTTTCCCTTGAGAACACGCTACTGAGCTGTTTCCCTTGAGAACACGCTACTGAGCTGTTTCCCTTGAGAACACGCTACTGAGCTGTTTCCCTTGAGAACACGCTACTGAGCTGTTTCCCTTGAGAACACGCTACTGAGCTGTTTCCCTTGAGAACACGCTACTGAGCTGTTTCCCTTGAGAACACGCTACTGAGCTGTTTCCCTTGAGAACACGCTACTGAGCTGTTTCCCGTGAGAACACGCTACTGAGCTGTTTCCCTTGAGAACACGCTACTGAGCTGTTTCCTTGTTTAACTGCTCATCACATCTTAATACAATATCTCTATATTTACACATCTCTTCATCTCTCACCTGTTTGCTATTTTTACACTATAAAGTAGTGACGATCACAACACGACAAACACACACACACACACACACACACACTGTGTGTCCATGCACAATACAACCCGTGCACATGGGTGCTCACACATATGCACAGATCTATAAATAGTGTTGGCCAGGCAATAAAAATAGAGCGAGAAAAAAAGCAAAGGGAAAAAAAAAAAGCAGTGAGTCGTCGGCTTGACAGCATGTCTCTTTACATCAGGAGGGTGGTGTCTGACGCAGGCAGACAGACAGGCAGGCAGGCAGACAGACAGACAGGCAGGCAGGCGGGCAGGCAGACAGGCAGGCAGGCAGGCAGACAGACAGACAGACAGACAGGCAGGCAGGCAGGCAGGCAGACAGACAGACAGACAGACAGACAGAAAGCAGGTAGACAAACAGACAGGCAGGCAGACAGGCAGGCAGACAGGCAGGCAGGCAGACAGACAGACAGACAGACATACAGACAGACAGACAGACAGAAAGCAGGTAGACAGACAGACAGACAGACAGACAGACAGACAGACAGACAGACAGACAGACAGACAGACAGACAGAAAGCAGGTAGACAGACAGACAGACAGAAAGGCGAGGCAAGGCGCCGCAGATGAAAAGCCCACGGAGTGATGTGTTTAATACTGCAGTTTCTGCCTCTCCCCTGTCTCATCCCCCCTCTATCTCTCCCTCTCCCCCGCCCTCTCTCTTTCTCTCCCTCTCTCTCCCCCAACCCGCTCTCTCTCCCTCCCTCTCTCTCTCCCCTCTCTTTCTCCCTCCCACTCTCTCTCTCCCCTGTCTCATCCCCCCTCTATCTCTCCCCCGCCCTCTCTCTTTCTCTCCCTCTCTCTCCCCCAACCCGCTCTCTCTCCCTCCCTCTCTCTCTCCCCTCTCTTTCTCCCTCCCACTCTCTCTCTCCCCTGTCTCATCCCCCCTCTATCTCTCCCTCTCACCCGCCCTCTCTCTTTCTCTCCCTCTCTCTCCCCCCCAACCCGCTTTCTCTCCCTCTCTCCCTGTCTCCCTGTCTCCCTCTCTCTCCCCCTCCAGCTGCCTCCCTGGCTAATTAGAATGGAGAACAGAAAGAGAGTGAGAAAGAGAGAGAGCAGAGAAAGAGAGAAAGAGAGAGAGAGAGAGAGAGAGAGAGAGAAAGAGATATCATGAGGAGCAGCATTATTGTCAGCTGTACATGTTTCTTGTATTGAGTCTAAAATCTATTTGTTATTCTAATCTACCAGTTAGAGGGAGACCATACCATTGTTATTATTATTATTATTATTATTATTATTATTATTATTATTATTATTATTATTATTATTATTATTATCATTATTATTATTATTATTATTATTATTACTATTATTATTTATATAATTTATTATTTATCAGCCCAAGCCCCAAGCAATGCTGACTCCGGAAGTCGAGACCGCAGCCTCTTGCATTGGTGACGAGCGCAATCTTCGCTACGCCACCTGACCGCCCCCCTTATTATATTATCATTATTATTATTATTATTATTATTACTATTACAAATGTTATTGTTATTATTAATAATAATAATTGTTTTCTAGAAAATTCACGACACAATAAAGTTTAGTTGCACCGCGTCCATTGCATAATAAAGGAGAGTGTGCAGTGAGACTCGGATGAAAGGCTAAGAAGGAGATTCATTGCGTCCCAGAACAGCAGTCTCCTCTCCTTGTGTCTTGCCCTTCAAAACGCATCTGTCTGACTAATCTGATGTGGCGTGTTAGGCTCCTCCCCTCGACCGATCCACACGCATGTTCAGCTAGCAGGCTCCTCCCCTCGACCGCTCCACATGCGTGTTCAGCTAGCAGGCTCCTCCCCTCAACCACTCCACACGCATGTTCAGCTAGCAGGCTCCTCCCCTCGACCGATCCACACGCATGTTCAGCTAGCAGGCTCCTCCCCTCGACTGATCCACACGCATGTTCAGCTAGCAGGCTCCTCCCCTCGACCGATCCACACGCATGTTCAGCTAGCAGGCTCCTCCCCTCGACCGCTCCACACACGTGTTCAACTCCTCCCCTCGACCGTTCCACACACGTGTTCAGCTAGCAGGCTCCTCCCCTCAACCGTTCCACACGCGTGTTCAGCTAGCAGACTCCTCCCCTCGACCGCTCCACAACAAGCTGATTTGTTGTGAACATAATCTCCCGCAAGATTGTTAACCCTTTCTCCGCCAATAACGTCATACGACGGGTTTCAAATTCATGCGAATTCTGCCAATAACGGCGTACGACGTGATTCTGATCATAATTTCATATTTTCGCCATGGTATTCATATTTCACTCACGGAGCCTTGTCGGATGCTGTGTGAGCCAGCACAACTCTGCAACTCTGGTGGCTGATCGGCGAGTTGCAACCGGAAGTGGATCTCTTGTGATCCCGGTGTGTCTCCCTATTCCGTCCGGCCACTCGTTTATCGTCGCAGGACTCAATACACACACCGTGGATATGGATCTTTGCCATAACTCAATAATCTACATGATTTGGGCGTGTATTAGTAATATACAAACCGGAAATGGATCGCCTCGACCACATAACTGGGATCTGTTTGCTCCACTTTCATCGCCCAACGGTACGAGGAGACTGACGTGAGTTTCAGCGTTTTTGTTTATCATTTTCGATACAAACTGCTCTGATCAATATATCACCCATACTACATAAATCATTTAACGTTGGTCACGGAATTATAAACGACCCCCCCCCCCCCTGCATGATCAGTCATAATGTTTAGGACCATGTACAGTTGAAATTTTTAATATAGCGTGCATCGGTATCAAACGGCATTTGATAATCTAATATATGCATTTATGTCTATATCTCACGTTCTAGGAAATACTGCAGAAAACGATAAAAACATATTTATACTCTAGATGGTATTTTCGTATGAATGTGTGAATGAAAAAGTAAAACATTCCTACATCCTGAACGATAGATAATCGATGTTGAATGGGCCATAGTAATGTCAATTTAGCAATACAATTTAAAAAGTTATAGCCCTGCAAAGAAGGTGAACATCTCCATAGACTTACAGTACTGGCAGAGAATGGTATAAGATGATCAAAGTGGTGGCAGGGAATGGGTTAATGTCTCTTGTACAAATTTTTTGTTATTGGGTTAAAGAGTTGGAATGTGTGATGTCATTATGACATCACATATTCAAACTCTTTACTTCAGTAACTCTCAAACCAATCACCTCCGAAATCTTTCCGGTATCACGCTCTTCTAGACAGGGTTGCCCTCTTAGTCCCGGACTAATCGATTTATCATTAGAGCCTTTAGCACAATATATAAGACAATCCCAATCCATAGAACCAATCGCAATCAAGGGCACACAACATAAAATTTGTTTATATGCGGACGACGTAATACTGTTCATGCAAAACCCTAACACCGCAATGCCTCATCTTCTCAAGTTGATTGATGACTTTGGCAATCTATCGGGATTTAGGATAAATTGGCCAAAGTCGGCTTTCCTTCCACTTAATGCCCCTGCAAAAAATATACTCCTTCCAGAAGAAATACCAATGGTTAAACACTTTAGATGTTTGGGAGTTGAAGTATTCCCTACTATAAGCCAAACGGTGAAGTACAATTACATAAAAATCCAAAATAAGATCAAATACGACTTTGACAGGTGGTCAAAACTTAAAAACTCAGTACAGGCACGGGTATCAATAGTTAAGATGGATGTCCTACCTAGAATCAACTTCATTAGCTCAATGCTACCGTTACCCCCTCCAGATGGTTACTGGAAAAAACTACACTCTACCGCATACAAATTTATTTGGAATAACAAACCACCACGTATAAAAAGATCCACCACACAGAGAAACAAAGCCGACGGAGGTATGGCATTTCCAGATTTTTACCACTATTTTAAGGCGTACACTTTAAGACCACTGACAACCTGGTTTGATCCCCAAGCATCAGTATCCTGGAGAAATTTAGAAGAAATATAGTAGCACCACATAGACTGCAGGACATAGTATACACCAAATTATCAATTAAGCAATGCGAATTGAAATTTGGCCCCATTATTACTCATGCGATCCGGATATGGCGTGAAACACACAAAAAATATTCGAACCCACATAAATGGCATAGTCATACTCCCCTATTCAATAACAATGCACTTCTGATTGGAAAACGACCTATAAGATACCCTAAATGGGAAAAGCAGGGCATACACACATTAGGAGATGTTTTCAACAAACAGGGTTTTTGTAGATATGAAGAAATACATAAAAAAATGTATCTCACCAGTTCCACATATTATTTTTATGCACAGTTATTGTTATGTTTGAAGGCTCATGGAGTCCCATTAAGGATACCAATTGAACACCACAGATACCACAAATTCTTCTATGAAAGAGAGACATTGAGAGGTTTTGTATCAGATTTTTATCATCAATTACTAACGTCCTCGTATGGAATCCTCCACCTAGACTTAGTCTGTAGGAGGGATATACCAGACCTGGAAATAAATTTTGATTGGCAAGAAGCCTGGGCATACGTTCGACTTGCGTCATGTAACCCGGACCATCAACAAATCAATCTTAACTATATTCATAGGACATACCTGACTCCTATAAGATTGAACAGAATGGGACTTAAACAAGACTCCAGATGCTCCTTATGTACAAATGGGGATGAGGGTACATTTATGCACATGTACTGGGATTGCCCACCAGTTAAGATATTCTGGAAAGAAGTGTCCCAGCAATTATCAAATTTCTTAATTCTGGATATACCTGTACACCCCTCTGTATTGCTGTTGAATGATGTTTTTGAGTTTGCATTCCCTATACAGCTAAAGAGATTAGTTTTATCTGGTATCACAGCGGCTAAAAAGCTGATAGCATCACGATGGTTTCAACCGGAAAAAATGTGTCGGAAGGTTTGGATTCTTACATATCTCGATGTGATTTATCTAGAAATATCTACAGCAAGAATTTTAGGTGTCAGTGAATCCAAAATTGCAATGTGGTTAGAAGTGGTGGAGAGAATAAAAGCTAGCATATGAATTGTAGTGCCTGGTTAGGAGCGAATGATAATGGATGGATTATCCAAGTGGGGGTCCGGGGGGGGGGAGCGAGCGAGAGCATATGTATGTAGGGTATTAGATAGCAAGTATTAGGTGTATATCTCGTATAATACATTTATTTAAATGGTGATTTCATTGGATGTGTACTGTTAATTAATGCTTGTATATCTAATTTTGTGTTGTTATGTTTATGTGTATGTTTAAAAAATAATAAAAAAATAAAATATAAAAAAAAAGTAACTCTCAAACCAAATGGACTAAATACAAGTTTAGTTTGTAATTTTGGGATATGTGTCCGATTACGGGCAATCTTTTGGTGGAGTGTTCCTTTAAGACCTCTGTCCTCACATATCATCCCAACCTCTCTACCCCCTCTCTCTCTCCCTCTCTCTCTCCCTCCCTTCCTCTCTCTCTCCCTCCCTCTATCTATCTCTATCTTCTCTCTTTCTCTCTCCCTCTCTCTCTCTCCATCCTCTCTCCCCTCTCCCTCCCTCTCTATCCATCCTCTCTCTCCATCCTTTCTATTCTTTCTTTCTTTCTTTCTTTCTTTCTTTCTTTCTTTCTTTCTTTCTTTCTTTCTTTCTTTCTTTCTTTCTTTCTTTCTCTTTCTTTCTTTCTTTCTTTCTTTCTTTCTTTCTTTCTCTCTCTTTCCCTCGCTCTCTCTCTCTCTCTCTCCCTCTCTCTCACCCTCTCTCTCTCTCTCCCTCCCTCCCCTCTCTCATCCTTCCTGTCATGCTCGTTAATAAGCAGAACGGACTTCCTGCTGGTGATCCAGTCTCCGTCTACACCACTCTCATACGGCTGTGTCTTGAACACGAGAAGCGCAGTGTTCTCTGTGAGATGCGATAGGGAACGACAAGCTGAACTGGAGCGAGTTCAGAAACGTTCCCTCAGGCTGTGATCACATTGGGCGCCTTTTCCTTGCGCTCAAACGCGAGGCGCGGCGATGTACATGGAGAGTCACAGGGCGCACAGGGCACACTGGGAGCAACGAGCGATACCACTGAATACCGTCGCTACCTCAGCTAACGTTACATAAGTTACATACATTACTACTCACAGCCCTCCAGGCGTTGCTGTTCATATCTCGGTTGTGGTCATAGGCGGCGGTTAATGAAGGCTAGGGTAGGCTAAGCCTTCTCAAATGTTATGCTGGGAATTTTTTAAATAATATATAATATATGTGCGCAGCATTATATAGGCTACTATATTGTGTGTGTATTGTCGCTGCAGCCCCCTGGTGACAATCTGGTGATTATGGGTAGGCTCAGATTAAATAATGTAGCCAATCACATCCTGATCCCGCCGCAAAGCATCATACATTTTTTGTAAACATCCACATTCCGAATTTCCGCCCGCCAATCGCTTTGTAGCGAACACCAGCGCGCTATTTTGAGTAAAATTTCAAAAAGCACAATGGATATACGGTCTTTTTTCAAGGCAAAAGATAAACATAACACCGGATCACCTGAGGCTATTGTTGAGATGTTCCTTTATCTTGGCAAACAAGGGCTTGCTCTACGAGGGCATGATGAGAGTCAGAGTTCATCAAATTGTGGAAACTTTTTAGAGCTACTGTATGGACATTGTTTTCAAGGCATGATGAGATCCAAATTACGGAAAAAAAATGCCTTCATTGCCGGTCGGCACTAGGGGTGGGACGATACATCGATCCAGATCGATATATCGATCTATTATCAATAATCAAATAGGATCGATGCCACGTAAAAAGATCGATTCATATTGCGATACTCTTATTTTGAAAATACGGCGACGGCGACGTCATCGCCCCGCGCCCAGTGTTGTGAAACTCCGTTTAACATCAACAGCACACAGAGCGTCACTAGAGCAAGACTATTGTGCCTATTCTGTGACCCAAAACATGTCCCTGCTGTTTTATTCCGCAACGGGTCCAATGCATCTAACCTGCTTTGCAATCCTCGCCACTCCATTATGCCCATGTCGCGTTAAAGATAGAAGATAACGTTACGTTAGCGCCGTAAGCTAACAAGCTAACCCAGAGCCGAGCAAGACTATTGTGCCTATTCTGTGACCCAAAACATGTCCCTGCTGTTTTATTCCGCAACGGGTCCAATGCATCTAACCTGCTTTGCAATCCTCGCCACTCCATTATGCCCATGTCGCGTTAAAGATAGAAGATAACGTTACGTTAGTGCCGTAAGCTAACAAGCTAACCCAGAGCCGAGCAAGACTATTGTGCCTATTCTGTGACCCAAAACATGTCCCTGCTGTTTTATTCCGCAACGGGTCCAATGCATCTAACCTGCTTTGCAATCCTCGCCACTCCATTATGCCCACGTCGCGTTAAAGATCGAAGATAACGTTACATTAGCGTAAGCTAACAAGCTAACCCAGAGCCATAGGCAGAGATAAGTGGGGACTGGGAAGGAGGGTGCATTCTCGGGATAGCCCCACTAACAGGATCTGGCCGGCTTTTCCAGCCAAAATACAGCTCAGTGACAGTGAATAGGATATTAATATCGAGAAAAAAAAGAAAAACAAACCAAAAACAGTGAACAGGAGGTCTATTTGTATTAAAAACAATAGATTGTTTTTCATTTAAATGTCTGAAAGAGCTCAAAAATAAAAATGTCAAATGATATTTCCATTGCCTTTTTTTTGTTGATTTAAATGTTACTGATTGTGTTAAATGGGCATATAATATCGTCTCATATCGATCGCAGGCACCTGAATCGAATCGTATCGTATCGTATCGTGGCAGACTGTGTGATATCGGATAATATCGTATCGTTGTCCAAAGAATCGATATCGTATCGTATCGTGAGGAAACTGGTGATTCCCACCCCTAGTCGGCACCGCAACTTGTGAACGGTCTTTCTCAGCAATGAGGCGCATCCGAAACTGGCTAAGAACAACAATGCACCAGGAGAGACTGTCAACTCTGAGTCTGCTTCACATTGAAAGTGATCTCACAGACAAACTTATAGCAGAAGAGATCATTGATGCCAAGACGAAACGTTGCATATTGCTGCATTAACGTAAGACAATGATTAATCATATTGGATGCCTTAATTTGAACACTTAATTTGCACTATATATATTAAATGAGTGGGGCTCACTGTAGTAGCCTAGTGGGTGTGTATTGTATGAATTCAGAACCATGGACAGCACTGTTTGCAGGTGCACGCAGCGTGCGCAAGCAAAAAAGGAAACATTTTACGTGCCCACGCAACTCCCAACTATAGCCTTGCCTAATGTTCGGCTCACCTGCCGCCTATGGTCGTGGTAAGACCTGCTCGTACAAACAAGGTTTCTTGGAAACTGCCAGAATGAGCTTCTCCTCGATTACAGGTTTGTTTTGCTGTGGGTTTCTCCTGAGATACCTCAGATTGGTAATCCCTCTCTCTGTCGATTGTTCCGTCGACACGAAGGTGATATTGGGGGAGACAGTGGCTCAGGAGGTAGAGCAGTCGTCTGGTAGTCGGAAGGTTCCCGGTTAGATTCCTGTTCCTCCCGGGCAGCGTGTCGAAGTGTCCTTGAGCAAGACACTTAACCCCTAATTGCTCCTGATGTGCAGTTTGGCACATTGCATGGTTGTGTGAATGTGAGTGTTCAGCTAAATGATTAATGTAAATGAGGCAGCTATACTACCAGAACACTGAGAAAGCAAAGCAAACTGGAGGAGCTTAAGGCCAATAGAAACAGACTGAGAGACTCAACGCTCCAATAGAAACAGACTGAGAGACTCAACGCTCCAATAGAAACAGACTAAGAGACACAACGCTCCAATAGAAACAGACTGAGAGACTCAACGCTCCAATAGAAACAGACTGAGAGACTCAACGCTCCAATAGAAACAGACTAAGAGACACAACGCTCCAATAGAAACAGACTGAGAGACTCAACGCTCCAATAGAAACAGACTGAGAGACACAACGCTCCAATAGAAACAGACTGAGAGACTCAACGCTCCAATAGAAACAGACTAAGAGACACAACGCTCCAATAGAAACAGACTGAGAGACTCAACGCTCCAATAGAAACAGACTGAGAGACTCAACGCTCCAATAGAAACAGACTAAGAGACACAACGCTCCAATAGAAACAGACTGAGAGACTCAACGCTCCAATAGAAACAGACTGAGAGACACAACGCTCCAATAGAAACAGACTGAGAGACTCAACGCTCCAATAGAAACAGACTGAGAGACTCAACGCTCCAATAGAAACAGACTGAGAGACTCAACGCTGTTCAACCAAGGCTCCTAAAAGACAACGTTTGAACTTGTGCAGGAAGTAACGCTTTTAAATGTATCTTATGTATCTCATTAGTAATCTTATATGGCCCTGTGCTATAGAGTATGTGCTATAGAGTATGTACTATAGAGTATGTACTGTAGAGTATATACTATATAGTATGCAATGTGGAGTATGTACTATATACTATGTAATGTACAGTGTGTACTTTATAGTATGTAATGTACAGTATGTACTTTATAGTATGTAATGTAGAGTATGTACTGTATATACTGTAGAGTATGTACTATACAGTGCAGTACTGTGTTCACTCTTATAGTGAAATCACCCCTTAGGGCAGTTCCCTCCAGTTATCCCAGTGTATAACAACAACAACAACAACAACAACAACAACAACAACAACAACAACAACAACAACAACAACAACAACAACAACAACAACAAC
Source organism: Notolepis coatsorum (assembly GCF_963971535.1). Taxonomy (NCBI): domain Eukaryota; kingdom Metazoa; phylum Chordata; class Actinopteri; order Aulopiformes; family Paralepididae; genus Notolepis; species Notolepis coatsorum. Next base: position 137,870,981 of record NC_140172.1, read on the forward strand.
AACAACTGTGTTCATGTACGACGGCGGCTGGACACTCAGGCGAAGCGTGTGATTTTATCACAGCCACTAGTCACTTAGTGAGAGTCAGGGCTTCATTCAACCTCTTTTGTGCTCTTTGCAAACCGTTTTAAGCTTCAGCAGTGTTCAGTAGAAACATTCTTCATATCTATTCGGCAGTGCTCAGAAGCCCACACGTTAAAAAAGATACGGAGTTGGACCTCTGACGTTACACGAAAGAAGAAGAAGTGCTCAGTAGAATCATTCTTCATATCTATTCTTTTTTTTTATCCACTTTTTCTCCTTATTTTTCTATTTTTCTCCCATCCCAATTTTGTGTTTCCAATTCTCCCCTCCCCTGTCTTGAACGTTGCTTGCATATGCCCCCCACTGGCCGGTTGTAGAGAGGATAGAAGCCTTGCATCACGTGTCCCCTCCGGTACACGAGGAGGCAGCCTGTCACATCTTTTCACCTGCCAGCGCGGACTCTCATTGGCGAGGTGTAACGTGTGGGAGGCTCACACTACCCCTGCTATTTCCTGTCTCTGCTGTGCAGGCGTCCCCCAACCGACCTGTAGGAGTCGCTGTCCACAACGTCCAGATTACCACCCATCGACTTCCACCCGCTGACTTGTTGCCAGTATGACGGCCGGCCCAAGCCGGAGGCAATGCTGACACCCAGATTCGAGACCGGAGTCTCTTGCATTGGTGACGAGTGCCACCCAGCCGCCTTCTTCATATCTATTCTATTCATTCAATCATCAGTTCTTTTCTAACCGATCTGATATTGAAGCAAGTGATGCAGTCATTAGTTCTTTCTCACCTTGATTACTGTCCAGCTGTCTGGTCTAATGCCTCAAGACAAGAGCTCAATAAGATCCAGCTCACTCAGAACGGAGCAGAGCGGCCCGTCTGGCCCTGAACTGCTCAATGAGAAACAGTGTGGAGGGGATGCATACCAAGCTGTCGTGGTTGAAGGTGGAAGACAGACTGGATTGCAGCCTGATCTTGTTCATGAGGAATATCTATATCTCAAGAGAACCTATCTGTTTGTATTCACAGCTAACATGTACACATGAATGACACAAGTATGGTACTAGGCATGCCTGTAGGGAAACGTTCACACTGCTACTACCAAAAACCAATGCAGCAAAGAAAACGGTGTTATATAGAGCCATGTCATATTGGAACAAACTGCCAGTACATCTTACACAGATAACCAGTAAGATACGTTTTAAAAAGAAATTGAAAACAGCATTGAGACAAAAAGAAATAAGTTTACATTAAAGAAAAACACAGATACTGTAGTGTACACTGTAAAGATATGACTGTCTGAGAGTTTAATCCCTTTTATTGTATTTTCTGTGATGGAATAATTGTGTGGAATTATTTTTATATGTAGGAATATTGGAATGCATTTTTAAATGTATGCTACTATAATGTTATGTATGTATGTATTGTGTTGTGTGTGGACCCCAGGAAGACTAGTTGTTGCTGTGGTGATGACTAATGGGGATCCGTAATAAAGATAAAGTTAAAGATATTCAGAAGTGTTCAGTAGAATCATTCTTCATACTGTATCTATTCAGCAGTGTTCAGTAGAAACAATCTTCATATCTATTCACAGTTTCATACAAAGGGTTGATGATCCAACTGTAGGTCTTTATTTCTTTATTTAATTTTAGATTTTCATGGGAATGGAAAATATTAAAGATCCCCTCCACTTTTTTTTAATGCTCTTGGAGGCTTGACTTTAACGATACAGTTTGTTATCTGTGCAGAATGTGTCACCAGAGAGCCTTTTCTCTTTACATTATTTCCCTGGAGAGGGAGAGCTTTTCACTTCCTTGAAATCTAAGTTGCACTATAGGTTGAACGTAGTGGTCCAATATGTGGTAACTTGACACCTTTATCTTCAGCTACACAGAAAGCTGAGTAGATATTGACATGTCTTGAGAGAATAATAAGCTGAGTAGATATTGATGTGTCTTGAGAGAATATAAGCTGAGTAGATATTGACGTGTCTTGAAAGAATAGAAGCTGCTGACCTGGCATTCCTGGTAAATATCAATGGGTGCTTGTTGCCACAATGATCTCCTCAGATGGGAGTGTGCCTGAAACAAATCAAATGGGGGGTGCCTGACAATTTGTGGTTCCTTGACATGAAAAGGTTTGAGAACCAATGCACTAGAGGTCTGCTCTCTGCCGGTTAAAATCACGTCAGACCCACGGGCGTACACAAGCTAGCTCTCCAAGATAGCTCTCTATTGAAGACACATTCCATGGGTGACACATCAGATGTCAGATATGTCCGTTGGAAAGCTACCTTACGTAGGTTCCATGAGAGCTATCTTTTGCTTACGTTCCATGAGAGCTAGCTTGCGTATTTTCCATGAGAGCTAGCTTACGTACGTTCCATGAGAGCTATCTTTTGCTTACATTCCATGAGAGCTAGCTTGTGTATTTTCCATGAGAGCTAGCTTACGTACGTTCCATGAGAGCTATCTTTTGCTTATGTTCCATGAGAGCTATCTTAAGTACGTTCCATGAGAGCTAGCTTACGTACGTTCCATGAGAGCTGGCTTACGTACGTTCCATGAGAGCTAGCTTACGTACGTTCCATGAGAGCTGGCTTACGTATGTTCCATGAGAGCTGGCTTACGTACGTTCCATGAGAGCTAGCTTACGTACGTTCCATGAGAGCTGGCTTACGTACGTTCCATGAAAGCTAGCTTATGTACGTTCCATGAGAGCTAGCTTCTATGGGTCTAACGTGTCAGGCTAACTGTGGACATTTTGGTTCAGAACCTTATGAGAATTTACAGGATGTGTTCTTATGCCTTATTTTCTCTCCTTCCCACCTCCTCTCTTCAGGAACCTAGGAAAATCAGGCCTACGTGTGTCTTGTTTGGGACTAGGTGAGTTGGTTTGTAGATGTCTACTATAGCCCGATTTGTATGGGATGTGTTTTAAAGGTGGGGGCAGGGTAGTGACATCATTACTAGAGATGTTTTACAGGTGGGGTAATGACATCATTACTAGAGATGTTTTACAGGTGGGGGCAGGGTAGTGACATCATTACTAGAGATGTTTTACAGGTGGGGTAGTGACATCATTACTAGAGATGTTTTACAGGTGGGGGCAGGGTAGTGACATCATTACTAGAGATGTTTTACAGGTGGGGTAGTGACATCATTACTAGAGATGTTTTACAGGTGGGGTAGTGACATCATTACTAGAGATGTTTTACAGGTGGGGTAATGACATCATTACTAGAGATGTTTTACAGGTGGGGTAATGACATCATTACTAGAGATGTTTTACAGGTGGGGTAGTGACATCATTACTAGAGATGTTTTACAGGTGGGGTAGTGACATCATTACTAGAGATGTTTTACAGGTGGGGTAGTGACATCATTACTAGAGATGTTTTACAGGTGGGGCAGGATAATGAGTACATTTAGAGTAAAGGTGTTTTAACTGGTTAAATCTAACAATGTTACTGACCCTGAGCTGCCAGTTGTACCCTTCCTGCTGACTTGTGTACAACGTGTAAGTTGCTTTGAATAACAGTGTGAAATGACTAAATGTAGATGTAAATGTAAGTGTAGATGTAAATGTATGTGTAGATGTAAATGTAAATGTAATGTAATCTAAATGTAAGTGTAGATGTAAATGTTAATGTAAATGTATGTAAATATAAATGTAAATGTAAGTGTAGATGTAAGTGTAGATGTAAATGTAATGTAGATGTAGATGTAGATGTTAATGTAAATGTATGTAAATATAAATATAAATGTAAATGTAAGTGTGTAGATGTAAGTGTAGATGTAAATGTAATGTAGATGTAGATGTAGATGTTAATGTAAATGTATGTAAATATAAATATAAATGTAAGTGTAGATGTAAGTGTAGATGTAAATGTAGATGTAAATGTAATGTAGATGTAGATGTAGTCCAGTAGAAGTTACCTCAGGTAAAACTCGGTGTGCCCCACAGGTTGGTGCAGCTGGGTCTGTGTGGTGGGTGGAGGCTTGGGAGGGTAGGACACAGGAACAACAGCAGGAAACTGTAGAAACACCCCAGAGCCCTGCTAATGTTATTATCACCACAGTCTGTCTGACATTAATGCCTGAGTGTCTCTGTCTCTTTGCTCGGTCAGGTACCTGGGTAACATTCGGATCGCAGATCTCCGATGAGGTGAGAATCCAGCAAAACCATGTTGTCTTGAAACGTGAACTTGTCCTGTGTGTGTGTGTGTATGCGTGTGCGTGTGTGTGTGCGTGTGTGCATGTGTGCGTGCGTGTGTGCGTGTGTGTGTGTGTGTGTGTGTGTGTGTGTGTGTGTGTGTGTGTGTGTGTGTGTGTGTGTGTGTGTGTGTGTAAGAGCCTGACAAACACTCACTCCAAGCGTTAGGGTGCAGTTAGTCTGTTTATAGTCTTTATTATAGTCTGCATCCTGGGCATGTTATACCTTCTGTTAGTCTGTTAGTCTGTACATGTTATACCTTCTGTTAATCTGTTAGTCTGCATCCTAGACATATTATACCTTCGAAGGTAAAAGTACATATTCAGACTGTATTGCGCTACGATCTTGTGCGCTAGTTTCATGCTGTACTGGTCTGTACTGGTCTGTCATATAAGTAATACTGGACACTGGTTCCCCAGTTATTTTAACGCCCAATATACAATCCCAAACACTGAATACAAAGGTCAACATACTGTGAATGAAGGTCTTGTAAAACAGTGTCAGCGTAGTTCTGTTCACATTAAAACCTCTACGTTTCCTTAGAAAGTAAAGACGTTGAGCCTAGCATTGGTGTTAGCATTCCATGTCGGTTTGCTATCAATAGTAGTACTTGTTCTCCTGTACACACGGTCAATAGTTATGCCGTTCATAATTACAGGGGACAGCGAGGACTTTCTTCTGGCACTGTGTGATGGACTTGCATGAAATGTGCTGTGAATACCTCAGTTAGATGCCAAGAAGACACATGTCATACTGATTATGCAAACTCGGCTGGAATTGAATATGATGGGACACACACGCCTGCAACAATCACGACCAAACTTCACTCCTACTGTTATACACGGAGTATACACCAAATGTCATAACATTCGGGCAAAAAGATGCAGAGATTTCTCGACATTTGTGACAATTGTGGCACTTCCTGAACTGTCCAGATTGGGACATTTCGGCATCCCCTCTATACCGGGTGCTAGTGCGCAGGGGGGGGGGGGGCAGTTTCATGATGATTGGACCAATCAAATCACAGATCTCCACAAGGCACAGTACTAGTCTCCCCATCTAAGCCCCCGTCTGTGTTTTCTGTCTAGGTGGCAGAGAACCTGATGACCATCGCCTACGAGAACGGAGTCAACCTGTTCGACACGGCAGAGGTGTACGCTTCTGGAAGGTGCGTCTTCATTGGCCCTTCCAACCGTCAATCAATGTGCCACTTTTCTTTTCCTTCGGGCTGTGAATGAATGAATGAATGAAAACATTTATTTAAAATGGACACCACAGCTACATTGGACCAATCACAGTGGACAGACCAGATGTGTTGTTTTGCGTGTTTATAGCACAAGTGTGTTATGTTGTACGTACGTAGTATGTTGTATGTAGGTAGAGGTGTAGTAATAAGACTCCGGATACAGGATTACTCTTTTGTCTTTTAGTCAAGCATAGCAGGTTAGGTTACAACATGGTACACTCTATTCTATTATCATTCTGCATGTCCACTTCTTCTGCACACTTCAGCTGTAGGCATAACAGGGCATTGTATTAACTGCGCCCCATAGTGGAGACTCTTGGGAGTACAGCTACAACATGTAATGTGAGGACACAACAAAGTGCTAGTTTTCAATACTAGTCCATTGAGGCTTTTTTTTATCAACTTTACCATTGAGGCTTTTCTAAAAGATAGAATAAAATGAGCAGTAAAATACAGAATTAAAATCACAAATCAGAACAAATAGTTACCAGAGCAAGAGTCCATGATCAAAATAACAAAACCAGTCCACATCTACATATGTGAGCACTGCTGCTTTGATTTCAGCCAAACCTAGAATCTGTTTTCTCTAGATTAAGTATTGCTTTTCCTATGTTGGCTTAACTCATTGGACGCCATGCATTAGCCTCATCCTATAGTAGCTACCGCCAGCGCTGTAAACGGTGGGAGTCGCTCACCTTGTTTGCAGGGCTATAACTATTTAAATATTATAGCTATATATGCAATACTATGGCCCATTTGACATTGAGTATCTATCGTTCAAGATGTGAAAAAGGAATATTTTTTCCATCCATACATTCTCGTTTTATACCATGGTGAATATAAGTATAGTTTTAGAGTAGTCTAGGGCAGGGGTTCCCAAACTTTTCAGGCCGGGACCCAGAAAATAAGGCGCCAGAGAGCCGCGGCCCAATGCACATCGTCAGGCTTTTTCTTTTTCTTTTTTTTTGCCAGGTGACCGATTTTTTTAGCCAAATATCACTTCAATCCTATTAAGTTAGTTCAAGTTAGTTATTCATTTATATGTGCTATTTATGAGAGGGCTAACTTGTTGCAAAATAATAATGATAATAATAATAGCCTCATTAAAATACTATTGTTGCTTCGGTTGTTTTCAGCGTTTTATGTGCATAATCTGTTATTTAGTTTGAAATGTTCGTTGAAATAAGTAGATTTTTAGTTTTTGTTTATTTATTAAGTTAATATAAAACCATATAGTCACATTTTAGAATACAATAGAATAGAATTTTAGAATACAACTAGAAACACTGTCCTGGCCTGCTTCTAAGTTCAGTGGCCTGACAAAAAAAAAAAAAAAAAAAAATTATTTTTTATTTAATTTTTTTGGAAATCATCTCGCGGCCCTCCTGTGGCTGCTCGCGACCCCGACTTTGGGAACCACTGGTCTAGGGTAATTCCTGGGAGGCTAGTTATAGGCAGCAACGTATATTATACTTAATCCATTGGCATTTCATCCCTATACACGCTACAATAAAAAATTCAAATGCATATGATCGGTATATTATGTTCCATCATGCATGCATGAAAGGGGGGGGGGTCGTTTCTGATTAATTGATTGTCAATAACGGCATTCGTTAGTACAACAGCATACGCTGATCAGGGCGATGGCTATGAAAACAATGGACAACCAAGCTGAAATTGACGTTAAATTGCTCTTACCTGTAGCCGATGAGACTCCAAAAAGAATATTCCAATTATTTGATTGCCATCTGCTAGATCATATGTCCATTTGGCCCACGCAATAACCCCCAACAGCATAATGAATCTGGCGTCCCGAAGGCGATTCAATGCGATCGGGTGAATATCTTGATCCACGTTACAAGAAAACTCCGCCCCCCTGGATGACTTTCAATGATACACAGCCACAGACTCAGAGTCAGAAAGGAAGTGTGACATCGGCCGCATACCACCAGGCGGCGGTATCTCAGACACATTGCCACACAGTACCTGGATGATTTATGAATGGAAATAGCGAATAAAAGAAATAACGATCCAATAACTCGTTGTTGGCGTTATTTGATTGGCGGGCTATAACGAGTATACTCGTTGTTGGCAGCCATTGAGTTAATGTTTTTTTCGGGGTCGGTTTTTGTTGATTGTTTTATTTTGCAAACTTTAACTTTTTTGAATTTGTTTTTGAATTAGGGGTAGGTTGTTCTATAAGCCATTTGGCTTCAAACCTATCCTTTTCGCTTGTTTATTTGTAAACATTTCGAAAAATTATTTGTTTATTGTTTATTTATTTGTAAACATTTGAAATAAAGAATTCATTCATTAATTCATACCTTGAGTCCTCTGCTGAAGATGTTGGCATTGGACTCCAGTTTTAAGCCAGTAGGCAGAGAGTTCCATAAGTTTGCCCCGTTAACAGAGAAGGCAGACTGTTCCATTCTGTTTACTACTGACCTCTCAGTTTGCCTCGTTCCACTCCATAAAATGCTTGTTGTTGTTTTCTGCGTGCACTTGTATACAATTGGTAACTATGAAATATTTGAATATGGTTAATTATTATATAATACTAAAATATAAAAGATTATTTAAAAGATATAATAAATTTTGGCCCTTGTGAATTCATCAGCAATTTGGATCCTCTCCTGGACCAGTAATATTTGTGTAAGTGTAAACACAGGATAAATCTACTTCACAAATGTAATGGACTGTAACGGCCAAGGAAACTATAAAAGAAGGATGGATCACTGTGTAGCGTGTGAACACACATTGGTGCCAAGTGTGGAAACATTCAGCCGTCTCCTGGTTTATGACCCGTCATTTAAACAGGTTATTACCTCAGATGTCGGAATCATCTGCAATGTGTTGCCTTGTTAACTAGCTAACGTTTGATATATTGGTTGATGTATATTTCCTCAGACAGCTTGTATATTTTTTATTAGACTATAGGCTCCAATAGAGCTGGCACCACGCGGTGCATAGAACGCTGGTATTCTGACGGGATGACCCTTCCTTCTTTTACAGTTTCCTTGGTGACAGCTGCCCCCTAGTTTGGTGACATCAAAGTCAAAGTCAGCTTTATTGTCGCTTCTTATAATGTGCAAAACATACAGAGAAATTAAATTACGTTTCCCCCTTCCCACGGTGTATATAAAAAATATCGAATATAAACATAAAGTAACATATAGGACACTATAAACATAAGTAACATATGGGACACCATGTACATACACTATACAGGACTATATATACAGTATAAACAGCGGCAATTTTTTTTTATGTATGATTGAAATAAATATAGGAGGTAAAAGAGAACTTAGTGCAAATCTTTTTTTAGCAGCAGTGGTACATAGTATAACTAATAAATAATGGCAGTAGAATACACTAATGGCAGTAAAGTGGCAGTGAGATGATAGATATGGCAGTAAACTAATAATTCTGTGGTGGCAGGGTGAGAGCAGGGGGGGGGGAGCTGGGAGAGAGTTCAGCTTCCTGACAGCCTGGTGTATGAAGCCGTCTTTAGTCTGCTGGTCCTGCAGCTCGGAGGCTCCTCATTCTCCTCCCGGAGGGCAGGAGAGTGAAAAAGCGTTGTGAGGGGTGAGTGATGTCGACCGCGATGCTTAGTGCTTTGCGGGCCAGGCGTGTATTGTAGATGTCCTGGAGGGAGGGGAGGGGGGCACAAACAATCCTCTCAGCTGTTCTGACCGGAGCTCCCCCTAGTGTCCGTCCTAAGGAAAACCTCAGAGAGTCTTATCAGACACATTCAAGTGTCTACATAACTATGTAGCGATATATCTATGTAGCTGTGTAACTATGTAGATATGTACCTGTAACTATGTAGCTATGTAACTGTAACTGTGTAACTATGTAACTATGTAGCTATGTAACTGTAACTATGTAGTTATGTAACTATGTAACTGTGTAACTATGTAACTATGTAACTAACTGTAACCATGTAGCTATGTAACCGTGTAACTGTGTAACTATGTAACTAACTGTAACCATGTAACTGTGTAGCTATGCAACTATGTAACTAACTATGTAACTATGTAACTGTGTAACTATGTAACTATGTAACTAACTGTAACCATGTAACTATGTAGCTATGTAACCGTGTAACTGTGTAACTATGTAACTATGTAACTAACTGTAACCATGTAACTGTGTAGCTATGCAACTATGTAACTGTGTAACTATGTAACTATGTAACTGTGTAACTATGCAACTATGCAACTATGTAACTGTAACTATGTAACTGTAACTATGTAACTGTGTAACTATGTAACTATGTAACTGTGTAACTGTGTAGCTATGTAATTGTGTAACCGTGTAACTATGTAGTTATGTAACTAACTATGTAACTGTATAACTATGTAACCATGTAGTTATGTAACTATGTAGCTATGTAACTGTAACTATGCAACTGTATAACTATGTAACTATGTAGCTATGTAGCTATGTAACTGTGTAACTATGTAACTATGTAGCTATGTAACTATGTAACTATGTAGCTATGTAACTGTGTATCTATGTAACTATGTAGCTATGTAACTATGTAGCTATGTAACTGTGTATCTATGTAACTATGTAGCTATGTAACTATGTAGCTCCAGGCAACCTTTTCTGTATCTCCATGTCTTGTTCAACACCTATCTAACATCTAAATTATTTATTTGAAGACAAAGTTAACAATTCACAGTTATTATTGCATCTCAAACGTGTTTAGTGTTAAAACTTGAATGTATTTGTTATTATTATCATCATGAATGTGTTTGTAGATTCACTGTCTCATTCTCCAACGGACTTACGACAAAAAGGGATTTCTCTTAGGGCCATTTGAGACCTTTTCGGGCAAGACATGAATATAGACAATATATTATAATATAATATTAATTATATGTGTTTTATTGGGACGGTTGGTGAATCCCAAAATTGGCCCGAAAAGGTCTCAAATGGCCCTAAGAGAAAGCCCTTTTTGTCGTAAGTCCTTGGTGAATGAGACCGGAATGGAGTGAAGTCAATTAATCCCCATATGTTGTTGTCCTCTGATTTTCCTACAGAGCTGAAGTCACTCTAGGAAACATCATCAAGAAGAAAGGCTGGAGGTAAGACCTCCTATCTCCTCAGTTCTAACCTGACTCACACTTGTAGAACAGGTAGTCTGGTGGAAACCTCCTATCTCCAATAGGTCTTAACTTTTAATATAGATCCAGAGAACAACAGCTTCATTTCCACTGGTTAGCAGCATGCGTTTGGTTTTATTAGCTAAGCTTATGCAGTAATAAATGTATAGGCCCAACAACTCGGAGAGAATAATGTAAACCTTAAAGTGTGTGTTCACATTTCTTTTTTAACCCAAAGCCCCATTTAACCCTTTCACTACCACACTACAGAAGGTTAACCTCCGGTCCTAGCTGATGGCAACTGTAATTAGTCAAGGCCGGAATTTCTCTCCGTCCTCCTTCCCACCCCACCACCCCCTCCCCCTCCCCTCGGGGTGCTCTGAGACACACAGACTCACGGCTAGATTAGCATGTCTCAACAAATGAACATGTTTGTATTAATTAAGGGTTGTGCCATTATTGCTATGCAAATGTAATAATTGTGAATGATTTTCTGTAATGAGTTGTATGTGTTGTATTCAAGCATCCTTGACTTCCAAGGACAACGATGTAAATAAGTCATTGGCTTTTTCGTTCCTCTCCTTGACAAAAGCAAATATGTGATGTAATGATCTGTATATGTTTTGTTGTCTAAATACCTACCTACCTAACCTTTCACTACCACACTACAGAAGGTTAACCTTTCACTACCACACTAGTGGTGAAAGGGTTAACCTTATGTAGTGGGGTTGTGAAAGGGTTAACCTTCTGTAGTGTGGTTGTGAAAGGGTTAACCCTTTGTCATGTGGCAGTGAAAGGGTTAACCTTCTGTATTGTCGCTGTGAAAGGGTTAACCCTTTGGTAGTGTGGTAGTGAAAGGGTTAATTCTGTGAGAAAAGATTGACGGGGGTGTCTGGTTAGTGTGTAGAGGTAAAAATTACTCGTCTACCACCGCAGAGACCCGGGTTCAATCCACAATTGGGAAGCCGCCAGAGAGAGTATTAGTTCTGGTCGCTGCATGTGCATTATTGCAATGACTACATTGGGGAGAAAATGTGAGAAAAGATGAAACATGTGAACTTACAACCGTTCTCTTTTTCTACTAAGGCGTTCAAGTTATGTTGTCACCACTAAGATCTACTGGGGAGGCCAGTAAGTATACTTGTAGAAAGACGTAGGTAATTATTACCACTCATAAAAGGCCTACAAAAAGTGTTTTTATTGTTTCTCTTCTCTTTGTCCCTGCAGGGCGGAGACAGAAAGAGGGCTCTCCAGGAAACACATTATTGAAGGTACAGCAAGGCCAGATGATTCACTTCACAGTTGAATGATTTCTACTCTAGTTTACTCTAGTGCACCACGTACGCCTGTGTTAGTGATGATGAGAACTAGAAAGGAGCGCTCAGTAGAGAGCAAATCTCCACCAGGCAGCAGCCACATGTTTATTTTCTAGTAGCCTACACGTTGGGTGGGGCTTAAGTGTAGGGGGCGGAGCAAACAGACCAATGAAATCAGATCTCCCCGCAGTATTCCAATGCACTATGACACAAGTCCCACGTACGCCTGTGTTAGTGATGATGAGAACTAGAAAGGAGCGCTCAGTAGAGAGCAAATCTCCACCAGGCAGCAGCCACATGTTTATTTTCTAGTAGCCTACACGTTGGGTGGGGCTTAAGTGTAGGGGGCGGAGCAAACAGACCAATGAAATCAGATCTCCCCGCAGTATTCCAATGCACTATGACACAAGTCAAATAGAGTTTTTATGTTATCAGAAATGTAATCCTCTATTATAATACAAGCTTGCATTATATTCTGGTAGAGCCATGGCTTACAGTATATTAGGTTTTCTGATGCTGATTAATAACACAAATGCTTGATAGAAAGGTAAGGTCTATGTCTGAACTGTTGAATGCTTGATAGAAAGGTAAGGTCTATGTTTGAACTGTTGAATGCTTGATAGAGAGGTAAGGTCTATGTCTGAACTGTTGAATGCTTGATAGAAAGGTAAGGTCTATGTTTGAACTGTTGAATGCTTGATAGAGAGGTAAGGTATATTATTAATATAAGATATAACACACTATTATTTATATAACACCGAATACAGCTGTCAGGTTGAGAACCCATAGGTTTATGCATATTTTTCCTGTCCTGCTTACTGACCATTGCGTTTTGACTGGTAGCTGAAGGTCAATTGTCCCGGGATTGTGTGCTTCTGCTGTCCCTCTTATATTTAGTGCATCATGCAAACACACACTGTTGCTGGGCTGGGCTGGGCTGGGTTGGTCTGGGCTGGGCTGGGCTGGTCTGGTCTGGGCTGGGCTGGTCTGGTCTGGGCTGGTCTGGGCTGGGCTGGTCTGGGCTGGGCTGGGCTGGGCTGGGCTGGGCTGGGCTGGGCTGGGCTGGGCTGGGCTGGGCTGGTCTCTCCAGGCAAGCGTTCACTGCTGCAGGGCCCAGCATCACACTGCAGAAAGTGTACATTAAATCAAATAAGATAGTTGTTGTTGTCCGATTAGGCTATATTCAGTGATGTTGGTGTTGATTATAATGACGATGATATTATGATAATGATGTTGGTTTTGATAATAATGATGTTGATGATATTATGATAATAATGATGATGTTGTTGTTGATGATAATGATGATGATAATAATGATGATGTTGTTGTTGATGATAATGACAGGTCTGAGAGGATCCTTGTCAAGACTCCAGCTAGATTATGTGGACATTGTGTTTGCCAACAGAAATGATGTCAACAGTCCTATGGAAGGTCAGTGACCACATTATGAAACAACAGTTACAGCTAACGCTATCTGGTGTTTTTATTTTATCTTTTCCCCCCTTTTTCCGTCGTTAGTCGTTATGCCAATTCCCAATCCCCTTCCTGGTCGTTGCGCACTCTACCCCCTACCGTCTGTCTGGGAGGGCGGAGACTATCACATGCTTCCTCCGACACATGTGTACCCAGCCCAGCGCTTCTTTTCACCTGGCAGCGTGGACGCTCACTGGGAGAGTGTAACGTGTGGAAGGTCACACTACCTCCCTCCAGATCCTTCCCTCGCTGTGCAGGCGCCCCGACCGAACTGTAGGAGTCGCTGTTTACGACCCGGACCCACCCACCGGCTTCCCTCCCGCTGACTCTGCCAATCGAGCCAGTATGACGGCCGGCCAAGCCGGAGGCAGCGCTGACAGCCGGATTCGATACCAGTGTCTCTTGCGTTGGTGACAAGCGCTTAGTCCGCTGCGCCACCCAGCCGCCTTATCTGGTGTTTTCTAATAGTCTTTCTTTTATATTTAAAATAATTTCATATATATAGACAGTATATATATATATACGTTAAAGGGATAGTTCAGATGTTTGGACCCCATGTCCTATAGCTTACTTACCAGTGATGGTGTTGATCAGTAGAGTCCTTTCTCAGTCCATGCTGTTCCTCATACTAGCTCTGGATATTTGGCCACAAACCAATGCAAAGTCAATGGGGTCGGCTCCTGTCTGTACGAGCTGCCTGAGGCTCACTGTAATCTAGTACTTTGTGTTTGCTGTGGAGTAAACTTCAATGAGCACCAGGCAGTTTGTACAGACAGGAGCTCGACCCCATTGACTTTGCATTGGTTTGTGGCTAAATATCCAGAGCTAGTATGAGGAACAGCATGGTTTGTGCTGAGTAAGGATTCTACTGATCAATATCATCATCATTGATTGTAGCAAACAGGGCTCGGGTTACAAACATCTAGAAATATCCCTTTAACGTGTTAACAGCTGTCACGTTAACGTATCATATAACCGATACAGACCCTCATCTGCACCTTTGTTTACACTGTTTATTATCTTATTTTATCCTATCTTATCTCATCTTATCTCATGTTATGTTATGTTATCTTATGTCTTCTCATCTCATCTCATGTTATCTTATCGTTTCTCATGTTATGTTATGTTATCTTATCTCATCTCATGTTATCTTATCGTGTCTTATCTTATCTTATCTCATGTACCTGGCTGTTTTAACACTGTCTGATTGGCTGACGTTGGCAGAGATTGTCCGGGCCATGACGTTCGTCATCAACCAGGGGATGGCCATGTACTGGGGCACGTCCCGCTGGAGCGCCATGGAGATCATGGTGAGTGACAGGCGGTCCTGGCCAACCAGACACACCTGTCCACAACCACACACACCTGTCCACAACCAGACACACCTGTCCACAACCAGACACACCTGTCCACAACCAGACACACCTGTCAACAACCAGACACACCTGTCCACAACCAGACACACCACAACCACACACACCTGTCCACAACCACCTGTCCACAACCACACACACCACAACCACACACACTTGTCCACAACCAGACACACCTGTCCACAACCACCTGTCCACAACCAGACACACTTGTCCACAACCAGACACACCTGTCCACAACCAGACACACCTGTCCACAACCAGACACACCTGTCAACAACCACACACACCTGTCCACAACCACACACACCTGTCCACAACCACACACACCTGTCAACAACCAGAAACACCTGTCCACAACCAGACACACCTGTCCACAACCAGACACACCTGTCCACAACCACACACACCTGTCAACAACCACACACACCTGTCCACAACCAGACACACCTGTCCACAACCAGACACACCTGTCCACAACCAGACACACCTATATTCAGCTTTCACTGTTACTCATAGTATATATATATTACAATTTTACTGTCACTCATAGTATATATATTCAAATGTTACTGTTACTCATAGTATATATTCAGATTTTACTGTTACTCATAGTATATATTCAGATTTTACTCTTACTCATAGTATATATTCAAATTCTTTATTGCAGTGCTCTGTATTCTATTTCTTGTGGCTGAGAGTAAAGCGCAAACCATTTTAAAATAATAATAACCATGGCAATAAACACGCACCCTCAACAAAGCATTCAACCAATCGCTGTTGACCATTGCAGTTAAGTTTCATTTTGCTTACCATCCGTGACCCACCAGAAATAGCTATAGTAATGGAACGATGAAGATTATCCTGGAAAGACAGGCGTATATTAACGCCAACATGGTAATATTATATAGTGTGCAATATCCCAGTGATACAGGAGACAGTATGAGTGTAATATCAGTGATACAGGAGACAGTAATAGTGTAATATCAGTGATACAGGAGACAGTATGAGTGTAATATCAGTGATACAGGAGACAGTATGGGTGTAATATCAGTGATACAGGAAACACTATGAGTGTAATATCAGTGATACAGGACACAGTATGAATGTAATATCAGTGATACAGGGGACAGTACGAGTCTAATATCAGTGATACAGGAGACAGTATGAGTGTAATATCAGTGATACAGGAGACAGTATGAGTGTAATATCAGTGATACAGGAGACGGTATGAGTGTAATATCAGTGATACAGGAGACAGTATGAGTGTAATATCAGTGATACAGGAGACAGTATGAGTGTAATATCAGTGATACAGGAGACAGTATGAGTGTAATATCAGTGATACAGGAGACAGTATGAGTGTAATATCAGTGATACAGGAGACAGTATGAGTGTAATATCAGTGATACAGGAGACAGTATGAGTGTAATATCAGTGATACAGGAGACAGTATGAGTGTAATATCAGTGATACAGGAGACAGTATGAGTGTAATATCAGTGATACAGGAGACAGTATGAGTGTAATATCAGTGATACAGGAGACAGTATGAGTGTAATATCAGTGATACAGGAGACAGTATGAGTGTAATATCAGTGATACAGGAGACAGTATGAGTGTAATATCAGTGATACAGGAGACAGTATGAGTGTACCAGTGCTTTGCTAGTAGCACCAACTGAGCCAACAGCAACACGGTACAACCGCTGGCCTTTCAGAGGAACTACGCCCGGTTTGAGAAGACTGTTATTCCTCTGGTCTAAAACTGTCTAAGAATATCAGTGAACATAAAACGACTCTCTCCCAAATCCCAAAACTAGAGTGCTAAAACTCAAAACGTGTGATGTCGTCAGGTATAAAGTCTGAAGCTGCACCATAGACGATGAAAATAGAACTTCCTTGCACTGAACGTTTGCATAGTTCTTCCAGCATGGTTGGCTGTAAGCAACATATTTTGATTTGATTTGATTGAAGTTTATTTCAAATATGCAACATAACAAACAAACATCAAGTACATATATAGCCTTAAGCCTTTCAAATAATAAATGTATATAAAAAAAATTAAATAACAAAGAACAAACAAAAGTCAAACTAAATGTTTTCTTTTTGTTGTCATTTACATATTTGAAAAGGAGTGGGAAGAAGCATACACTTATTTAATCCCACCCCTATTTACTCATCAGAACATGCTATATTATATTGACAAATTCATACTTTACTAGACTTATATTGATTTTTTTTTTTAATAATAATACCTTACTAATATTTGCCAAAACTGTATGTTACCCTGTATAGTCCAGGGCTAGAGGAGAGCAGGCTGGGGTCCAGGGTGAGCCAGACAGGCACAATCATCCGTAGGCTCAGAAAAACAGGTTTTAGGCAGAATTGTAGGGTAAATGGTTGTACAACTGAGGCCCCGTTTAGACGGAAACGCTAGCAGGTGAATCCGCAAAAATATTTTTTCGGATGTGCCTTTCGTTTATACGGAAACGGCGTTTTTACGGGGTGAAACCGCAAAAAAGTGAGACTACCTTCCAGGGTGGAATTCCTAGAAACGCAAAAGCTTTGCGCTCTCGTCTAAACTGTTAAAACGTATAAATCTGATAAAACGATGACGAAAGGGTTGTCACGGCTCTGGTCGCGCGTACTGCTTACGTCACAGGTAGCAGGTATGCGCCAGTAGCCGAGACGTAAACAAAGCAAGTATGTCTGACTATATCAACGGAGATCACCTGAAGGCTACATTGGCAGTACTTTTAACCCTTTCACTGCCACACGACAGAAGGTTAACCCTTTACTATCACACAACCGGCTGTCGTGTGGCAGTGAAAGGGTTAAATACACAATAATCTGTCCCGCGGCGTGAGTGGACCCACTGTCTGTGAGTGACTCTGCTTTTGTCCAATCACATTCCCCATCCACAGTCTGCGAATCAGAGGCAGAGTAGGGCGGGTCTTCACAGCACGTCATGTGACATATGCGCCAATCGTGTGACAGCGGGGCGCCGTCGTTACAGCGTCGTCTGCACGGAGAATTCCACCCCAAAACGCTCGTCTAAACGTAAAATTAAAAGTGAAACCGCAAGATGACTTTTGCGGTTTCTGTTCACAAAACGCTCGTCTAAACGGGGCCTAAGTCTACGATCCAGCGATGAGTGGATGGAAAACCAGAGTTGACGTGTTGTAGTGTTGATGAACTGATGACAGGCAGGTGTGCAGACTGAACAGGTGAATTGGATGAACCGTGACGAGTTGGGGACAGGAAGACGACCAAATATGGAAACAGGAAGCTGCTGAAATTGGAGATAGAAAGAGAGAGCAAGAGCAGGGAGAGAGAGAGAGAACTAGAGAGAGACAGAATGAGTGGAGGAGGGGAACCGAGAGATTGGCTAGACAGGAGTGAGAATATGATGCTAATGATGATAATGAGGGCTAGACAGGAGTGAGATGATGAAGATGATGATGATGATGAGGGCTATATTGTGCTTGTCCAGTGTTTTACCTGCACAGAAATTAGGCATTTTCTCTCTCTCTCTCTCTCTCTCTCTCTCTCTCTCTCTCTCTCTCTCTCTCTCTCTCTCTCTCTCTCTCTCTCTCTCTCTCTCTCTCTCTCTCTCTCTCTCGATGTGTCTTTCTCCCTCTGTCTCCCTCTCTCTCTCTGTCTCTCTCTCGATGTGTCTCTCTCCCTCTGTATCCCTCTCTCTCTCTCCCTCTGTCTCTCTCTCTCCCTCTGTCTCTCTCTCTCTCTCCCTCTCTCAGAGGGGTCCTGGGCCGTGGTGTCTTGGTAAACATGGTGTTCCTGTGTTCCCTTGTTCCCCAGGAGGCCTACTCCGTGGCGCGTCAGTTCAACCTGATCCCACCTGTGTGCGAGCAGGCTGAGTACCACTACTTCCAGAGAGACAAGGTGGAGGTGCAGCTCCCCGAGCTCTACCACAAGATAGGTGAGTTATTCACTTTTACCACAAGATAGGTGAGTTATCCCAGAGCTCTACCACAAGATAGGTGAGTTATCCCCGAGCTCTACCACAAGATAGGTGAGTTATCCCCGAGCTCTACCACAAGATAGGTGAGTTATCCCCGAGCTCTACCACAAGATAGGTGAGTTATCCCAGAGCTCTACCACAAGATAGGTGAGTTATCCCCGAGCTCTACCACAAGATAGGTGAGTTATCCCCGAGCTCTACCACAAGATAGGTGAGTTATCCTCGAGCTCTACCACAAGATAGGTGAGTTATCCCCGAGCTCTACCACAAGATAGGTGAGTTATCCCTGAGCTCTACCACAAGATAGGTGAGTTATCCCTGAGCTCTACCACAAGATAGGTGAGTTATCCCTGAGCTCTACCACAAGATAGGTGAGTTATCCCCGAGCTCTACCACAAGATAGGTGAGTTATCCCTGAGCTCTACCACAAGATAAGTGAGTTATCCACTTTTACCACAAGATAGGTGAGTTATCCCCGAGCTCTACCACAAGATAGGTGAGTTATTCACTTTTACCACAAGATAGGTCAGTTATTCACTTTTACCACAAGATAGGTCAGTTATCCACTAACATTTTACCACAAGATAGGTGAGTTATCCACTAACACTTTACCACAAGATAGGTGAGTTATCCACTAACACTTACCACAAGATAGGTCAGTTATCCACTAACACTTTACCACAAGATAGGTCAGTTATCCACTAACACTTTACCACAAGATAGGTGAGTTATCCACTAACACTTTACCACAAGATAGGTGAGTTATCCACTAACACCTTACCACAAGATAGGTGAGTTATCCACTAACACTTTACCACAAGATAGGTGAGTTATCCACTAACACTTTACCACAAGATAGGTGAGTTATCCACTAACACTTTACCACAAGATAGGTCAGTTATCCACTAACACTTTACCACAAGATAGGTGAGTTATCCACTAACACTTTACCACAAGATAGGTGAGTTATCCACTAACACTTTACCACAAGATAGGTCAGTTATCCACTAACACTTTACCACAAGATAGGTGAGTTATCCACTAACACTTTACCACAAGATAGGTCAGTTATCCACTAACACTTTACCACAAGATAGGTCAGTTATCCACTAACACTTATCACAAGATAGGTGAGTTATCCACTTTACCACAAGATAGGTGAGTTATCCCCGAGCTCTACCACAAGATAGGTGAGTTATCCCAGAGCTCTACCACAAGATAGGTGAGTTATCCCCGAGCTCTACCACAAGATAGGTGAGTTATCCTCGAGCTCTACCACAAGATAGGTGAGTTATCCTCGAGCTCTACCACAAGATAGGTGAGTTATCCTCGAGCTCTACCACAAGATAGGTGAGTTATCCACTTTTACCACAAGATAGGTGAGTTATCCTCGAGCTCTACCACAAGATAGGTGAGTTATCCACTTTTACCACAAGATAGGTGAGTTATCCACTGACACTTTACTCTCTCTGTCTATCATTCTCTCCCTGTCTCTCCCTCTCTCTTTTTCTGTCTCTCTGTCTCTCTCTCTGTCTCTCTCTCTTACTCTCTCTCTCTTTCTCTGTCTGTCTCTCTCTTTGTCTCTCTCTCTCTCTCTCTCTCTCCCAGGCGTTGGGGCGATGACCTGGTCTCCTCTGGCGTGTGGTCTGATAACAGGGAAGTACACAGACGGTGTCCCAGAGTGCTCCAGGGCAGCCATGAAGGTGAGACGATCCACTGGTCTCTCACTGGTCTCTCTGCTCCTCTGTGATTCTCCAGAGTCTGGGGTCCTTTGATCTCCGTCACCGCCGCGATGAGGGGACTCTCCGGTGATTGGATATATCTACGTGTTCAGCGTAACGAACGGTAGCCCTCGTGCTCCTGAAGCTGCACGGAGACGGTGGGCTGCAGCCACGTGTCACGCAAACCTGGGTTCTAGAATCCCGTCACGAGTGGAAGATAACCATTATGCTTGTCCAGTGTTTTTGGGTGTATAACATTACATTTACATTTACACAACTTCTGTACGACGACAAGTCATCAGGGAGGGCACAACTCT
This sequence comes from Notolepis coatsorum, assembly GCF_963971535.1. Lineage (NCBI taxonomy): Eukaryota > Metazoa > Chordata > Actinopteri > Aulopiformes > Paralepididae > Notolepis > Notolepis coatsorum. The sequence continues at coordinate 137,891,766 of NC_140172.1, forward strand.
ATCAGCTGAGTAACAATGATCATCAAAGTGTTGAGTGCTACAGTGTAGGTTAGTTTATTAGGACAAGTGCATGACAGTAAGTCATGTATAACAGTGGTAGAAGAAGTACACAATTCCTTTACTTAATGGTAGAATCTGTAATGCTGTCAAACATTGTTAACGTTAAACGTTGTTTAATTTAGTTGTTTTGGTCTGATGTGTGGGTTGGAGTTGAGTGGGGAGAGGGGGGAGGGGTTGCTACTGCCGGCCACACCCCAGGCTCTGAAGAGAGAGGTCTGGAGACATTCACACTATAATAAGTTACCATAATATATATTTATGTTATATTTACGTATATTTGTACCTTGTAATAGGCAAGTTGCTTTAGAAATCTCTTAGCAAATTAGATCATTAGACCAAATAAAATATCTACAGTAATATCTCCTTCTCCTTCTCCTTCTCCTTCTCCTTCTTCTTCTTCTTCTTCTTCTTCTTCTTCTTCTTCTTCTTCTTCTTCTTCTTCTTCTTCTTCTTCTTCTTCTTCTTCTTCTTCTTCTTCTTCTTCTTCTTCTTCTTCTTCTTCTTCTTCTTCTTCTTCTTCTTCTTCTTCTTCTTCTTCTTCTTCTCCTTCTTTTTCTCCTCCTTCTCCTTCTCCCTCTCCTCCCCCTTCTTCCTCTCCTCCTTCTTCTCATCCTCCTCTTCTTCCTCCTCCTCCCTCTCCTCCATCTTCTTCTTCTCCTCCCTCTCCTCCTCTTCTTCTCATCCTCTTCCTCCTCCCTCTCCTCCTCCTCCTCCTCCTTGCAGGGCTACCAGTGGTTGAAGGAGCGTGTGAACAGTGAAGAAGGTCGCAGACAGCTGGCTAAGATCAAGGAGCTCCACCTGATCGCTGACAGACTGGGCTGCACTGCTGCTCAGCTGGCTATAGGTACCAAACCCTAACCCTAACCTACAACCTGTAGTTCAACCTGTAGAACAACCTGTACTCGCTCTTGGCTGAATCTTGTTTTGGGTTGTGATGTAAAAACACTAGCAGGCTCAGGACGGGCAAAGTAGTCTACAGCCTGTTCCTCCCTGTCTCTCTCCTCCACAACCTGGCTTGACTGCATAGGGGGGAGTGAAGAATCAAACACAGGACACGCTGTTGCTCTCGTTCACAGGCTCAGTTCCGGAGCGTTCACACTGGAATCTGATCTTGGCCACATTTAAAACAGAATGTGTTCAAGTTTCAAGCTTTGTTTTATTTGTCACATAAGGTACATGTACATTACAGTGAAATGCTTGGTTCTGTATGAGCCTCCTGAGATTGTGCTTCATACTGTAAAAAAAAAGTTAAAATAATAAAGACCAAACACTAAAAAAATATGCAAATATTTTGGTAATAAATAGATAAAATATGGATATATAAATAAAATACGGATATATAAATAAAATACGGATATATAAATAAAATATGGATATATAAATAAAATACGGATATATAAATAAAATGCAGCTATATAAATAAAATATGGATATATAAATAAAACACACTGTAACCTCTCTGTCAGGCTCTCTCTGGCTCCACCTGGTGGACGAAACAGGTCAATACACACAATCACACTGGCCTCTCTGTCAGGTTCTCTCTGGCTCCACCTGGTGGACGAACCAGGTCAATACACACAACCACACTGGCCTCTCTGTCAGGCTCTCTCTGGCTCCACCTGGTGGACGAAACAGGTCAATACACACAACCACACTGTGGCCTCTCTGTCAGGCTCTCTCTGGCTCCACCTGGTGGACACAACCACACTGTGGCTCTACCGTTCAGGTCACTTCAGTCTTTTTTCAGATATTATGTCATTTCAATAATCAATGGTTTCTAAAGTCTCCCCTGATAAGCTTGGATACAGAGATTGATGGTAAATCTGCTAAATGATGAAGATGATGTGATTAAATAAAGATGTTGGTGACATAGAGGCTCAGAAGATGAAGCCACAGAATACATTAAAATACTGTTAAAATAAATAAACTAACAAATAAACAAATAAATAAACTGCTTTGCAGCGTCAATGGCAGCCAGATAAACAATGAATGTAGACCGATGTGCCAACCTGCTCATCGGGAGCAGTTATGGGTTAAGTGTCTTGCTCAAGGACACTTCGACACGCTGCCGGGAGGAACCAGAATCGTACCGGGAACCTTCCGATTACCAAGCTATACCCCCTGAGCCACTGTCACCCCCAAAAATCATACCCCATTTTATTTGGGACAGGCGTCTCATTGGGTCTAATTTGGATCTATTGGGAACTAACGGTTGAAGGTTCATTCAGTGACAGCTAGATTAGCTCCTCGCTACTTCCACCATGTTGGAAGATCAAAGTGCTGTAGGGTGATTCTGGCTGGATAGGAAAATGTTGAGCTGTTATCATAGTTTGCCTCTACAACTAAACTTCATAAAATATATACAAAAAAATGGTAACACTTTATAATAACACTCAGTTATAAGACCTTTATAAGGTATTTGTAGATAATGAACTAATCATGAACAAATCATTTATATACATTCGTAAATTATTATTAAATCATTTATAACTATTTGTATAACATTTACAAATTAGTTCTACATTATTTATAATAACTCTATCAACATTGTTTGTACTTGATTTGTTCATCATTAAATAATGTTGTTTAATGTGTAGTAACACATTTGTAGATGCTTTGAAAAATGGATATGAAAAAACGACTACTGTACCTCCATTTATTTGTTCATGTTCAACAAATGATTTGTTAAGACATTCATAAAACATCTATAAATAATTTGCAGATGCTATTGTGTGCCTTAATCTGAAGTGAAGCCTATTCATCATTAACAAATGTCTAATACAGTTAATTATTTGTTTACTTTTTCATCACCTGTTACAAATGTTGTAGACAGCTTTCGGATACACCCTTCTTTGTGACATCAAACAGTGACAGAATTAGGACTATAGATAAATGCAATTGTATTAACATATAAAATACATGTGCATGACATAATAGTGTAACATGGGGGGGCACTAGGACCCAGGAGTACCCTGGCCAGGGATTGACAGAGTATGTAGACGGAAGTCTCACGCGAGTGAGACTTGACTTCACGTGTGTTGCCGTCTGTTGAATGGAAGCACGATACATTAGCAGAGCCAAGTTATTCGTGCTGCCCCACGCTTTTATTAAGGTATGAGCAGGCTAAACACCTTTTTTGTTGGTAAATCTATTCCATAATTTCCGACCTACAACTCTTGTTGTGTAGACGTACTTGATGTGGTGGGCGCTAACGTTACATTTGAATTATGTGTTTGTTCCTAATGTGTGCTCAGTATATTGCGATATGTGATGATGACACGACACACGAGGGTAATAATTATTTGAATTTTCAGGCTGTATAGGCGCCGATACAGCCTGAAAATACAAATAATTATTACCCCTGTGTGTCGTGTCATCATCACATATCACATCAAAAGGTGTTTAGCCTGCTCATACCTTAATAAAAGCGTGGGGCAGCACGAATAACTTGGCCAAATGCATGGCCAAATTTTCTACATGACGTCACGTATTCCCTTTACGTATACATAGTGAGCTAAATCCACAAAGAATGGATTGCACGGAGCAAGTTGCACCCTTACTTACAATTCATTATGAATTGAAAATGGGGGACCCTGATGTAAACAAGACGAAAGTCTTTCTCTGGTCTGCATCCCCTTAACAATTGTGTGTATTGAGCCGTACTGTATTGTACCCATTCTGCAATCTGTTAATAAAACGTTCATTCAATCAATCAATCTGCACGGTGATTGATTGAATGAAAATTGTAGCTGTGTGTCCAGCCTGGTGTTAATATAATAAGTTGTGTGTCTCCCTGACTTTGTGTCCAGCCTGGTGTTAATATAATAAGTTGTGTGTATTCCTGTGTGTCTAGCCTGGTGTTAATATAATAAGTTGTGTGTCTTCCTGTGTGCCCAGCCTGGTGTTAATATAATAAGTTGTGTGTCTTCCTGTGTGCCCAGCCTGGTGTTAATATAATAAGTTGTGTGTCTTCCTGTGTGCCCAGCCTGGTGTTAATATAATAAGTTGTGTGTCTTCCTGTGTGCCCAGCCTGGTGTTAATATAATAAGTTGTGTGTCTTCCTGTGTGCCCAGCCTGGTGTTAATATAATAAGTTGTGTGTCTTCCTGTGTGTCTCCCTGTGTGTCCAGCCTGGTGTCTGCGCAGTGAGGGCGTCAGCTCCGTCCTGCTGGGTGTTTCCAACGCAGAGCAGCTGCTGGAGAACCTGGGAGCACTCAGGGTAAGAGCTTCTACCTCACTTCATGGTTATATTAATGATTATATCCCTGAGCACCGCGCTGATGATGACGATGACCCCTAGAGGATGAACTCTTATCTTAATCTTATTTACTCTTTTTTAAATCTTTTTAAAAAATGTACCCTTATTTATATATATATATATCTTTTATCTTATTTGCTCTTATCTATTTATTTGTATCTTATTTACTATTTGATTTTCTTAATCTTATTTACTATTTTTTTTAATCTAATTTACTATTTTTTTTTATCTTGTTTACTCTCTTTTTTTAACACATTCGGGGCCATTGGGATGTGTCTAATGAATCTCTAGAGGACCGGCAAATGTAAACAGACGTGGGGCTGTTTGTAGAGCTAAATCTATACTTTATAGTATTGCTATCTGTCCATTCTCATTGTCAATTAAGTCCATAAACCGTCCCTTCAAAATGGCTTAAAGGAAAAAAAATGTCATCAATACATTCTCATTTTATAGCGCCGTGAATATAAGCGTTATACGGGATTTGGTCTAGTATATTTTCTGGAAGGCTAGATAAAGGGCTAATAGCTGCTAACGTTATATCCAATGGCATTTCCGTTATACAGATGCTACAGTTAAAACTCAAACTGCATATGATCGGCACGATCCTCAAGCATGTATGCATGAAAGGGGGGGCGGGGGACGTCGTTTCTTATTATTGATTACCAATAACCGTGTTCGTCTAACTAGCCACATAGGCCGATCGCCTGGATGGCTATCAAAACAATGCCCGATCGGGTAGTACTTTACGTGAAAAAGATCTTACCATGAGCCGGTTGGATCCCCCCGAGCATTTCCCCGTTATCGATCGCCATCTGGTAGATCGATATGTCCATTGGCTGATGATAAATCCCCTTATTGCATAGTGAAATCCGCGGGGGGAGTAACTGTACATTGGATTATCGACGAAACCTTACTTGGTCCCAAGAAGAGGGTCTTGTGTATTATTGGGTTAGGACATTTACTGTACATTGGAGGGGGTTGGGTTAGGACATTTACAGGGGCCAGTTTCGAATTGCAGTCTCCCGTAGGTGCTCTTTGAGAGTGGTTTTGAAAGTGGGTAGTGATTTACATTCCTTTACAGCTGTGGGTAGGGCGTTCCACATTGATGTGGCATAATTGCGAAACGTGTTTAGTCCCTTGTTTGAGCCGAATCTGGGTTTGACATGATTTGTGGAGCTCCCTCTGGTGTTGTGGTCGTGGTATTCACTCACCTTTGGGAAGTATTTTGACATGTACATGGGTACCTTAGTCGTGTAGTGTATCTTGTAGACCAGGCCCATTGCAAGTTGCTGTACTCTGTCGTCTACTCTAAGCCATCCTAGGTTGTCAAAGTGGGCAGGGGTGAGGTGGGTTCTAGGAGTAAGGTCAAGCAGTAGTCTGACCAGTTTGTTTTGTGATGTTTGTAATCTTGTTTTTAGCGCCTTTGAGGTGCTTTGGTACCATGAGGTGCAAGCATAGTCGTAGTACCCTTGAATGAGTGCTCCTGCCAGCGTCTTCAGGGTATTCTTGTTTACCAGAGAGGAGATCCGGTACAAGAATCTAGTTAGTTGGTTGACTTTTTTTACTACATTGGATGCCATTTTGTCACAGGAAAGATTTGCCTCTAGGATGGAACCTAGGTATGTAATTTCATCTTTCCTTGTGACAATATTGTCACCCACTGTAACTGAGAAGCCGTTGGTCTTGCTGAGTTTATTATTTGAACCGAAGAGAATGGACTCTGTTTTACCCAGGTGTAATGATAGTTTGTTATCAGCGAGCCAGGTGCAGATTTTAGCTGAGGTTAGCTGGAGAAAGAGGTTAGCTGGAGACAGAGGTTAGCTGGAGACAGAGGTTAGCTGGAGACAGAGGTTAGCTGGAGACAGAGGTTAGCTGCAGACAGGTTAGCTGGAGACAGAGGTTAGCTGGAGACGGAGGTTATCTGTGGAACAAGGTTAGCTGGAGGAGGTTAGCTGGAGACATGTTAGCTGGAGACAGAGGTTAGCTGGAGACAGGTTAGCTGGAGACAGAGGTTAGCTGGAGACAGAAGTTATCTGGGGAACAAGGTTAGCTGGAGACAGGTTTGCTGGAGAAGGAGGTTAGCTGGAGACAGAGGTTAGCTGGAGACAGGTTAGCTGGAGACAGAGGTTAGCTGGAGACAGAGGTTATCTGGGGAACAAGGTTAGCTGGAGACAGGTTAGCTGGAGACAGAGGTTAGCTGGAGACAGAAGTTATCTGGGGAACAAGGTTAGCTCGAGACAGGTTTGCTGGAGAAGGAGGTTAGCTGGAGACAGAGGTTAGCTGGAGACAGAGGTTAGTTGGAGACAGAGGTTAGCTGGAGACAGAGGTTAGCTGGAGACAGGTTAGCTGTAGACAGAGGTTAGCTGGAGACAGAGGTTAGCTGGAGACAGAGGTTAGCTAGAGAAGGAGGTTAGCTGGAGAAGGAGGTTAGCTGGAAACAGAGGTTAGCTGGGGAACAAGGTTAGCTGGAGACAGAGGTTAGCTGGAGACAGGTTAGCTGGAGACAGAGGTTAGCTGAAGACAGGTTAACTGGAGACAGATGTTAGCTGGGGAAGGAGGTTAGCTGGAGACAGGTTAGCTGAAGACAGAGGTTAGCTGGGGACAGAGGTTAACCTGAGAAGGAGGTTAGCTGGAGACAGAGGTTAGCTGGAGACAGAGGTTAGCTGGGGACAGAGGTTAGCTGGGGACAGAGGTTAGCTGGGGACAGAGGTTAGCTGGGGACAGAGGTTAGCTGGGGAACAAGGTTAGCTGGAGACAGGTTAGCTGGAGACAGAGGTTAGCTGGAGACAGGTTAGCTGGAGAAGGAGGTTAGCTGGAGACAGAGGTTATCTGGGGAACAAGGTTAGCTGAAGACAGAGCTTAGCTGGAGACAGGTTATCTGGGGAACAAGGTTAGCTGGAGACAGAGGTTAGCTAGAGAAGGAGCTTAGCTGGAGACAGAGGTTAGCTGGAGAAGGAGGTTAGCTGGAGACAGAGGTTAACTGGAGAAAGAGGTTAGCTGGAGACATGTTAGCTGGAGACAGAGGTTAGCTGGAGACAGAGGTTAGCTGGGGAACAAGGTTAGCTGGAGACAGAGGTTAGCTGGAGACAGAGGTTAGCTGGAGACAGAGGTTAGCTGGAGACAGAGGTTAACTGGAGAAAGAGGTTAGCTGGAGACAGAGGTTAGCTGGAGACAAAGGTTAGCTGGAGACAGAGGTTAGCTGGAGACAAAGGTTAGCTGGAGACAGAGGTTAGCTGGAGAAGGAGGTTAGCTGGAGACAGAGGTTAGCTGGAGACGGAGGTTAGCTGGAGACAAAGGTTAGCTGGAGACAGAGGTTAGCTGGAGACAAAGGTTAGCTGGAGACAGAGGTTAGCTGGAGAAGGAGGTTAGCTGGAGACAGGTTAGCTGGGGAAGGCAAGTCTGAAGAGGTGGGTTTTGGTCTGGAAGGTCTCTGGTCTCTGACTGCGGTCCTCCTATCTGCTCCCGGCTGCCCTTGGGGGGAAGGACGACGGGATGGGTAAAGTGGAGGGACTCAATCGCATCGGCGACCCAAGAAAAATTGCACGTGTGTGTGTGTTCCTGTGTGTGTGCCGCCCATCGCATGTGTGTCACTGCATGCCGAATAAAGACTTCTTTAAAAAAAGTCCAGTTATTATTATCCTCCTCTAACCCTCAGATCATCACCCAGATGACGCCACAGACCGTCACCGAGATCGACGCCCTGCTGGGCAACAAGCCCCACTCCAAGAAGGAGACGCGTGCATGAAGGTCCCTCGAGTCTAAGCGTGGCGGACCGCGTCCCGAGGAAGAGGAAGATGATGACATTGGGAAAAAAAACCACATGGCTTTTCGCTCTCCAGTATACTCAACCAACCTGCATGTTCTCAGCAACATCATGCTTCCAGTATTTGGCGCAGATCCATTGTTTGCGTCATAATCATGTGCAGAGAAGAGAAGAAAAAAGAAAAAAAGGAAACCTTTCAATGTGGGGGGAAAAACAAAACAAAAAAGATTAGGTCTAGTTTCTATATATTACTCATTACCGATTTCTCACAGACTAAAAAGAAAAAAAGAGAATCTCAACAGAAGGGGGAGGCGGCCAAAGCATGGACTATCCAATCGCTGCCACCCAGAGAGAGAAGACCAGGACGGAGGCCGATGACGAGACACAGGTTGGGAGGCGGTTTGAGACGGAGGAGGCGACTCGTTCTCAGAAGCAAACTGGAAAAACCTTTATCTTAGAAACATTGTCCGGAAAAGTGAGGGAAATATCCTTAAGTGGGAGTAGACTAATAACTGACGCTGTAACGCAACCTGGCGAGCTGTGTGCGAGCGGGGGTTGAAGGTTTGCGTCCCCCCCCCCGTCCTCTTGTCTGTCATTAGGTCTGTACCACGTTGAACTAGTACCCAGCAGAGAGGCCAAAGGTCAGCGTACGGCCTGCCACCCCCCCCCCCCCCCCCCCCCGACCGGCCTGCGACAGCCGAGTCTCCCTCTGCTAACTCTGTGTGTGTAACTTGTGCGCATGTCCCTTTAAGGAGAGAACAGCCTGTTTACGGGGCGTCAATGTGGCATGGCTTTTATGGCTTATGTAGATTTCTTCAGTGCCCTCGTAAGCCATCTTTTTACTCAAGATGGTGGAACACAACGGCAGGTCGGTCCAGGTGTGTGTGTGTGTGTGGGGGGGGGGGCTGGGGTGGTGTGTCTCATCCGAGGTTTCAATGTATTTTCCTTTGCTTTTATCGTAACTAATTCTGGCCGCGTTCACCGTGAAGTGAAGAGTGCAGTCTTAAAAGAAAACAAAGACACTTTAAAAATAATAAATAAACTTTTGACACGACACAAAATGGGAACTTGTCCCGTAACCCACATGCATTCACACAACATGAATTCACACATGAGTTCATACCACATGAATTCACACAATATCAATGCATGCAACATGAATTCACACCTAATTTCACACAACATGAATTCACAGACGCATCATCGCTACTGACACGGCATGTGATTTTATTTATTTTGCAACATATCTGGGTGTGTTTTCTCAGGAATGAACACATTTAGATTTTTTTTTTTTTTTTAAGACTGCATCTTTGCCCCTAAGTCTTTGATCAGAGACGATTTATAGGATTAAATTAAATGTAGGTTCAAATGGCATTTGTTTTGACCTTCAAGGGGGTAACCAGATAGGTGGAGGGTTAACTAATCTTCAGGGAGTAAGCAGATAGGTGGAGGTTGAACTAACCTTCAGGGAGTAAGCAGATAGGTGGAGGTTGAACTAACCTTCAGGGAGTAACCAGATAGGTGGAGGGTTAACTAATCTTCAGGGAGTAACCAGATGATTTCTAGGAGCTGCTGAGAGCCTACAGTATTATTCGGTTAAAAACAAGAATAATTTGCGATGAGGACTATGTTGACCTAGACGTCTGCTGTGGATGACATTTAACTACTACTAGATATTATTTTTGCCAATATTGTGTTTGGTTGTTTATTCAGCCTAGAAATCATAGATTCGTTTATTTTCTCTTCTTTATGTGATATGTTTACGTACCTCGTCTTCCCTCTCTCGCCCTGCGGCGTGAGTTTCCCCGTCTGACCCTACGTTTGGTGTTCCTGCTCCTGCTACTCCTCCTTGAGGAGGAGAGGAAGATAGATTTGTTTTTGCGTGTGATTAATTAGAATAACATACAAAGTGCTACTGTGGGGTGTCGGTTAGAGAAAAAGGAGGGAAAACAAGTCACATGATCCTCTTCCCGCCATTATTTAATCAATTTGACCTCTGATCTTTCAGACCGACAGAGGTAAAACATTTGTGCTGAAACAGTCACAAAAAACGCCATAAACAAAAGAGAAAATAGTGCAATTTCCCCTCCTCTCTTACAACCTTTTGTTGTGATTAGTGGTGAAAGACACGACGGTCTCCGGGTGTATTTTCACAGGTTGAAATGTATGCTAGTTAACATGTAACATACAGAGATGTATGTTAGGCCTACCTGAGCCCTTCAGATGAAGAACCACATGTGTCCATTTTAAACTTCCGAACGAGTGACGTTTTCAAATTTGTATCATCTAAACACCTTAACGCTGTGATCACGTCAGACACCATTTTCTTGTGCTCGAACGAGAGACCGCGACAGTGGTACATAGAGAATCTAAAGTGCACTGGGAGCAACGAGCGATACCACTGAATACCGTCGCTACCTCAGCTAAGGTTACATAAGTTACATGCATTATTTACTGCTCACAGCCCTCCAGGCGTTGCTGTTCATATCTCGGTCGTGGTAAGACTCGTTTGTCAGAAACTGCCAAAAGATTACTTCTCTGCCATTATCGACTGGTTTGTTTTGCTGTTGATTTCTCTTCAGGTACCTCAGATTTGTAATCCCTCCCCTCGGTTGATTCCATCGGTCCGTCGACAAGAGGGTGACATTGACGCCGGTCCGTGGCTAAAGATTAAATGTTTTCAAACGAGAGCGCCTGAAAAAGCGCTGCTTCAAAAGCCTGAGGCGCTTAGTTGGGGGACCCTGATGTAAACAAGACGAAAGTCTTTCTCTGGTCTGCATCCCCTTAACAATTGTATGTATTGAGCTGTACTGTACTGTACCCATTCAGCAATCTGTTAATAAACTTTTCAATCAATCAATCAATCAATTAGTTGGGAGGAGACACGTGCCTGTCACGACAAAACCGTTGAAAACAACAGAAAAAGGTGTTGAAGGGCGGCTAAGTGGCGCAGTGGGCAAGGCGCTCGCCACTAGTGCAGGAGATGCTGGGTTCGAGCCCAGCTCCCGGCATTGCTACCAGCTTGGCTGGTCGTTCATACTAACACAATTGGCAGTGTTAGGGGTGGGAAAGCTGGTGGGTGGGTCCTGGTTGTTGTAAACAGCGACTCCTACAGTTCGGTCGGGGCGCCTGCTCAGCGAGGAAAGGATCTAAGGGGGGTAGTGTGATCCTTCCACACGTTACACCCTCTCAGTGAGAGTCCGCGCTGCCAGGTGAAAAGAAGCGGTTGATTGGCTACACATGTGTCGGAGGAAGCACGTGATAGCCTCCACTCTCCCAGACCGACCGTGGGGGGTAGGTGCGCAGCGACCAGGAAGGGGATTGGGAATTGGCATAACGACTAACATTGGGATGGGAGGAAAAAGGAGCGGGGAAAAGATAAAAAAAATAAAATAAAAAGGTGTGGACGCGTTCAAAAAGGAGGCGTCCGATGTGATCACAGCCGACATATCGTGTGCATTCATTGTGAAAGACTGTAGAGATTGATGTCTCACACTTACATTCCAAACGGGCGGGGGGAGATGAATGGACTTAGTATTACAGTATGGTTCTTCCTCTTTAGGTGTCAGTTGTTTCCCGCCTTTTTGATGATGGAAAATGTTGACTTTATGACTGAAGTGTGAGACTTCCTGGTGGAGGAGCGGGACGAGGTGCGCCCCTCCGCGACTCTGTGTGTAGCTTTGCTGAGGTTAGCTTCCAAATGTACAGAGATGCTTCAAATCAAACCTTGAAACTGTAACTCTGCCTGCATAACTTCTATTTTACTGTCTTGCAACAAAGAAAAACTAAAGAAGAAAAAAAAGAGGCGTTTGTAATGTATTGTGTTTGTCTCTTGAAGTCTTCCACTTAGACTAGCCTCTGCGTATGCACGTTCCTTTGTTACCATGGCAACCTTTCGGCAGAGGTCGTGCTTAATTCAGAATCTTTCAAACTCAAATTTCACCTCAAAATGCATTAATTATAATTAGTGCTGTCAGGCGATTAAAAGAATTAATCTAATTAATTACAGGATTTGTAATTAATGAATCTAATCGCATTTTAATCGCATAACCATTTTATGCCTGATATTCTATATTCTATAATCATATTTCAAATTGCATGTGTCTGGATGGCAGAATTCAGTACTGTATCTACAAAACCTTCTGTTTAATCATCTTCCATCTATTAATTTGCTTAGATTCTTCAGGTCTGGTCAATTTTAGCATGGTGTTATTCACAGTCAAAGATAAAAAAAAAAATGTATTGATATTCTCATTTGGTTCATTACAATTTACTCAAGCCTAGTAACAGACACAGTATTTCTGACACTGGGAATACATTCCCTGAGATCCATAGATGTCCCTAGAATCAGATACCAAGAACATGCAAATGGACCATATTAAAAAAAAGTCTGTAAATTTTTTTTTTTTTAAATAATTAATTTTGAGTTAATTTTCATAACGTGATAATTTGCTGTGTAATTAATTAATCTAATTAACGCGATAAACTGACAGACCTAATTATAATGTTACTCAACATAAAATCACACCACATTTAATTATTTTCTCTGAATATGTTTGTTTTGTAGCAAGTATAGTTTCCTTGTTGCCGCCATCTTGTGTTTTAGTGTGATTTCAGCATTCAGGACTACCGCAGTGCTCCGTCTCCATGGTTACACTTTAATACGACAATGGAACTGCAGTGGTAATGACTCCGTTATCAGGTACAAACCATCATCTCTCTTTCCAGGTAACAAACCGTGGGCTCACTGTGGACGCCTGGCAGGGACATAACCGTAGAACTGAAGACAAAGCAGTAATGATGCACTTTCCAGCTCATATTACATAGAACATACCATCTCTGTTTCCAGGTACCAAACCGAGAGTCAAGGTCTTTATTTTTGCCACGTGTAAACAAGTGCGATGGAATGCTTACTCTCCAAACACGAAGCATATAAAAAGCAAGTGATACAATATCAGAAATGTACATCTTCTATTAAATATATACAGGAGTATAGCTGATATAATGGTAAATGGACTGCATTTATACAGCGCTTTGATCCAACATGCTTTACACAACCTATGCCTCACATTCACTCACACACTCGCACACCGACAGCGGAGGCGACCCTGCTCATCGGGAGGTTAAGTGCCTTGCTCAAGAACACTTGGTCACACTGCTGGGAGGAGCCGGAAACAAACTGGGAACCTTTTAAATACAAGGTAGCTGATATGACCAGAAAGGACTGCATTTCCTACTATCGATGGGCACCAATTTTCGAATATTCAAATAGTCGTTCAATTATAAATAGTTTATGTGAATATTGTTTTGTCTCAAAAAATATATTTCCCCTTGTTTTTACCGGCAACTACACTGTGTAGTGTATTGAGAGGGGACTAATCAAATCAAATCAAATTTATTTGTAAGGCCCGACAACACACGTTAATGGGCCGGACACGTCTTCTTTAAACAAGTCAAGAAGAAACATAACAATAAGTCAAGAACAAAACAAGAACACCATAATGTCCAACAAATTTAAAATAAATGCAAAATAAATGAATGAATGCAAGCACTCCCAGACATACCCCACGCAAAGGTAAGGAAAAACTCACTAAAACTGGAAAAAATGCACCACAGGCAGTGTGGAGGAGAGAAACCTTAGAAGGGCCATTCAAGGGGGGATCTCCCTTCTTAGATGTCGGTGATAGTAGTGTTGCAGACGGACAGTTGGTAAGCATGCACTCATGTTACTCCGCTGAACGGCATGCAAAAACTACTTTTTCAATTATCATATTCCATTTGAATTATTACATATATTATGACAATTTTACAATAATGATGCCATGACGTTATCACATAACACCAACAAATCAATACTTATTAACTCTCTGCCACGCTGGGAACGGGATAAGGCTATGTGCTGCCACGCATTAAACCAATGGAGTCGGTCACCTTGTTTGCAGGGCTATATATTCTATATTATAGCTATGGATGCAATACTATGGCCCATTTGACATCGAGTATATCTATCGTTCAAGATGTGAAAAAGGAATAATTTTTCCATCCATACATTCCCGTTTTATACCGTGGTGAATATAAGTATGGTTTTAGAGCGGTTTAGGGTAATTCCTGGGAGGCTAGTAATAGCCAGCAACGTATATTATACTTAATCCATTGGCATTTCGTCCCTATACATGCTACAATAAAAAATTCAAATGCATATGATCGGTATATAATGTTCCATCATGAATGCATGATGAAAGGGGGGGGGGGTCGTTTCTGATTAATTGATCGTCAATAACGGCATTCGTTAGTACAACAACATACACTGATCAGGGCGATGGCTATGAAAACAAGGCACAATCAAGCTGAAATTGACGTTAAATTGCTCTTACCTGTGGCCGGTGGGATTCCAAAAAGAATATTCCAATTATTTGATTGGCATCTGGTAGATCATATGTCCATTTGGCCCACGACGTAAGCCAACACAGCATAATGAATCGGGGGTCCCGAAAACAATTCAATGCGATCGGGTGAAGCTCTTGGTCCAGGTTAGTAGAAAAGTCCGCCCGGAGGCATTTCATCGACGCACAGCCCCATACACAGTCTCAAAGGAAGTGCAACATCGGCTGCATACCACCAGGTGGCGGTATTGGACTTTTGCGATATTGGACTTTTGCGATCTCAGATGCATTCCTTATGGTAACACAGGCTCCCTGGATGGATAACGAATGGAAATAGCGAATAAAATAAATAACAATCAAATAACGTATATATACGTGGTTGGTTGGTGTTCAACGATTGGCGGACAAACACGTATAAAATCGTTGTTGGCAGGGAGTGAGTTAACAAGTGGTGCTAAATATGATGACAAGATAATTGTTGTATTGGAGAGACTGAATCAATCGATACTGCATTCACTATTAAGCCTACAGAACACCAGATAAGATAAGATAATATATTCCTTTATTGATCCCCTTGGGGAGATTCAGGCATCATAGCAGCATGGGGGAGGGGAGGTACAGGTAGTAGAAGACATGGTACAGGTCAAAGAATTATAGTACAGTGAAGTAAAAATAATTTTTTTATAAAAGGTCAGCGTAACCAATATAACAATATAATTAACTCTCGACATGCGCATATGGGCAACAAGGTGCGAGATGAGGGTATGTATGCCCTCTGTTATATTTGCCCTACAATAAATATAGTTACAATATATAATCTAATAATCCAATAATCTAAATCTAATCTAATATATAATCTAAAAATTAAAACACAGACACCAGAGAGGTTAGTGTCACCCAGTGAGTCCTGACCACATTCTCTCTCGGTCCAAAGTCTCCCATGAAGAATCCCTTTTTTCCTCATCTTATTTTAAGTCAATACTGTATACGGTGATCTCTGCTGGCCACAGTGTGCTTTGACCTGAGGATCTACTCATTCTAGCCACACCTGTTGCTGACTCCCCTAAAAGCCACATGGTTTTGTTTTCCTACAGTGCACATCTTAACATACAAAGAGAGGTCAGACGTCACCTAAAATTAACTATGTTCTTAGGAATGTTTCAACCTGCACCGTAGGAAAACAAAACCATGTGGCTTTTAGATATTAGAAGCAGTAGTGTTTTTAGATATTAGAAGCAGTAGTGTAAACAAAGAAATACAAACATTGGTAAAAAGTAAAAACATTTGGATCGACGGAAACAAAAAGTACAGATTATGCCTTTAGGCAAAGCAGAACATACTGATTGAAAGAGATTTTAAGAATTGTGAAAAATTATTTAGACATACTTCTTATCATATGTTTTTTAGAAATATATATAAGAACAAAAAACCTGCTTGCCTATATGACGAGATGCAATTCACAATCAGCAGACACAGTTAGTCCACCAGGCATGTGTCAATGGAAAGATGTACTGTAAGATGCCAAGAACAAATGCAATGAAAATGACTGTGATGTATAGAGCCATGATGACTGCATGGAATTTCTTACCACCTGCATTTAGCTAGGGTTGAAGAAAAACAGACATTTAAAAAAAAAAAAACTTAAAAATCATATAAGAAAGAATGGTACTGTCAGTTAAGTAAACATAGTGGGTGATTGAGAAGATGGGTATGTGTGATTGGTGAACTTTCTATGGTACAGCAGTTCAAATGTACAGAGTTAGCTTCCAAATGTACAGAGATGCTACAAATCAAACCTTGAAACTGTAACTCTGCCTACATAACTTCTATTTTACTGTCTTGTCTTGCAACAAAGAAAAACTAAAGAAGAAAAAAGATAGAAGCCGTGTTTGTAATGTATTGTGTTTGTCTCTCTTGAACTGTCTTCCACTTGACTAGCCTCTACGTATGCACGTTCCTTCGTTACCATGGCAACCTTTCTGCAGAGGTCGTGCTTAATTTAGAATCTTTAAAACTCAAATTTCACCTCAAAATGCAATACATTATAATGTTACTCAACATAAAATCACACCACATTTAATTATTTTCTCTGAATATGTTTGTTTTGTAGCAAGTATAGTTTCCTTGTTGCCACCATCTTGTGTGTTTTAGTGTGATTTCAGCATTCAGGACTACCGCAGTGATCCGTCTCCGTGGTTACACTTTAATACGACAATGGAACTGCAGTGGTAATGACTCTGTTATCAGGTACAAACCATCATCTCTCTTTCCAGGTAACGAACCGTGGGCTCACTGTGGACGCCTGGCAGGGACATAACCGTAGAACTGAAGACAAAGCAGTAATAATGCACTTTCCAGCTCATATTACTACACAGAACATACCATCTCTGTTTCCAGGTACCAAACCGAGAGTCAAGGTCTTTATTTTTGCCACATGTAAACAAGTGCGATGGAATGCTTACTCTCCAAACACGAAGCATATAAAAAGCAAGTGATACAATATCAGAAATGTACATCTTCTATATACACATGGGTTTAACTGATATAATGGTAAATGGACTGCATTTATACAGCGCTTTGTCAAAGTCAGCTTTATTGTCACCTCGTAATGTGCAAGACATACAGAGAAATTAAATTGCGTTTCCCCCTTCCCACGGTGTATATAAAAAAACAAGATCTAATATAAACAAAGTAACATATAGTACACTATAAACATAAAGTAACTTTGATCCAACGAGGCGACCGTGCAAGGTGGCAACCTGCTCATCGGACACTTGGTCACACTGCTGGGAGGAGCCGGAAACAAACTGGGAACCTTTTAAATACAACTGGTAGCTGATATGACCAGAAAGGACTGCATTTCCTACTATCGATGGGCACCGATACTGTATTGAGAGGGGACCCTATTAACTGTTACACCGCTGAACGGCATGCTGGAAACTACTTTTTCAATGATTATATTCCATTTTAATTATTACATATATTATGACAATTTTACAATAATGATGCTATGACATTATCACATTGATTGATTGATTGACAATGTTATTAACAGATTGCAGAATGGGTACAATACAGTACAGCTCAATGACACCCAACAAATCAATACTTATTAACAAGTGGTGCTAAATGTGATGACAAGAGAATTGTTGTATTGGAGAGACTGAATCAATTGATACTGCATTCACTATTAAGCCTAATGCTACAGAACAGATAAACACACACACCAGAGAGGTTAGTGTCCCTCAGTGAGTCCTGGCTCCCCCTGTATGCTCAGTCCTGACCAAATTCTCTCTCTGTCTAAAGTCTCCCATGAAGAATCCCTTTTTTCCTTATCTTATTTTAAGTCTATACTGTATAAGGTGATCTCTGCTGGCCACAGTGTGCTTTGACCTGAGGATCTACTCATTCTAGCCACACCTGTTGCTGACTCCCCTAAAAGCCACATGGTTTTGTTTTCCTACAGTACACATCTTAACATACAAAGAGAGATCAGACGTCACCTAAAATTAACTATGTTCTTAGGAATGTTTCAACCTGCACTGTAGGAAAACAAAACCATGTGGCTTTTAGGGGAGTCAGCAACAGGTGTGGCTAGAATGAGTAGATCCTCAGGTCAAAGCACACTGTGGCCAGCAGAGATCACCTTATACAGTATAGACTTAAAATAAGATAAGGAAAAAAGGGATTCTTCATGGGAGACTTTAGACCGAGAGAGAATTTGGTCTTTTAGAAATTTGAATGATGAATTTTTAGATATTAGAAGCAGTAGTGTTTTTAGTTCTAGATATTAGAATCAGTAGTGTTTTTAGATATTAGAAACAGTCGTTTTTAGATATTAGAAGTAGTGTTTTTAGATATTAAAAAAGCAGTAGTGTTTTTAGATATTAGAAGCAGTAGTGTTTTTAGATATTAGAAGCTGTAGTGTTTTTAGATATTAGAAGCAGTAGTGTTTTTAGATATTAGAAGCAGTAGTGTTTTTAGATATTAGAAGCAGTAGTGTAAACAAAGAAAAAAATACAAACATTGGTAAAAAAAAAAACATTTGGATCGACGGAAACAAAAAGTGCAGAGGCAAAGCAGAACATACTGATTGAAAGAGATTTTAAGAATCATGAAAAATGATTTAGACATACTTCTTATAAATATAATCTGGTACAGCAGTTCAAATGTTGAAAAAAAATAAATAAAAGACAATTTCCTCCAGAAATACCATTAGCATTGAGAACTGAATTAGGAATCTAATTGGTATGCAGAACAGAATTGGATAAAAACGCAGACAATGTCCATCCCTAGTAGTAAGGAAGTGTTAGATTATAAAGACCAGAGGTTTGCTCACAGCCAGATGTGAGTTTATCACAGTATAACTTCAGAATATTATAATAATGCACTCAATGAAGACCAAGATAAGAGACAATGTCCCCTCCACTGCTCAGAACATATGTATGTAAAAAAGATTTTTTTAAATAAAAATAAAAAGTATATAATAACATAGAAACAATTATACAAAAAAGAGACTTGGCACAGTGCAAATACAAAACCTATTCTAAAAACAAAAAACAATGCATTTGTTTTTATCCAATCAGACCACAGACCTGAGGTGATCAGACTGGAATATCTACATCATCTGGACAAAATTACCTCATGTGAACGGACGGGGGTCTGAACGGCCTTATGAAGGCTCTTAAGTGCTGATCTGAGACCAGTATTAACCTGGCGACGTGCAGGTTACACACAAACACCAAATCCTCGGTTGCATTATGGCATTTTTCTCCAACCTGGATAAAAGGTAAATGGTGCATTTATAGAACACTTTCTATCCAAAGCACTTTACAATTTATGCCTCACATTCACCCAACCGACCATGCAAGGTGCCGACCTGCTCGTCCGGAGCAGTTAGGGGTTCAGTGTCTTGCTCAAGGACACATCGACACGCTGCCCGGGAGGAGCGGGAATCGAACCTGGAACCTTCTGATTACCAGACGACCGCTCTACCTCCTGAGACACTGTCGCCCCACGACACAAGTATTGCACACACACAAATAATGACTTAAATGTGCTCTAGAATGATAACATTCAACCACTAGATGTCACACTAGAGCACCAGCATGTCATCTATCCAATCAAGTGCATTCCATGTGGGGAAATGGGAAGTAAGGAGGGGATACATGCAACATGTAAACAGCAACATTCATTTTGGACCTGCAAAAAAGTTTTAAATGATAAATTCATTAATCAATTATCATTGGGGGGGAAAGGCAATACTTTTATTCTGCACCTTTCTAAAAGCTCTGTGTATGTGTATGTTTATATATATATATATATATATATATATATATATATATATATATATATATATATATATATATATATATATATATATATAAATAAACATACAGAGCTTTTAGAAATGTGCAGAATATATACCTATATCTATATTAGGGGTGTAACGGTACACAAAAACCACGGTTCGGTACGTACCTCGGTTTTGAAGTCACGGTTCGGTACGGGTTTTCGGTACAGTGGGGGAAAGTTTGGCTTTCCATGTTCCACTCAGGGGTGATGTAGTGTGCAGTAGCTAATTGTACTTGTAGGCAGGGAACAAACTTAACTTTTTGACTTACCAGCCATTTGGCTGGTAGATTTTAAAAACTACCAGCCAGGCAGATTTTTTACCAGCCAAAAATTTAAAATAGCTTTTTAGTATATCGCCATGTGTTATTATTACTATA
Organism: Notolepis coatsorum; assembly: GCF_963971535.1. Taxonomy (NCBI): domain Eukaryota; kingdom Metazoa; phylum Chordata; class Actinopteri; order Aulopiformes; family Paralepididae; genus Notolepis; species Notolepis coatsorum. The sequence goes on from NC_140172.1 coordinate 137,911,961, forward strand.
TAATACTCTCATATGCTATTTTCAATTAATATCATAAACAACATAAGGAATATTAGCATCATTTTGAGTGGACTGAAGGAATGAGTCAGCGTTAATAGTTTTAAATAATTTATTGAAACATAGAAGTGGGGTCGGGGACACACACGTTTCAACTCACCACCCCCGCATCATATTGTAGTCTAGTCTGTCTTCAAACTTCCACTCCTCTCGAAACCTTTTTATATTTGAATATCAACATTATCTGTGCATCCTCAGTAATCCTCGGTTTACTACAATATACTCCTCTCCTGAGTCCTGACTAGTGACTTCATCGTCTTTCCAAACGCACGCACACACACAGAGAAAGGGAGAGTGCCCCCCCCATTTCCCTTTCCCCAGTCCACACTGTCTGCTGTTCTCTATGGCTCTGCCGCTGATCAGGATTAGCTTACGCTAACATAACGTTCATTTCGGGCGATGTGGGCATAAAGGAATGGCGACGATGCAATGCATGTTAGAGGCATTTGACACGTTGTGAGAAGAAGAAAAAACCACAGACTTATTTCGGCTCGCAAAATAGGCGCACTGCTGTGTAGCTCTGCTCTCAGGGAACAAACTTAACTTTTTGACTTACCAGCCATTTGGCTGGTAGATTTTAAAAACTACCAGCCAGGCAGATTTTTTACCAGCCATTGGCGGTTGGCTGGTACTTATTTTGTTCCCTGCTTGTAGGGCTCTCAACAAATATTCTATATTGAAATTAATAAATGACTTGTAAAGAAAAAAGAAAATAATTATAATTATATCAGATTGTGAAAAAAACAGGTGGTCGTTAGTGGTTAACATACCGCTGTATTCGTTCGGTACACAGCCGTTCGGTACAGTACGCTACACGTACGGTTCGGTACGTGCACCTTTACACCCCTAATATATATATATATATATATAAAACAATTACTCTACATAAATATGTCTACAGCACCTTTAACAGAACACAATATACTACTGGTGCATTGGACTTGTTTAAGCTACGTAAACATATGTTGGACAGTGTCTCCTGTATTGTAAAGGAATTTGAGAGGCTCCCCCAGGGCTTCAGGCTTACACTGTATTCTCAGGTCACATGACTTGCTATGGGTGAGTGGAATGGTTTTGTTGACACTGACGCGGGGAACCTTCACAGCTGCCTATGTCGGTGCGGTTGAGTGGAACCCTGGCTTGTTGCTTTGGAGCAGGTGAGCACATTCCTGGTCTGCAGGAATATTTTTAAGTTTAAAAAGATGTTTAAAAACAGGGTTCTAGAATCTTATAGTCAAATTTAACCTAGAATCTGTTTTCTCTGTTTTTGTTGATTGTTTATTTTTTGTTCGATTGTTTGTTTTATTTAGCAAACTTTAACATTTTTTATTAATTTTTTTAGGGATCGGTTTTTGTTGATTGTTGATTGTTGACTTTTTGTTTGTTTGTTTGTTTTGTTTAGCAAACTTAATTTTTTTTTTTTTTTTTTTTTTAATTAGGGGTAGGTTGTTCTATAAGCCTTTTGGCTTCAGACCTATCCTTTTCGTTTGTTTATTTGTAAACATTTTGAAAAGTTATTTGTTTATTGTTTTTACATTTGAACCATACCGAAATAAAAGATACTTAAGATACTTCTCCTCCGCCTTCTGCAGAACGTCGCCGAGGGAGAACGACACAAAGGCGATCTGCTCCAGCTCGCTCTCCTTCCCGCACTCCATCAGGCAGGAGAAGCGCTGCTCCCGATCCTCGCAGTACACCAGGTCCGAGTACCCGCCGGGCCCGCTGTGGATGATCCAGGGCTGCTCCCACATCGACGAGCGAAGCGGGGAGCGGTTCAGATACACCCCCAGGTCCCGCCTGCAGGGCCCCCTGCTGTTTGGGTGGGAGAAGAGCAGCCAGGTCTGGGCGTCGTCGGGGGACAAGAGCGAGGCGCCGGCTGCGTTCCCGGCTGCGTTCGGCAGGACCTCCGGAGCCGGGAAGCTGACCACGCTCCCCTGGCAGCCGTGCCGTGGCTCGGGGAGCTGGGTCGCCACGCGGGGCCGGTGGAAGTCCGCTCCGCCGCTCTCGCTCAGCGCCTCCAGCCGGTGGCCCCCGGTGTCGCGGGCGTTGCAGTACAGGCGGCTCCTCCCGTCCCGGTCGACGATCTCCGCCATCTCGCACTCGCCCGACTTCCTCCGGAGCATCTCGCCCACCCGCCACGTGCGGCCCCGGTCGTCGCTGTAGACGGAGAGCGCCCGCGGCCGCACCGTGAGCGGCACAGGGACGCAGCAGCAGCGGAAGGGCGCGTAGTAGACGTACGCCGGGACGACCAGCCGCCCGCCGGCCTCCAGCTGCACCCCGTGGCCGGGCCCCACGGCGAACGTCGCCCACTTCCGCAGCTCCTTCTTGCCGACGGCGCTCTCCGTCACGTCCGTCGCGCGGCTCCAGCTCTGGCCGCCGTCGCCGCTGGTGACGAAGCACAGGCGCGTCCGGTTCCTGCCGGTGACGATCTGCCGGCGCTCGCTGGTGTGGCCGAAGACGCAGACGAAGAACAGGAAGAGGGTCTTGGTGGTTCTTTCATACACCGGACAGGGATTCATGGTGCGGTGGTCGGGTAGCGAGGCCGCCGAGAGCTCCTGACAAGGTGACCACTGGAAAGGAATAAACATGCGTCGTAAAAACATATTTAAGACGTCTTTCCTCCCACATGCCGTTGCTCTGGTGAATTCTTAGCTTCTCATTTGAACCATGGCGCTGGTTTGGTACCTGAAGCTCCGTCTGTGTTTGTGTTGTTGTTGTTTCTCTTTTGTCTGTGTATTGGGCTGCTTTGGGCCAATGTCTTTTGTGTGTATGGTGTTTGTACTGTGTTGTCTTGTTGATTGATTGATTGATTGGCGTCTTTATTGATGCAATAAAACAAGGATTGCGCAATACAATACAAAAGATATTGATCAAAAAGGATAAAAACACAATAAAGCCCTAGAGCTTGTTTCCATTGTGGTCCTTTAAAATAAGTGAAGTGAATGTAAGTGTGCATATGTGAGCGTGTGTGCGCATGGGGAACATAAAACAAGATACAATATGAATGACTTCATACAAAAAAACGACACTTCACATCAACAGAGACCTCACCAAATAACAATGACCCTACAGGGGTTCCAATATTTAAAACCAAATACAGGGGACAGACAAAAAAGAACAGATTAAGAACCGTTTTGCAGCCATTTTTTTAAGGAGGTCTTGAAGGTAAACCTGGAAGCAATTAGCTTTATATTTTCAGGTAGTCCGTTCCATAAAATTGCTGCAGAATATAAAAAAGGTACATTTGCCCATTAAAGATTTAGATTTGAAGGGTACAATGTAGATGGAGCTTCCTCTGGTGGAGTAGCCGTGTACATAGGTCACTGACTTTACAGACATAGTCAGTGAGGTAGCGTGAAGCCTCCCGTTTAAAGACCCTGTGGTTTCATTTGAGAGACCCTCTCCTCCACGCTGAGCCACCTGAGGCTGAGGCAGTGAGAGGGGAGGAGGTGGGTTCTGGGGTGTAGGCTCAGGATCACCCTTACTAGTTTGTTTTGGGAAGTCTGTAACCTGTTTTTAAGTGTCATGGTGATGGCTGTGAAGTGAACCAGGTTGATTGCAACCATGGTGAATCCAAAGACAAATGTCCACGAAAGTGGACAAATAAAAAGATCCATCTTTTTTTGTATCTACTTTTTCTCCTCCTTTTTCTGTGATTTTTCTCCCCATCCCAATTTACCTCTCGTGCCAATTCTCCCTCCCCTGTCCTGATCGTTGCTCGCATATGCCCCCCACTGGCCGGTTGTAGGGAGGATAGAAGCCTTGCATCACGTGTCCCCTCCGATACATGTGGAGGCAGCCTGTCACATCTTTTCACCTGCCAGCGCGGACTCTCATTTGGCGAGGAGTAACGTGTAGGAGGCTCACACTGCCCCCGCCATTTTCCCGTCTCTGCTGTGCAGGCGCCCCAACCGACCTGTAGGAGTCGCTGTTCAACGACCAGACTACCACCCTTCGACTTCCCACCCGCTAACTCTGCCAATTGAGTTAGTATGACGGCCGGCCCAAGCCGGAGGCAACGCCGACAGCCGGAGTCGAACCCGGTGTCTCTAGCGTTGGTGACGAGCGCAATGTCCGCTGCGCCACCCAGCCGCCCTATAAAAAGATCAATCTATCCATCTATCTAAGCTGCATTTACATGGACCCTAACATTCCACTAATAATCTGAATAACAGCCCAATCAGAATAAAAATGCCTCATTTAACCACCTCAATCGAGGTGAGAGACCGTCCCGATCACAAGGACATTTCAGTGGGGTTGGGAGGGTGGAACTTGATAATACGTTCGATAGGAAGATATTAGCCTCTATTAGCCATGTAAACGCTTGATCATTTCTCTCTGGTTGGAATAACGATATTCTTTCTGCGCAGGTTCGTGTCTGTTACGTGCTCTGCAGCATCGACAAAGAAAAACATGGAGGGACGACAACATGGAGTCCAGATAGAGAAGGAACAGAGATGGTTTTCTTCAAGCAATAAGCAGTTGCTGTGGCTACATGTAGGCTGTCAGAAAGAGCTGCGAGGGGCTAAACAGAGGAGTATAAACACTGTGACCAGGCTAAACAGAGGAGTATAAACACTGTGACCAGGGGCTAAACAGAGGAGTATAAACACTGTGACCAGGGGCTAAACAGTCTTTGTCCGATCACATCAACAGGGTCACGGTTGCCAAAATGGGCAGAGAGCGGTTGCAGTCACACGGAAGTGCTCACCTTATCTCACATCAGTGCTGTTTCGTCAAGTTGGTTGCGCCATGGTTTTATGTAATTTAGACTACTGCTCTGTAGTATGGCCATCTGCATCCAATGGTCTACTCAGAAAACTACAAGTAGCTCAAAACAAGGCAGCTAGACTGCTCACCTAGGTCTAGTGTAGTTGACATGCATGCATGTCTCTCATGGCTCAGTGTTAAGGTACGATTATCTGCTAACTTAATTACATATGTTGATAGAGTTATTCGAACTCAAACTCCTAAGTTCCTTCATAATTGCATTGTGTACAGCGCAAGTACTCACACACATTCCACCAGAGGGGCAAGTGGTGGATTGATTAATTTACCTCTACCTAAGTCTAATTATATGAAAAGGGCGGTATTTTATAAGGCGATAGTATCCTGGAACTGTCTTCCCAGCGATGTTTGAAACATCAAAGAAAAGGCTAGTTTTAAAAGAAATCTTAAACACTATTTACACTCACAATACAATTTAGTCTGATTGAAAATTGAAAATTGAAAATGTTATTAACAGATTGTCACACAATCTTAACACAATTGTTAAGGGGATGCAGACCAGAGAAAGACTTTCGTCTTGTTTACATCAGGGTCCCCCATTTTCAATTCATGATACAGCACAGCTTGAATACATGCACACCCTGGTAAATTGTTTTATTTTGTTCCAACTGGATTTTATCTCTTGTTTTTCATCTCCTGTTTTACATTTATTTGTATTCTATGATACATGTTTTTTCTCTATTCTATGATTAATTTTCTTTGTGATATATGCTTTTCTTATGTTCTATAGGTGTATGTTATCTTGTGTATGTGTATGGTGTTGGACCCCAGGAAGACTAGCTGCCGCTAAGGCATCAGATAATGGGGATCCGTTTAAATAAACAAATAAACAAATAAACAGGAGTATGAACTGTGACAGGCTAAACAGAGGAGTATAAACACTGTGATGAGGGGCTAAACAGAGGAGTATAAACACTGTGATGAGGGGCTAAACAGAGGAGTATAAACACTGACGCATCGTATAATAATTCAGGTCCACATCCAGAATATGTGTTTAAACTATTTATTCTTTCACTTAATGAAACACACGTAAATATAAACTGGTATGAGCGCTGTTGTGATACTGTTGCGGTCAATAGAAAATATACGCTCCCTGAGCTCACCCCTCTCTCCTGAGCTCACCCCCTCTCTCCTGAGCTCACCCCCTCTCTCCTGAGCTCACCCCCTCTCTCCTGAGCTTACCCCCTCTCTCATGAGCTCACCCCTCTCTCCTGAGCTCACCCCCTCTCTCATGAGCTCACCCCTCTCTCCTGAGCTCACCCCTCTCTCCTGAGCTCACCCACTCTCTCATGAGCTCACCCCCTCTCTCCTGAGCTCACCCCCTCTCTCATGAGCTCACGCTCTCTCCTGAGCTCACCCACTCTCTCCTGAGCTCACCCCCTCTCTCCTGAGCTCACCCACTCTCTCCTGAGCTCACCCCCTCTCTCCTGAGCTCACCCACTCTCTCCTGAGCTCACCCCCTCTCTCCTGAGCTCACCCACTCTCTCCTGAGCTCACCCCCTCTCTCCTGAGCTCACCCCTCTCTCCTGAGCTCACCCCTCTCTCATGAGCTCACCCCTCTCTCCTGAGCTCACCCCCTCTCTCCTGAGCTCACCCCTCTCTCCTGAGCTCACCCCCTCTCTCCTGAGCTCACCCCTCTCTCCTGAGCTCACCCCCTCTCTCCTGAGCTCACCCCTCTCTCCTGAGCTCACCCCTCTCTCCTGAGCTCACCCCTCTCTCCTGAGCTCACCCCTCTCTCCTGAGCTCACCCCTCTCTCCTGAGCTCACCCCTCTCTCCTGAGCTCACCCCTCTCTCCTGAGCTCACCCCTCTCTCCTGAGCTCACCCCCTCTCTCATGAGCTCACCCCTCTCTCATGAGCTCACCCCTCTCTCCTAAGCTCACCCCTCTCTCCTGAGCTCACCCCTCTCTCCTGAGCTCACCCCTCTCTCCTGAGCTCACCCCTCTCTCATGAGCTCACCCCTCTCTCCTGAGCTCACCCCCTCTCTCCTGAGCTCACCCCCTCTCTCCTGAGCTCACCCCTCTCTCCTGAGCTCACAACCTCTCTCCTGAGCTCACCCCTCTCTCCTGAGCTCACCCCCTCTCTCCTGAGCTCACCCCTCTCTCATGAGCTCACCCCTCTCTCCTGAGCTCACCCCCTCTCTCCTGAGCTCACCCCCTCTCTCATGAGCTCACCCCTCTCTCCTGAGCTCACCCCCTCTCTCCTGAGCTCACCCCCTCTCTCATGAGCTCACCCCCTCTCTCCTGAGCTCACCCCCTCTCTCCTGAGCTCACCCCCTCTCTCATGAGCTCACCCCCTCTCTCATGAGCTCACCCCTCTCTCATGAGCTCACCCCTCTCTCCTGAGCTCACCCCCTCTCTCATGAGCTCACCCCTCTCTCATGAGCTCACCCCTCTCTCCTAAGCTCACCCCTCTCTCCTGAGCTCACCCCTCTCTCCTGAGCTCACCCCTCTCTCCTGAGCTCACCCCTCTCTCCTGAGCTCACCCCTCTCTCCTGAGCTCACCCCCTCTCTCCTGAGCTCACCCCTCTCTCATGAGCTCACCCCCTCTCTCATGAGCTCACCCCCTCTCATGAGCTCACCCCTCTCTCCTGAGCTCACCCCTCTCTCCTGAGCTCACCCCCTCTCTCCTGAGCTCACCCCTCTCTCCTGAGCTCACCCCCTCTCTCCTGAGCTCACCCCTCTCTCCTGAGCTCACCCCCTCTCTCCTGAGCTCACCCCTCTCTCCTGAGCTCACCCCTCTCTCCTGAGCTCACCCCTCTCTCCTGAGCTCACCCCTCTCTCATGAGCTCACCCCCTCTCTCATGAGCTCACCCCTCTCTCCTGAGCTCACCCCCTATCTCATGAGCTCACCCCCTCTCTCCTGAGCTCACCCCCTCTCTCATGAGCTCACCCCCTCTCTCAGAGCTCATACACACAAGACACATGCACCCTGCACCTTAAGATGCACATACACTTTTACACAAGACACTTTATTTTTTATCTTACCTCATTTTGATATTGAATTTAATTGATCGTACTACTACTACCTATTGTTACCATTCTTATATTCATTGTACACTGTTTAGTCTGCACTCAAAACATAAGAATTTCATTACCTGCAATGCCCCCTGTATCGTTGTGTATTTGACAAATAAAGAACTTGAACTTGAATCTCAGGAGGCTCATACAGAACCAAACATTTCACTGTAATGTACGTGTACCTTATATGTGACAAATAAAACAAAACTTGAAAATGTGAAACTTAATAAAAAGGCGTACCTCAATGCATCCATCATCTTGGAACGTCCCCCTCCTCATCACCAGGATCATGGCATCACTGTCGCACGGAGAGCTCCTCTTCTCTGCAAAGGCGAGGAAGGTGCGACTGTCCCTCAGGTAGATGAGAGCTGGGATCCTGTACGTGAAGCCACTCTGGTCCGTTTGGAACAGAGTTGTTTTGGCCGGTTGCTCTGCGTCTTCGCTCCTTGACGGTGTGTTTTCCATGGCTCCCCCAGACTTCCTTACAAACACACCACAATGTTTACATAGCATGTACACACTTTAGCCTTGATTGATTGAAAACTTTAATTTACAGATTGCAGAATGGGTAGAGTACAGTACAGCTCAATACACACAATTGTTAAGGGGATGCAGACCAGAGAAAGACTTTCGTCTTGTTTACATCAGGGTCCCCCATTTTCAATTCATAATGACATTTATGACATACACAACATACAGATATAAGAATCTAATCAAATCATGACATTTATGACATACAGTAGTTACATTTGTGACATACAAGATATGCAAATATACAGTACTGTTAAATAGAGATCCTAACAGTAAATATATACATACGAGGGGGAGGGAAATGTACATTAGGAGGGGGTGGGTGGGTGTCATTTCATTTGTGTCATTTGTTTATTGATTGATTGATTGAAAATGTTATTAACAGATTGCAGAATGGGTACAATACAGTACAGCTCAATACACACAATTGATAAGGGTGTGCAGACCAGAGAAAGACCTTCGTCTTGTTTACATCAGGGTCCCCCATTTTCAATTCATCATGTAATGTTTACTGTGTTAGATGACAAGTGTTAATTATGTGAGATGTCTGATGTTCATGTTTCATGCATTATGCCTCGGATCTTACCTTCTAACTGGTGTTGATCCTGATGTCACCTGATTGTGAATTATATTAGAACAAAATGTTGACACCAAATGAGACACTCGTGACGTTCCTAACCAAATAGACCACTGCACTTCCGCGTTACCAATAACTCGTGAGGGGGGCGGGGTTCAAATGAATGACGTTGAATAGAGCCTTGACGTAAGTGCCCGTATCGCGTCATGAGCTCAAAATACCGGAAGTGTTGCGGTAGTCTATGAGCAGCGTTATTTTTTTTCCGTAGCCGCATTTTGCGGAGACGCTCTCTGATTGGCCACTGACGTTTCTGGTGCGCCCAATCGTGTGACGCCTGTTTCTACACCGGTTAAGCTTAGGCACTCTTTCGAAGTTGGTTAAGGTTAGAGTTTGTCTTAGAGTGTGGCGATAGAACACCAGCCCTGATTCCAAACTCTAACCTTAACCAACTTCGAAAGAGCTTAACCAGTGATAAACTAGGTGTTAGGACCATAGATATCTATAGAACACTAGATAGCTTAAGGCGGAGTCACCAGCGTCACTGAACCGCCGCCATCTTGCTCCAGTTAGCCTTGAGTGAGAGTGAGTGAGCTGCACAGACAAAAATACTCATAACTCGCTGAAATATTGACGGATTTACAAACGGGTTGGTTTGCTATAAACATCAAAGATGTAGTTATGATACTGCATACTTATAAAAAAATTTTTTTTTAAAGATGTTTTTTTTTTTACAAACCGCTTGAATCATAGCCACGTTAATAATGCTTGTAATAAACCAAACCGTTTGTAAATCCGTCAATATTTCAGCGAGTTATGAGTATTTTTGTCTGTGCAGCTCACTCACTCTCACTCAAGGCTAACTGGAGCAAGATGGCGGCGGTTCAGTGACGTCGCTCTCCATTGGCCGGCAGCGCGGGCAAGCTATCTAGTGTTCTATATATATCTATGGTTAGGACGGTAGTTTGCTGCTGTTCGACGCGGAAATGGGCAAAGACACAGCTCGTCACGCGATTGGGCGCACATGTCAGTGGCCAATCAGAGAGCGTCTCCGCAAAATGCGGCTACGGAAAGAAATAACGCCTATGAGCAACTAACCTCGTTCCCAGCTTTATCTCGAGAGTGAGCAACGCGTTAATTGAAATCACGGAGTTTGTTCTTCTTCGTTGGTGTTTAACGGCAGCTTTCATCCGTAGTGTCGCACTACTGCCACCTTCTGGAGATACTCAGTCACTATTGGTTTTGTCAGAGTCTTTAGTTCTTCCTGGTTCCTGTTCTTCCTTAGAAATGTGACCAGTGGTCCCATAGATTCTATATATATCTATGAGTGGTCCTGCCTGGACCACTTCCACACTCCTGCATGTCCGACCCAGAGCCATAGAAGACCTACAGTATGAAGCAACGTCCAGACTGCAGACGGAACTCGGAAGTGGCCCGAATCACATCTTTTTGCTCATATGACTCAGATTCGATTTTTTTCACAACAGTGAAAAGTGCATGTACAGTGAAATGATTGGTTCTGTATGAGCCCCCTGGGCCCTGAGAATGTGCTTCATACAGTAAAAAACAATATACAATATACAACCTAAAGCACAAAATTCAAACAATGAGGACCAAATGAGGTACCAATGAGGTACAAAATGCAAAGTTTAAAAAAAATGCAAAAATTAGGTATGGATGTAGTGCAAATCTTTTTTGTAATATATAGATACAATATGGTGTAGTGTTAAAAGTGTCTAAAGTGAATGTTAAAGGTGAGTGCTTGTTTAAAGTGAGTGTGTGCATGTGGATGTGTGTGTTGTGTATCACAAGGAAATCACATGGAATCTGATATTTTCAATTCCAATCCACTTTCATGCATGGATGGTCCTAACTCAGATACAGGTCTGAATTATTTTCCAATGTGACTTTCATGTGACTTTAACTCTAGGTTGACATTTGTCACAATGTTTTATGTCCATCTTCTTTATTGTTAATTTGGGCATGTGGGTCAGTTCAGGAGCGTGACCAGTTCACACTGGATAGTGGCCACGTTTAAAAATAATAATGTGAACAGCCAAACAGAAAATATCAGATCTGAGCAATAAATCAGAATTGAGTGCTAAGGCTTGCAATGTGAACGCAGCCTTGGAAAGGCGACCAGGTATGTCCTGTCTGGCCACGTCCACAGTCCAGCTTGTCCTCTACACCTTCTCCTTTAAGCCCCGCCCTCTTCATTCCCTCAGGCAGGACTTGCTCTCCATGATATCTTTCCTACAGTCATTACTCACATGTTCTAGTGTCTGACAGCGCTCACAAAGTTCTGTTTCGTGCTTCATGTCCAGTGTGATGTAGCTAGTTACTGTGTCCTCTGCCTATAAAAGGGAGGGTCATCAAAGAGAAGCCGCCTATTCTCGGTCCTTGCCCCACAATGGTGGAACAAACTTCCCACCACAGTTAAGCCGTGGACTAAAAACACACTTCTTCAATCAATATCTGAAATGAAATGTAAAAGAAAAAAATAATAATAATATGAATCTTTTTACTGTCTTCTACTATCATGCACTCTTCCACTAAATAATCGTCCTTGTCTATATTACTACCTACTACTAATATGTCTCTACTACTATGCACTCAACACTGCAGCAACCAAGTTTCAACACTGTTTGATGAACATTGTTACTCAGCTGAAAGAGTTGCACCCTTCCTGCTGACTTGTCTTACAGAACCTGTTAGTCAGCTAAATGTAAATGTATAATGTGTTGAGTCTGGTTTAGGTTACTGTGTCCTCTGTCTATAATGTGTTGAGTATGGTTTAAACTTTAGGTTACTGTGTCCTCTGTCTATAATGTGTTGAGTATGGTTTAAACTTTAGGTTACTGTGTCCTCTGTCTATAATGTGTTGAGTATGGTTTAAACTTTAGGTTACTGTGTCCTCTGTCTATAATGTGTTGAGTGTGGTTTAGGTTACTGTGTCCTCTGTCTATAATGTGTTGAGTGTGGTTTAGGTTACTGTGTCCTCTGTCTATAATGTGTTGAGTGTGGTTTAGGTTACTGTGTCCTCTGTCTATAATGTGTTGAGTATGGTTTAAACTTTAGGTTACTGTGTCCTCTGTCTATAATGTGTTGAGTGTGGTTTAGGTTACTGTGTCCTCTGTCTATAATGTGTTGAGTGTGGTTTAGGTTACTGTGTCCTCTGTCTATAATGTGTTGAGTGTGGTTTAGGTTACTGTGTCCTCTGTCTATAATGTGTTGAGTATGGTTTAAACTTTAGGTTACTGTGTCCTCTGTCTATAATGTGTTGAGTGTGGTTTAGGTTACTGTGTCCTCTGTCTATAATGTGTTGAGTGTGGTTTAGGTTACTGTTACTCTGCATAATCTTATGTTTATGTAGTTGTCTTCCTCTTACTCTCTGATCCCAGTCTTTATCTATTTCCTTCCATACTCTGCTCCTTCCTTGTGATTTTGAGAGACTAATACATGTGTCTATATTTTATTCTATGCTTGTTGGTGAGCATAGGAGAGAGGGGGTGAGCTCAGGAGAGAGAGGGGGTGAGCACAGAAGAGAGGGGTGAGCTCAGGGAGCATATCTTTTTTATTGACCGCAAGAGCGCAACAGCGCTGGTACCAGTTTATATTTACGTGTCCACTCTTTCGTTGCCCAGATTAATGCCTATATGAGCAGAAACCCACATGAATACAACCTCAAGGCCTTGCTTCCTTATTCTTGTGTGTTAATGATTTCATCGAGCAAATCCTGGTGGCTACTTATATTTACATTTATATAAAATATTTACGGCACATATATTTAAGCATTACATCACGCGCAGGAGTGGTTTGTGACCAATAAACCATGCCTAGGGGTGGTCGTTAGACCCCCCTAGGCATGGTTTATTGGTCACAAATCACGACTACAAGTGGTGTAAAGCTTTTATACAACTGCCAGATTCATCCAACCTTATTTCTATACAATAAACACACATTAATCGAAGATTTATTGAAAAAACCATCCGCCAGAAAAAGTAGTTCCCACAACTACAAAAAAGACAAGTTGCCTCCATGTGGAAGCAGCTTGAAGTGCATCCAACCAAACTAACACATCCAACTGTGTATTATTGGAATGATTGAGAGAAGTTGCCTCATGTGGAAGCAGCTTGAAGTGCATCCAACCAACTAACACATCCAACTGTGTATTATTGGAATGATTGATTGAAAATTTTATTACCAGATGCAGAATGGGTACAATACAGTACGGCTCAATACACACAATTGTTAAGGGAATGCAGACCTACTTTCCATAGAACTTCATTCTTAGATGCTTCTATATAAAGTAGGTAAAACAAATTAAAACATTTTCTTTGCCCTATAGGAAAAAAACGTTTTCTTCGCCCTATTTTTTTATTTATTTCTTTTAGCCTAAACTTAACCAGTTGGAAACCAGGGGTACAGTAATAAAATTAGCAATCAACCAATCAATCAATTCAATAGACCATGCTCACTTAAAACAGCGCTGCTTCTCTCTCAGTCTGACTCCCCCGCTGTTGCAGACAGGAGTGTGTGTGTGTGTGTGTGTGTGTGTGCGTGTGTGTGTGTGTGTCACAGTGTGTGTGTGTGTGTGTGTGCGTGCGTGTGTGTGTGTATGTGTGTGTGTGTGTGTGTGTGTGTGTGTGTGTGTATGTGTGTGTGTGTGTTTGTGGGTACGCCAGCGTCGGACAGTGTGAGAGAGAACGCTGCAGTCAGTAGAAAGTAGGAAGGAAGAAATTTAAATCAATCAATTAATCAATCAATCAATCCGCGATTTTTCTTTTGTTCTAGATTGACTCAAGACCCATCAATTACATCATCCAACATTGTTTAAAGGACTAACACATTCCCCTTGACAGAATCGCTTCATATTTAGTCGTTATGGTGCTTTCAACATAACCATTTGTTGTCCGCGATCTTGTTTTCTCCCGGAGTGAGCCGGGGAGTGATATGTGATTCGGTTGTGGGCGGGTCCTGAGCCCAGGACCGTGGATTGTTGCCAATAAAGACGTGTAAATGGCCAATCAGAATCGAGAAATTTGCATGCCGTTGTATAAATATATATATTGTGGCACCCCAGTGCCTCTGTGAGGGAAATGGCAGACGTCAGAGACCCTTCCCCCAAACCAGGCCACTGGGGAAGGTCATTGAGGGCAGGTACCTCCCTAATTACCTGCTCACACTGTGGAACAGGAACAGGTGAGCTGCATCACCAATTAACGGTTGGTGCAAACAGGAAGAACGGGGGGAGAGACTCCAGACGACGGTCCTGGAGAAGGAGCCCTCCACCCCTGGGTTGTGAGTAAATGGGCATCGTCCTTTAATGTATGACTTGAAGACGGAAAACTATTTTACGTGTAAGGACTGTGTAGGATTGGGGAAGATTGTCAAGAGGAATCATTTGCCACACCTGTATGTTGGAGGACTATAGAAGGAGGCCTGAAGGACCAGAGCCTGGCCTAAACCCCCCACATCGTGTCTCCAAACTTATTTTAATTGTACTGTAGTAGTGCTCTATATTTACAATAAATTAGACATCTAATCTACTAGATCAGCCTAGCATGAGACCGTTCACTGTAGAGCTGGTAGACCCAACCTCTATTTTGCTAAACCATTTGATTTACACATGTTTGTTTACACATGCGTGTGTTTGTTTATCCATATATAATTGTTTACTTTTGATACTCTATTGTTGTGTTGTACTGTTAAAATAATTTATGTAATGATGTGAAATTACTTTGGCTTTATTATTGCACTACCTTGGTCACGACGTCACATTCAGTGCAAATTGAAAATTTGGAAATTACTCTAATCAACTATAGGCTGCAGTAAAAAGCTCAACCAGATTTTCAAACAAACATAAAGATGGACAACACGCTCATCAGACAAACTGGATGTAGCCAATTACTTAAACATTTTCTTCACAAACATAGCCACAACACTGGTAAACAAACTACCCTCCCACTCAGGGCATTATGGGGTAGAACACATACTACAATAACCTAGGGGTCCGCAAAGACGATTTCAAACTAGAAATGGTAACAACAGCTGAGGTACTCAAAAAACTGAATGCCCTCCAACCTAACAAGGCCAGTGGCCATGACAATATCCCCTCCAAATTCCTCAGACTCAGCAGCCGCCATCACCCCAGTCATCACACACATAAACCTCTCCATAAAACAGGGACACGTACCCAAAGACTTCAAAATTGCGAGAGTAACACCCCTGCACAAAAAGGGCAGCAAATTAGACCCAGGCAACTACTGCCCTGTTTCTATCCTTACCTCCATCTCGAAAGTCATGGAAAAAAATAGTATACGAACAGGTCGAAAAGTACCTTGCGGAAATAAATCGAATCTACGAATTCCAATCTGGCTTCAGAACATCCCACTCCACTGACGCATGCCTTCTCTATTTAAACGACCACATCAAACAAGAGGTGGATGCAGGCAAATACTGCGGCATGGTCATGCTGGACCTACAAAAGGCCTTCGACACTGTAAATCACTCCATTCTGATTGACAAGCTAAAAGCAATTGGTTTTGATAATCTTTATCAGTGAGCTGGATGCAATCCTACCTGGAGGGGAGAGAACAGATAGTGGAGGTAAACGGTACCCTATCCCCCCCCCTCCCCCTCCCAGTGAGCTGTGGTGTTCCACAAGGAAGCATACTAGGACCGCTACTGTTCCTAATTTATGCAAAAAATGACATGTCGTCAGCTTGTGACTGCAACTTGTTCCTGTTCGTGGACGATTCAGCCCTGCTGGTCTCTGACAAGAACTAGTTACAGGTTGAAAACCCTCAGCTTGGAACTAGGCTAAATCTGCATCTGGCTCGCTGATAACAAACTATCATTAGACCTGGGTAAAATGAACTTTATTAACAGATTGCAGAATGGGTACAGTACAGCTCAATACAATTGTTAAGGGGATGCAGACCAGAGAGACTTTCGTCTTGTTTACATCAGGGTCCCCCATTTTCAATTCATCGTAACATATATGACATACATGACATACAGATAGACAGTACTGCTACATCTATACATTTATGACATACCAGATTTGCAAATACAGTACTGTTTGTGATACGAAAAGAGTCCAGAAAAAAAAGTATATACATTTGACGTAGAAACTGTACATTGGAGGAGGTTGGGTGGGTGGGGGGGACTGTACATTGGAGGTGGTTGGGGGGGGGGGGAGGTTGGGTAGGAGGGGTGGGTGGGGGACACTGTACCACTGTACAAGCAAAACTGTACATTGGAATATTGCCAGACCATACTTGGTAATTTACTGTACATTGGAGGGGGTTGTGTTAGGACATTTACAGGGGCCAGTTTCGAATTGCAGTCTCCCGTAGGTGTTTTTTGAGTGTTTTTGAAAGTGGGTAGTGATTCACATTCCTTTACAGCTTTGGGTAGGGTGTTCCACATTGATGTGGCATAATTGCGACACGTGTTTAGTCCCTTGTTTGAGCCGAATCTGGGTTTAACATGATTTGTGGAGCTCCCTCTGGTGTTGTGATCGTGGTATTCACTGACCTTTGGGAAGTATTTTGACATGTACATGGGTACCTTGGTCGTGTAGTGTATCTTGTAGACCAGGCCCATTGCAAGTTGCTGTACTCTGTCGTCTACTCTAAGCCATCCTAGGTTGTCAAAGTGGGCAGGGGTGAGGTGGGTTTGTATGTTACGATGAATTGAAAATGGGGGACCCTGATGTAAACAAGACGAAAGTCTTTCTCTGGTCTGCATCCCCTTAACAATTGTGTGTATTGACCTGTACTGTATTGTACCCAGTCTGCAATCTATTAATAAAGTTTTCAACCAATCAATGCAATGTTTATAATCTTTTCCTCAAACTGAGCCACGCAATTTAACACGTGATGCATTTGCAAGTGACCTGCCAGGCCAAAATGAGGGTTTCTATGGGTTTCCTTAATTGACGTTACCTGCCAGGTCACTTATTTTTTGCATGGCCAGTCACCTGCACGTGTAGTCACGTCACGTGTCGGATGCGTTGTGGAACTCAGTTTGAGGAAAATACATTATGCAAACGGTGCTGGGATTATAAACATTGCACTTTTACAAACGATAGACTGAATATTGCATTTTAGCGCCATCGGTGCGACCAAGGTAGTGTCATAACAAAGGCAACAAAGTAATTTCACGTCATTACATTGCGTCGCGGCCAATTCGCGAGCATTTGTTTTCTGGTATGGTACAGAACAGCGTAGAGGTTGTGTAATACCAGCTGGAGACAGTTTACGTCACCGAGGCGCCATTTTGAGAGTATCGTTTTTTTTCTTTATTCTTTAGTTCTTTATTATACAAAAATGTAATACAAATGGCAATTCAATTGATATCAATCACAGTAAAAAAAAAAAAAAACAGGGACAGTGTATATATATATCCCAAGATTTCCCCAAGGGGATCAATAAAGGAATATCTTTGTGTATATAAAAAGTCAGGACATACATTATTCATTCATACAAATGCATTAATAAAGGGGGTGCACGCATTAATTATCTTGTTGGCCTTTTTGAAAATGTATCTCAATTTTCAAATATAATAAGGGTTTACTGTTATTATATTTGGATTTGTGCATATGACATTTTGATAAAGGAATGATTAGGTTAAAAGACAAACAAGGACCTGCAAATCCAGCTGATACACAAGAGTCAGATGTACTTTGTTTATTTGATTATTTCAGAGTTACCCATGTCTGTTACTTACTGGAACAACTTTACAAAGGACCTTCATCAGAAAGATATTTGGAATTCACCCTTTAAATATTTATTGACTAATCAGAAGTCTCCTTTAAAATTATACAGACATTTACCCAGCAAATCATTATCCTGTCAAGTTGAAAATGTAGCCTGACATTGTTCGTTTTGTGATGTACTCTCAGTAGAACACTTGTTTTGGCACTGTACCCATACTGAAAGGCTATGGAAGGACTCGAGTAGATTTATTATTGCTAATATTGACTTTATGCCTAGAGAATGTCTTGTTTGGTTTCAATAAATATCAAGTAATTTTTATAGTATTAAGAACATCATGACTCCAGAAGGACTGCATCTATGACTACAGCATATTCACTTCCAGCTGCCTACGCCAGGCTCCCACCTTAAACACAAATAGACGCAAGGATACTGTACGTGACTTTGTTCAGCATATAAAAATATGCACGCCACCTGTTTGTCCACGTGCACATACATGACCTCTAGGGGGCACTACAGACTTCCTGTCACAAGCCACAAGCGATCTTCGACCTGTATTCACTTACACGTGAACTTAAATACTAGGCGGCACTGCAGGCTTCACACAATGACCAGCCACAAAAGACATTGTTCCAGACATAGAAATATGTATGTGTGCCAGTTTTGAGTTTTTAACTCAAATGTTACACATGCATACCATACCGTACCATACCACACACAAGATAACTTGGCGTCACCACAGCCACAAACGTATAATTAACCTTTCATTATATTAAGAGATTTGCAAATGTCAAGGTTGTAGCCACTATGATAAGTCTATATCAAGGTTGTAGATATTACATTAGGCCTATGTCAAGGTTGTAGCCACTACATTAGGCCTATGTCAAGGTTGTACATTAGGCCTATGTCAAGGTTGTAGCCATTACATTAGGCCTATGTCAAGGTTGTAGCCACTAAAATGGTGCATTAAATATAGTGTTTTACAATTTGTTCCACACATTCACCCATTCACTCACGGTGGCAGCAACCATGCAAGGTGCCAACCTGCTCATTGGGGGGGGGGGGGGGTTTGAGTGTCTTGCTCTTTGACACACTGCCTGGGAGGAGCAGGACCCTTCCAATTACCAGACGACCGCTCTACCTCCTGAACCACTGTTGCCCCTACAGTAGGCCTATGTCAAGGTTGTTGCCATTATGTCACGGTTGTAGCCACTACGGTAGGTTTACATTTGCTGAACAGTGATTCATCCATCAAGGTAATTTTGACCCACAAAGAGGGCTGTAATTAAAGATAAATTACCTTCATTTCTACTGTAATTTTCTTTGGCATAGACAAGTTTGTAGGCATAGGCCTATGGGTATCATAGATGGTGAGATTCAAAACCAAATTCAACAAAACGCCATTGAAGGGAGGTGCCTACTTGGCCAACCTGCTGATATGCTGCTCTCACTGCCCATCTACTGCTTTGTGGTGGCCATTATGGGCCTTGTGCTGCAGCTAGTGTATCATCTGCATTGTCAATACCTGGAGCTCGCATCAAAGGGGCCTGGGTCCATTCACGTTGGCAATGCTGTTTGTGTTCATGAAGTTTGGGATGGTCAATTTGAGCCAGGTTGTAGTGTATTGTAATGTAGAATCGGCATTGTCAATACCTGGAGCTCGCATCAAAGGGGCCTGCGTCTGTTGACGTTGACGATGCAGTTTGGGGGCCATTATGGGCCATGTTCTACACACTTTAGTATGTAGTTACATAGTATAACTGTTTGAAGACCAGGTTCTACTTGTTTAGTGTGTAGTTTCATAGAACTGTTGTTGATGGACTATGTTCTACAGTCTTGGCTTGTATAGTTTTTCAACGTTAGTCTAAAATGCATGGATAAACTATCTGGCAATGGGCTCAGTTGTCTTCACTGTGAGCTTATCCTTGGCATTGTGTTTTATTATTAATAATGTAAGTAATCTAAGCACAGCATTTGGTCACATACCTTACATTCAATAACGTTAAGTTTGTGATCCAATAACATATTTTGAGTAACACTGTCGAAGCCTAAAAGTAGCTTGAAATTTTAAAACAAAACCAATAGTAAGGGAATCCATGTGTGACCTGGATGCAGGCTCTTATCTTTATCTATAGTGCCGAGTGACCTGCTTCTCAAGCTCAGGTTTGTGTTCAGACCATGACAAACAGTCAAATGTTGAATGTCATTGTATCATGGTCTGGTCAGGTAGTGATCATGATACAACAGTGTTTTATTCCAAACACTTTATACTTGCTTTTAGAATAAGGAAGTGGGTCACTTGATGGTGATTAGCTTTATTCTGAGTAAACACATTTACTTTGTGGAATGGGTCAGATGAGAAGTGGGCTAGCTTGTGACTTGAAGGTTGTTGTCAACTACCGGTGTCCTTCACCACCAGGTCACAATGGGCACCTCACCACCAGCTGCTCAGTGATCCACACACAGTTGAAGACTGCGGTTATTATAACCGGCTGGTCCCAGATGTTTAATCATATATTATTAAGCATATAAAACTCCTTCCCTTTTAGTGTGTGTGAGGCGGGGCGTTGCTGCTAAAAAAAAGAAAAGCTGCAATTGTGTTGAACGAACCATCTTTGGGTAAAATAAAGGTTTGCCATTTTGTATCGACCGTTTCGTTTCCTCTCTCCTCCCTCCCGGGTGATGACGTCCCCGACACAAAGCCCTCTCCCCATTGGTCCCTCGGCCTGCCTACGTCTGCGCGTGGGACCTTCCCATCTTGTCTCGCGAGCCACTGTCTTACATAAATACCCAGAGAAGCAGCACAATCGGCCATTTCGTCTCTTTTTAGGCCGTCCGCTGTAGAGGGCAGTGTGGGGTGGCGTGTATCTATTGTACTGTTACTTAAAATCTGACGAACTAGCGGTCACACTACAACAAACGACACGATGTCGACGATGAATGAGACAGCAATTTCCTTCGCCAAGGACTTCTTGGCCGGTGGCATCTCCGCTGCCATCTCCAAGACCGCCGTCGCGCCCATCGAGAGAGTGAAGCTGCTGCTCCAGGTCAGTGATGTGGGAGAAGCTAACAGCTAAGCTAACTAACGCCTCTAGCTCTGGAGGCGGCCGCCGTCATTGAAAATGGCTGCACCGGTTGTCATCACTGGTGGTGTTTAATGTGGCGTTTTAAACACGAGGAGTGTAAAAAGGCGCATTGCGTTTTTTTACACTTTTCACCATCGTGGTCCCTTGTTTTTTTTTAATAATTTTTTTATGAAGGGTTGTTAATTTTGAGGTCATCCGTGGAATGTTGAATGACCTACAACACGAGCCCGGATGGCTAACTGTTAGCCTAGCTACTACCACAAAGGACAAATGTGACATTGGGGGGTACATTATGTACAGAGCAATAATGCAATGCTTAGTTAAAGTATTGTTTATGCACACTTGGTGAGAAAATTGCAACCGGGCCAGAGTAGCATTAGACGAAATGCTGTGATTTATAAAAAATGTTAAGGTGACCTGAGCGAGGATGATGACTGACAGTGACGTAACGTTAGCTGGCTAGAGGCCCGGTGGTGATCAACCTGGTGAGTTAGCTGCTTACAGACTTCGATTGAGCCTCTCTGCACCACAGATGTGTATTCCCGGTGTTCGCCCCCAACAAACTTGTGTTTTTAAAACCAGTTTCATTCTAAAGTGTAACACTTATTTTGTTAATTGTAGCTTCCGAATCAACCAACCTGCGTGTTTCCCCATTGGAAGCATCGCTAGCTAACGTTGCCTTCTTCTAAGCCGGGTTGTGCTTTTAGAGGTGACCCTCCTCCACTAGCGGATTTCATTTGACGGGTGACAAGGTCGCAGCAGGGGGGAGGATTGGCAACAGCTGCCTAGCTATAATGAAACGGAAGACTCCTTTTTAAAAGATTTAGATTGAAACTTCACATTTATTCATTTCTCCCCCTCCAGGTCCAACATGCCAGCAAGCAGATCGCAGTCGATCAACAGTACAAGGGTATCATCGACTGCTGTGTCCGCATCCCCAAGGAGCAGGGTTTCATCTCCTTCTGGAGGGGTAACCTGGCCAACGTGATCAGATACTTCCCCACCCAGGCCCTCAACTTCGCCTTCAAGGACAAGTACAAGAAGGTCTTCCTTGATGGCGTCGACAAGCGCACCCAGTTCTGGAGGTACTTCGCCGGCAACCTGGCCTCCGGTGGCGCCGCCGGGGCCACCTCCCTGTGCTTCGTCTACCCCCTGGACTTCGCACGTACCCGCCTGGCCGCGGACGTGGGCAAGGCCGGAGCCGGCAGAGAGTTCAACGGTCTGGGAGACTGCCTGAAGAAGATCTACAGGTCGGACGGTCTGAAAGGCCTGTACCAGGGCTTCAACGTGTCCGTGCAGGGCATCATCATCTACAGGGCCGCCTACTTCGGCATCTACGACACGGCAAAGGGTATGGGGCGAACGGAGCACTTGTCGACCACATGCACTACATACACGAGCACTACGCTATCGCTACCATAGACAATATCACGATGCCAAAACGATACCACATACACGAGCACTACGCTATCGCTACCATATACAATATCACGATGCCAAAACGATACCACATACACGAGCACTACGCTATCGCTACCATATACAATATCACAATACCAAAACCATACCACATGCACTACATACACGAGCACTACGTTATCGCTGCGATACAATATCACAATACGTGAGACGGAAATTACATTGATTCGACACTCTGTACCTAAGAGCCAAAATGAGAACCCTCGGATAACTAGCTAAAATAGTAGTTTTGGAACTGGTACCTTCTAATATGCTCGTCACGCACTACGTGACTCATATATTTAGCCGCTCATCACCATCCTGCCAGCTGTCAAGCCACCTAGCTTAATCTCTAACCCGTCAGGTTTTGTGCCCCCTGGGAAGGTCTTGGGTGTCTTGTCACAGAGGTGCTTGGAGAGGTTTGAAGTGTTCCCTCTCTCGCTGACACTGATTTATAGCACCGTTGTTGTGTCAGTGGGTTGTCGGCGTCACTCAGCTCTGTAGGCACAGACTCCAGCTGCTCCTTGTGTGGAGGTGTCGTTTCTGTCGTCGGTAATGGGTTGAGGCAGAGGCATTGATTCTCTCGCTAAATTTAAATTAATCTAAGCAGCTCACGCTGGCGAGTGTCCCCTGACTAGACCGCACAGGCACCTGACTTGGCTCCCTCACTACTAGTACTACTGCCCCCTAGAGGAGATTCAGACAAATTATACATTTCATCCCCTCCGTTACCTAACACCGGAGACTCATTTGACCCAAAAAGTACCAAACGTTGGAAACCCTTATTAAAAAAAAGTACCTACGTTTAGATTTACCGCGCAACACTACAGGGCTGACGTCAATCCAACCTCAGTTGAAAATGTAAACCTATATCGTGGTTAATTGCCGATGATGGAATATGTTGGATAGTACGACCTTGTCTTCCAAACAGAAGTCACTTCCTCATGGGGGGGGTGGGGAAGAGGTTTCGGTCTCCTGATGCAGCAATAAGAGTTTTGCATTGTTCCATAAAACTATAATTGAATAAGGAACAAATGTCCCTGCTTGTCGAGGTGAAAACCCCACATCTCCAGTCCAAAAGGGTCGACCTTTCAGGAAGAGTGGCAGCTTAAAGGGTCGACGGGAAGAGTGACAGCTTAAAGGGATAGTTCTGAGCTTGCCAGGGGCGTTGTTGATCATTAAACAACGTCCCTTCTCCTTCAAGCTGTTCCTCAAAGTAACTGCAGGTAGTTAGCCTCAAGCCAATGCAAAGTCAATGCGGTCAAGCTCCTAGCTTCAAGCCAATGCAAAGTCAATGGGGTCAAGCTCCTGGCTGTACAAAGTGACTGAGGCTCACTGAAAATCGATAGGACTATGTAACGTATATTGTTTTCCATATCAAAGCAATATATTGTGTTTATAGCCTATATCAAAAACTTTTCAGTGTAGCATTCGTTTATCTGTATTGCCCTACTGTAAATTTACATTTATTATTTACAGACTGGCTTCTGTCATATTTGCATATCTATTACACTAGTTTGAGGAATGCTTTTTGAAGTTCTATCTTTTATTTCCCCTAGTGACGTAGTTGAAATCTTCTCATGACATTGGAACTATAAACTGTTAGCTCGTTAATATTAAAATGCTCGTTAATATTAAAATGCTGCAGATTGCCAAGATGGCCAAGCTGAAAGACTTGCACAATATATAAGCCTTGCAACATAAGGTCAACTTTAATCTAATCCATGGAATTGCCTAGATAATCGCAATGACTAATATCTAAACCCAATTGTGACCCAAGAGATCAAAATCCAATCATGATATTCCCACGCCTACATGTTATTACACTTAATTAAAGGTATTTAAATGGAATCCCATGAATCCGTCTGGTTAGATTTTATGATGCAGCCAATCGTTGATCATAAATGATTTGATTGAATCATTACATGCCGGTTCCCTCTGCAACGCATTCATCCATAATTTATTCATGGAAGGGATATGGAACCTATCTGGCAGGTAAAGTGGAGGTCTCACTCAGTCACTTATGGTATAGAGTCGCTGTGCATGTTTGCCAAGGAGTGCAGTTTCTATAAATAATTTACAGTGTTTGCTACTGCCTTGACTTTCGTACACCCTGCACCATAAACAAGAACAAATCCAGAATTTAATTGACTTGTCTCAAACTCTGCCCTCTATGCTTGATCCTCCAATCACAACTTGTTATGATTGGAGGATCAAGAAAAATGGGCTGGTTTGAGATGGTTCAATTGTACATTGCATAGTTTTGTTATATTTTTATAATTGACTGTATTTGATAACTACATTTATACCGGATGTGACATCAACTTCAACATCTGCATTGCCATTTACAACTTGTTCCCTGTCTGTAGTACAGTACCTTTTCTACTTTTGATGAAAATACACTTCCTGAGTTGATCAATTTAACCCAACCTCATGACTGTGTGGCTAATTCTATAGCTTCCCTCTGAGTTGATACATTGAACCCAACCCCATGACTATGTGGCGAGTGAATACATTGAACCCAACCCCATGACCGTGTGGCTAATTCTCTAGCTTCCTTCTGAGTGAATACATTGAACCCAACCTCATGACCGTGTGGCTAATTCTCTAGCTTCCCTCTGTGCCTCCAGGTATGCTGCCAGACTCCAAGAACGCTAGCATATTGGTGAGCTGGATGATCGCTCAGTCTGTGACCGCTGTGGCCGGTCTGACCTCCTACCCCTTCGACACCGTCCGTCGACGCATGATGATGCAGTCTGGACGCAAAGGAGGTGAGTCGGCTTCCTTGTGGACTACAGAACCTCCCAAATGTTTGTTGTGGTTACTTGTAAAGAAGCACCGACGCTATGGACCAGATACCAGGCTGTTGTTCCCTGCGTTGGCAAAGGCCACAGGTTACATTACTGCTCAATTGCACAGCCCTGTTAGATATTCCATCCCACTGTATTGTTATTTTAGTGTATGTACTTGACCACATTAATGTCGCACCAAAAACAACCAAATCAAATTCCTTGAATGTGTAACTACGTGGCAATAAAGACCTTCTGATTCTGAGGTGCAAAGACCCGAGCTGATTTAAATATTTAAATTGTATAGGGTTGGGACTGGATTAGATTAAAAGATACTCTAATGAGCGCTTTCCCCCCACAATTTAACAGAATATAGTAAAAAAACTGTCACTACCAAGTCAGGGCCTTTTCTTGACCCTCCCATTACAAGCATTGCTTTCCTCGGTCAGGCTAAGGGAGGGCTTGGGATTGGTCAATTAGCTGGTAGATCAGACAAATTAAACGATTACAGCATTTTGCTTGTGGGTGGTGGTCATTTGCCATGACATTTAATGTCCCTGAGTTTAAGTGTTCAGGTTAAGATATTCCTTTATTGATACCCCTTGGGGAAATGCAGGCGTCGTATCAGCATGGGGGAGGGGTGGTACAAGTGTGGTCAGCATGGGGGAGGGCGTGTACAGTTATGGGCAGGATGCAGTTGTCATAGCAGCATGGGGGAGGGGAGGTATGCGCAGGATGCAGGTGTCATGGGGGAGGGGAGCTATGGGCAGGGTAATGGTAGAAGGACATAAAAACATAGGCAATATAATTAGCTCTGAATATTGCTTGGGCGCTATCATTTTTTTCATACAGTCATACCTTGCACCGGGGTATTATGACGTTAGGGCCTTCTTTCAACCTAAAAGTGCACTTTCTTCAACCTCGAACCTAAATTCCTTAGCAACCCGTGTTGCCAAGTAAACGAATCACAGAACGATAGTTAGTTAGCACCAGCCAGGTACCAACGTTAGCTCCCGGAACGATAGCCAGTTAGTTAGCACCAGCCAGGTACCAACGTTAGCTCCCGAAATGATAGCCAGTTAGTTAGCACCAGCCAGGTACCAACGTTAGCTCCCGGAACGATAGCCAGTTAGTTAGCACCAGCCAGGTACCAACGTTAGCTCCCGGAATGATGGCCAGTTAGTTAGCACCAGCCACTACAATCAACTCCGTGTCAGTGTAATAGCAGTCTGTGACGTCACGGTATTGAGAATCATACCGGCGGGATCTCGAAATATCCTGGTATACCGCCCAAGCCTACTGAATATATAAATTAAAGAAATAAACTGAACAAAGGTGCATATGAGGTTTCTCTATTTTTTATTTTTCAAACGAAGATATTTTATTTCTTATTTGACATGAATTTAAAAAAAAAAAAATCTTCTTTCTA
Organism: Notolepis coatsorum; assembly: GCF_963971535.1. NCBI lineage: Eukaryota > Metazoa > Chordata > Actinopteri > Aulopiformes > Paralepididae > Notolepis > Notolepis coatsorum. The sequence goes on from NC_140172.1 coordinate 137,938,415, forward strand.
ATCTTCAGCCGACATCATGTACACTGGGACCATGGATTGCTGGCGCAAGATCGCCCGTGACGAGGGTGGCAAGGCCTTCTTCAAGGGAGCCCTGTCCAACGTGCTCCGAGGCATGGGCGGAGCCTTCGTCCTGGTCCTCTATGACGAGCTGAAGAAAGTCATCTAAATTCCTGTCTTCTCGTGTTTGTTTTTTAACACCAATTGTCAACTGATTTGGCTAAATGTAACATAACTTTCCAGTTCTTATGGACTCTACATTCTGCCTTATTTATGGGAACAAGACTAGTGTTTCACTGCTAGTTGTGGGCAATTGCTGTACGTTCATCTTTTATCATTTTAAACGTTCCACACTCTCTACCCCAATGTCATTCCTGTTTAAAAAAAACAAGTTCCGGTACCTGCTCCTGTCATTTGGTAGGTTTGTTTTGATCCCACCTTGAATAAATCTCTCCCTGGGGAGTCATCCTATCCCCAGGGGACCAACCTAACCCCCCCGAGCCTGTTGCTTTACTCCTTCACATGCCGCTCACCACCCCGCAGCACCCACACAGCAGAGGAAATGAGCTCTGATTGGATAATGAAACGCATGTATTGGATTACGCTCCACTTAAGCCACTATATTTACTCTCACTTATCCCCTCCTGCTTAGCTTTGACTCGTCTCGGCCGTCTGCCGGCAGGGTAGGTCTTCAGCCACCACCAGGGTGCCAGGGACAATGGGGCACGCGATAGCCATGCCGGCGATGCCAAAGGCTAACGTGTTTTTTTCCATTCTTAATATTGGTATATTGGGTGTTTGATTTTATTTGATTTTATTTATGGATTAAAACCACCAAGGATTTCCATCATGGTCCCAGGGCTGTTAGGCCACAACAAAAAAACACGACAATGACACAAAACGCATACATTAAAAGTCTAACTTATAGCTAAAATGTTATCTCACAATAACTAAAAACTGATTGGAAACCCATTCAAAGTATAGGGGGCTATTCTGTCCATGAGCCACTTCCTGATGCTTCTCTTGAAGCTGTGGAGGCTCTAGCTCTGCTTGATGGTGATAGGCAGCTCGTTCCAATCCTGGGCTCCAGAGAAAGTAAGGGAGCGCTGGCCCAGTTTGGAACGGAAAGAAGCCGGCTTCAGGTTTGCTATGCTTGCTGTGGTTGTGGAATTCAGGAGGTATCTAGGGGACCTTTTGGTTTATAATATTGTGCACTAGGTTGAGTCTGAGCTGAGTAACTGGCCTCTACACATATTTAATTTCAAAACTTTATTTAAACTCTAAAGGCAACTGAGGTTTCCCTAATTTCGTCATGTCTAGTGTACATACAGAAAGAAGCAAACAACAACATTGAATCATAATGGGGCAAAGGGAAAGGATAACGAAGCAATTAAAACGCATACAACTTGATCAACAAAGGTTGGAGATGAAGGTTTTAAACTGCAACAGGGGAGAATCTTGAACTTAAAGGACTGTTGGAGTTCATTCCATTAGCTAGAGGGGCATCATGGCAAAAATGCAGATTTACCTGTTCTGAGCAAACTAGGGACCAGCCAGTCACTGGAATGGGTTCCATAGGTTTCAAAATTCCATTCCAATAAGGAGGTAGCTTACCAATAAAGGCCTTAAAAATTACACTATTCCTTATTTCATGTACTAGTCTTAATTGAAACATTCTTAGTATCATAGTCATTGATATGGTGTAAGTGTAATCAAAGTTAAAATGCTTACCAATTTTTAAGTTTTACTTCAGTAGCCATATTAACGTCTACTACTTTGGTATGCAAAAGTAACCAAAAATACATCATGTATCATTTCAATATAGTTGAGTGCCACCTTTTAATACGTGAGTGATTTCAATTGAACACAACTTTAGTATTCTAAAAGTCTGAACCTCCTGGAAGGATGCAACACTGTTTTTCCAAGAGGGATTGCCACATTTGGTGTTTCTGGCGATGGAGAGCGCCGTCCAAACAGTCGAGTCTAAAGTCTCCCATAGGTTTTCAAGTGGGTTGAGATCTGGTGACTGCAAAGGTCATGTCATATGATTCACATCGTTTTCATACTCATCACATCCATTCACTGTACCGGTAGTTGGCCCCATACAGTGAACAGCACTAGTTGCATGGAATCTTATCTTCACAATTTACTATATTACGTCAAATCTTTTATTGTTTATTTGCGTATGCGGGTCAGTTGATGAATGTGACCAGTTCACACTGGAATCTGATATTGGCCACATTTGAAAAAAGAATGCAACAGCCAGATCTGAGCAATAAATTAGAATTTAACATCCAAGGCCTGCAGTGTGAACAAAGCCTTGGATCTTTTCCTCTTGCCATCTTGATCCAAAATCGGTCTGCTTCAGCATTTTTATACATGATGCCACAGAGTGTGATAGGTTGTTAATTGCTTGTATCATGCAGTACACCTGTATGGAAGAATGCATTTATATAATACGTGTGTAGGGATGTTCGATATTGGCTTTTTTTTTTTAACCTATATCTACTGATGAATGCAAGGTTTCCCTCCCCAAAAACACAACATTATCCATACTTTTCACAATAAATAAAATAAGAGTTTGTTCTTACTTGCTTGCCTGGGTAAATAAAGGTTAAATAAATGTAAAAATATATATATATATATGAAAACCGATAATTTCTGATATTACATTTTAATGCCAATATCGGACATCCCTACTTGTGTGTATATATAACAAGTATACTTGTTCTTGTTACTTTGGCAAGAGACAGTCCCTATAGCTTGGCATGTGGGAGGTGACTGTCTTGACGCCGTGTGGAGTGGCTCTGTTGGCTTCTCATTCTCTTCAGAGCAGCAGCTCCAGTCACTTGTCAAGTATTTCCGCATTATTCCCCACTGGCTGGAGTTTATAAACAGGAAGCCCATCTACGGTCCGGCTGCTTGCAGTGGCGGTAATGTTTTGATGTGCTGATACACACAAGTACCACCCGGCTCCCCCCTTCATGTGGTGTTGGAGTTGATAGAATAAATACATTTCTGACGTTGGAAGATCACTTTGCTGGAAACACCATTGGCTAGTTCATCCTCAAGCAGATCCCCTTGTTAACAGCAGTCATCTCTAAAGTCTTCTACTAGTAAACTAGCAGTCTTACCTCTATGTAAAGTCATCTACTAGTAAACTAGCAGTATTACCTCTATGTAAAGTCATCTACTAGTAAACCAGTCTTATCTCTATGTAAAGTAATTACTAGTAAACTAGCAGTCTTACCTCTGTAAAGTAATCTACTAGTAAACTAGCAGTCTTAGCTCTATGTCAAGTCTGGAGCTACTGTTGCTGTTATCAAATTATCAGTAAAGGAACTATTTCTTACTTGAGGATGAGGTGTAGTTTGACCAACTTTTCACAGAATGTTTAGAATGCTTCCTCCAGCAAGGCAGCAGTATTGATTGATTGAAAACTTTATTAACAGATTGCAGAATGGGTACAGTACAGTACAGCTCAATACATACAATTGTTAAGGGGATGCAGACCAGAGAGACTTTCGTCTTGTTTACATCAGGATCCCCCATTTTCAATTCATCATAACATATGACATACACGACATACAGATAGACAGTACTCCTACATCTATACATTTATGGCGTACCAGATTTGCAAATACAGTACTGTTTGTGATACAAAAAGAGTCTAGAAAAGAGTATATACATTTGACGTAGAAACTAGATTGGAGGAGGTGGGGTGGGGGTGACTGTACATTGGAGGTGGGTGGGGGGAGGACACTGTACAACTGTACAAGCAAAACTGTACATTGGAATATTGACGAAACCATACTTGGTCATTTACTGTGCATTGGAGGGGGTTGGGTTAGGACATTTACAGGGGCCAGTTTCGTATTTCAGTCTCCCGTAGGTGTTCTTTGAGAGTGGTTTTGAAAGTGGGTGATTCACATTCCTTTACAGCTTTGGGTAGGGCGTTCCACATTGATGTGGCATAATTGTGAAACGTGTTTAGTCCCTTGTTTGAGCAGAATCTGGCTTTAACATGATTTGTGGAGCTCCCATGGTGTTGTGATCGTGGTATTCACTGACCTTTGGGAAGTATTTTGACATGTACATGGGTACCTTGGTCGTGTAGTGTATCTTGTAGACCAGGCCCATTGCAAGTTGCTGTACTCTGTTGTCTACTCTAAGCCATCCTAGGTTGTCAAAGTGGGCAGGGGTGAGGTGGGTTCTAGGAGTAAGGTCAAGCAGTAGTCTGACCAGTTTGTTTTGAGATGTTCCATGCAGGGCAAAGATACACGGAGGATTCAAACCTTTTCAAAGGTCATAAATCTGTAAAGACATATAAAATGTCAAAGCAAATGCATACCTTTGACTTAGAATTGTCTGCTTTATTGAAATCCCCAGCAGTAGTTAGTTTATACTTCAGAAGTATGATAGTTAGACTCAAATAAATGTGAATGAGGAGCCTGAACCTGGGAGGAATGGTAGTGTTGACAGACAGCCGAGGACAGGGACAGCTGAGGTTTGATTGATTGATTGAAAAGTTTATTAACAGATTGCAGAATGGGTACAGTACAGTACAGCTCAATACATACAATTGTTAAGAGGATGCAGACCTGAGAAAGACTTTCGTCTTGTTTCCATCAGGGTCCCCCATTTTCAATTCATCATATGACACACATGACATACAGATAGACAGTACTGCTACATCTATACATTTATGACATACCAGATTTTCAAATACAGTACTGTTTGTGATACTAAAAAAATCCAGAAGAAGAGTATATACATTTGACATAGAAACTGTGCATTGGGGGAGGTTGGGTAGGTGGGGTGGGGCTGTACATTGGAGGTGGGGGGGGGGGGGGGGGGGGGTTGGGTAGGGGGGGGGGGGGCACTGTACATTGGAATACTGACATACATTTGACATGGAAACTGTACATTGGAGGAGGTTGGGTAGGTGGGGTGGGGTTGGGTGGGGCTGTACATTGGAATACTGACAAAGCCATGCTTGGTCTTTATTGTACAACTGGGTTAGGACATTTGTAGGGGCCAGTTTTGAATTGCAGTCTCCCGTAGGTGTTCTTTGAGAGTGTTTTTGAAGGTGGGTAGTGATTTATATTCCTTTACAGCTTTGGGTAGGGCGTTCCACATTGTTGTGGCATAATTGCGAAACGTGTTTAGTCCCTTGTTTGAGCCAAATCTGGGTTTTACATGATTTGTGGAGCTCCCTCTGGTGTTGTGATCGTGGTATTCACTGACCTTTGGGAAGTATTTTGACATGTACATGGGTACCTTGGTCGTGTAGTGTATCTTGTAGACCAGGCCCATTGCAAGTTGCTGTACTCTGTTGTCTACTCTAAGCCATCCTAGGTTGGCAAAGTGTGCAGGGGTGAGGTGGGTTCTAGGAGTCAGGTCAAGCAGTAGTCTGACTAGTTTGTTTTGAGATGTTTGTAATTTGGTTTTTAGTGCCTTTGAGGTGCTTTGGTACCATGAGGTGCAAGCATAGTCGTAGTACCCTTGAATGAGTGCTCCTGCCAGAGTCTTCAGGGTATTCTTGTTTACCAGGGAGGAGATCCGGTACAAGAATCGAGTTCGTTGATTGACTTTTTTTATTACATTGGATGCCATTTTGTCACAGGAAAGATTAGCCTCTAGGATGGAACCCAGGTAGGTAATTTCATCTTTCCTTGTGACAATATTGTCACCCACTGTAACTGAGAAGCCGTCTGTTTTGCTGAGTTTGTTATTTGAACCGAAGAGAATGGACTCTGTTTTGCCCATGTGTAATGATAGTTTGTTGTCGGCGAGCCATATGCAGATTTTGCCTAGTTCCGAGCTGAGGGTTTTTTCAACCTGTAACTTGTTCTTGTCAGAGACCAGCAGGGCTGAGTCGTCCGCAAACAGGAACAAGTTGCAGTCACAAGCTGACGACATGTCATTTGCATAAATTAGGAACAGTAGTGGTCCTAGTATGCTTCCTTGTGGAACACCACAGTTCACTGTGAGGGGGGGGGGATAGGGTACCGTTTACCTCCATCATCTGTTCTCTCCCCTCCAGGTAGGATTGTATCCAGCTCACTGATAAACTATCAAAACCAATTGCTTTTAGCTTGTCAATCAGAATGGTGTGATTGACAGTGTCGAAGGCCTTTTGTAGGTCTAGCATGACCATGCCGCAGTATTTGCCCGCGTCCACCTCTTGCTTGATGTGGTCGTTCAAATAGAGAAGGCATGTGTCAGTGGAGTGGGATGTTCTGAAGCCAGATTGGAATTCGTAGATTAGATTTTTATCCGTAAGGTACTTTTCGACCTGTTCGTATACTATTTTTTCCATGACTTTCGAGATGGATGTAAGGATAGAAACAGGGCGGTAGTTGCCTGGGTCTAATTTGCTGCCCTTTTTGTGCAGGGGTGTTACTCTCGCTATTTTGAAGTCCTTGGGGACGTGTCCCTGTTTTATTGAGAGGTTTATTATGTGTGTGATGACTGGGGTGATGGCGGCTGCTGAGTCTCTGAGGAATTTGGAGGGGATGTTGTCATGGCCAGTGGCCTTGTTCGGTTGGAGGGCGCTCAGTTTATTGAGTACCTCATCTGTAGTTACCATTTCCAGTTTGAAATCGTCTTTGTGGACGCCTAGGTTCTTGTAGTATGCTACTATGTGTTCTACCCCATACTGCCCTGAGTGGGAGGGTAGTTTGTTTACCAGTGTCACTAGTTTACTAGTCGATTACTTTGCATAGAGGTAAGACTGCTGCTTTTTGACAGCTGAATGAATGAAAACTTAATTTAACAGATTGCAGAATGGGTACAATACAGTACGGCTAAATACACACAATTGTTAAGGGGATGCAGACCAGAGAAAGACGTTTGTCTTGTTTACATCAGGGTCCCCCATTTTCAATTCATAGTGAATTTAAGCTTCTACTAAAGACAGTGAAATTGCCTTTAGTTGTAGCGGCCTAAAGCCATAGTTTGTGCTAACATTTCTCCCGACTAGCTGGCGGGTCAGTTCTTTTAACTTCTCTAACACCAGGCGCAGAGACCGAAGAATAGACCCGTGGGTAACTTATTTTCGGCTCCCATGTTAACCGATTGGAGCGCTTTAACCTTCTGTGTATTGTCGCAGTGAAAGGGTTAACCGTTTGGTAGTGTGGCAGTGAAAGGGTTAATTAATACTACCAGGCGCGGCGCGAGCCTGTCACTCACAGCCGGCGGCTCGCGAAGCGACCTGTCCTGTCAGTACTGATACTTCCGGCGTCTGGTCTATTTTCTCCGCGCGCGCGCCTGGCTCTACGTGTGATTGGAGCAGAGCAATCTTTAACAAAAGGAAGGGTCGTTACGTCACCGTGTTGCACCACGTGAACACACCTTAGTTGGCGGCGCTTGGCGCCAAGTGTGGAAACTTTCAGTTCGACATTAATAAGATCAGCCATTATCCATCTCCTCATTTATGACCCGTCATTTAAACTGGTTATTATCTCGGATGTCAGAATCATCTGCATTGCAATATGTTGCATTGTTGACTAGCTAACGTTTGATATATTGGTTGATGTATATTTCCTCAGACAGCTGCTATATTTTTTGACTTTTAATACAGGCTTCAATAGAACTGGCACCAAGCAGCGAATAGAACGCTGGTATTCTGACGTGATGACCCTTCCTTCCTTTTATAGTTTCCTTGGCGCAGATGAGCATAATCTGTTGTTGGCCTGCGGCCTGCGCAGAGGAATGCCTCCTGCTCCTGGTGTGAACAACAGCCATTTTAGCAGCGACGATATGGCCAATAGAACAGAACTGACCAAATGTCATTCAAATAAAAATATTACTATCCATCCTGGTGAATATCTAGGAGAGTCAAGTGCTCCTATATACCACTGTCTGGCTGACAGACCAGCTGGGAATGTTACTTTTAGATGACTGATTACCTGCCAACAATTATAATTTGTATCAATTTGATTAGTAACACAAACTGATTTATTTTGAATTACTGATTTTCCTAATTAATTAAGTTCCCTCTTTAAATCTACAGACTATGGGTAAAATAGACAATTTATAAAAAAAAAAAAAAACGTTTGGTCTACTTTTTCTCCCATTTTCTATTTTTCTCCCATCCCAATTTCGTATCGTCCAATTCTACCCTCCCCTGTCTCGAACGCTGTTAGGCCATGCCTCCCACAAGTCGGCTGCAATGTGGACTAAGCCTTACATCACGTGTCCCCTCCGGTACTCGAGGAAGCAGCAGTCGCATCTTTTCACCTGCACAGCGCGATCTCTCAGCGTCGGGGGTCTGCGTTTGGAGGGCACGCCGCCCCCGTCGCTTCCTGATTCTGCTGCGCAGGCGCACCAACCGACCTGTAGGAGTCGCTGTCCACAACGTCCGATCCCCACCCATAAGCTTCCCACCCGCTAATACTGCCAATTGTATTAGTATGAACGACCAGCCAAGCTGATAGCAATGCGGAGAGCTGGGCTCGAACCCAGCGTCTCCCAATTTATTCAAATTTGAATAACGTTATTGTCTCAGATCATGATTAACTTGGAGTAGTGTATGACGTCTGTGTCCTTAATCGCCCCATCAGAAAGCTCCTCCCCCATCAGACCTCTGACTAATCAATTAAGTAATCGCTGATGTGTCTAAAGTATCTTATCTATTAACTATGCAGTTACTGGATCTGAATAGGCCTGCTCAACATCCCTATGACCCAGTTACATGTAAATCCATTACTAACCCACCCTACTGCTGAGGTTGCACTCCATTTAAAGTTCAGAACTTTGGACCGCTAGCCCTATTTCATAGTATGACACCTATAGCCTACTGTAATCATAATAATCACAACTACCTTCCTCATATAGTCTACCCATACAAATCTGTATGAACTCTACTGACTGGTAGAGGACATGATGGAGCTAGGAGTCCAACATCCTGAACTTACCCATTAAATAATAATGAATGAATGACCTTTATTTATATAGCACCCTTCACAACAGGGTGCTTTACACTACAGCTAGCATATAAAACAAAAACAAAAATCAGAAATAAATGACAACAACAGACAGCAGTTAAAAACAGTGAAACCAAATACAAATAATAGAATAAAATAATCTTATCTGTGTTCTTCTTAGTCAGCTATAGCCTGGTCAAATAACAATGTCTTCTTAGTCAGCTAGCCTGGTTAAATAACAATGTGTTCTTAGTCAGCTAGCCTGGTCAAATAACAATGTGTTCTTAGTCAGCTAGCCTGGTCAAATAACAATGTCTTCTTAGTCAGCTAGCCTGGTTAAATAACAACGTGTTCTTAGTCAACTAGCTGGTTAAATAACAACGTATTCTTAGTCAGCTAGCCTGGTTAAATAACGTGTTCTTAGTCTACCAGCCTGGTCAAATAACAACGTGTTCTTAGTCAGCTAGCCTGGTTAAATAACAATGTGTTCTTAGTCAACTAGCTGGTTAAATAACAATGTGTTCTTAGTCAACTAGCTGGTTAAATAACAACGTGTTCTTAGTCAACTAGCCTGGTTAAATAACAATGTGTTCTTAGTCTACTAGCTGGTTAAATAACAACGTGTTCTTAGTCAACTAGCCTGGTTAAATAACAACGTGTTCTTAGTCAGAGCTGGTTAAATAACAATGTGTTCTTAGTCAGCTAGCCTGGTCAAATAACAATGTGTTCTTAGTCAACTAGCCTGGTTAAATAACAATGTGTTCTTAGTCTACTAGCTGGTTAAATAACAACGTGTTCTTAGTCAGCTAGCCTGGTTAAATAACAACGTGTTCTTAGTCAGCTAGCTGGTTAAATAACAATGTGTTCTTAGTCAGCTAGCCTGGTTAAATAACAATGTGTTCTTAGTCAGCTAGCCTGGTTAAATAACAATGTGTTCTTAGTCAGCTAGCCTGGTTAAATAACAATGTGTTCTTAGTCAGCTAGCCTGGTTAAATAACAATGTGTTCTTAGTCAGCTAGCCTGGTTAAATAACAACGTGTTCTTAGTCAGCTAGCCTGGTTAAATAACAATGTGTTCTTAGTCAGCTAGCCTGTTCAAATAACAATGTGTTCTTCTTAGTCAGCTAGCTGGTTAAATAACAATGTCTTCTTAGTCAACTAGCTGGTTAAATAACAATGTCTTCTTAGTCAGCTAGCCTGGTTAAATAACAACGTGTTCTTAGTCAGCTAGCCTGGTTAGGGATCATCCCTATGTTCCCGGGTCCTATGTTCCCCGCTTTGATTTTTTTTTTTTTATTTATTTTTTTAACTTTGACCAGTCACCTGGTTCTTTTAGCGTTTATCGCTTTTTCTTCGCATTCATACTTGGTCAAGTTCGACCGACAGAAGCAGGCTGAAAGGGTTCAGATGGGGGGAAAGACACTCTGGGAAAGGCACGGCTGCCGTCCGGGATTCGAACGCGCTCAGCCCCAGATCCGCGCGAGCGCGGTTGTCCACGGCGCTGAAATAGCACTCGCGGTACGTGGTGAGCTACTGGAGCTCCCCTCCCCGCTTTGATTGATTAATAGATTGAACATTGTTTCGAACGGTTAAGCTTAGGCCCTCTTTCGAACTGGTTAAGGTTAGAGTTTGGAATCAGGGCTGGTGGTCTAAAATTTTCAATCAATCAATCAATCAAAGCGGGGAACATAGAACCCGGGGAACATAGGACCCGGGGAACATAGACATGCTCCCCCTCGTTAAATAACAATGTGTTCTTAGTCAGCTAGCCTGGTCAAATAACAATGTGTTCTTAGTCAGCTAGCCTGGTTAAATAACAATGTGTTCTTAGTCAGCTAGCCTGGTTAAATAACAATGTGTTCAGTGTACAGTTGTACAATGTACAGTTTCTACGTCAAATGTATATACTCCCTTTTCTTGACTCCTTCTGTATCACAAACTACTGTATTTGCAAATCTGGTATGTCATAAATGTATAGATGTAGCAGTACTGACTATCTGTATGTCATGTATGTCATATATGTCCTGATGAATTGAAAATGGGGGACCCTGATGTAAACAAGACGAAAGTCTTTCTCTGGTCTGCATCCCCTTAACAATTGTGTGTATTGAGCTGTACTGTATTGTACCCATTCTGCAATCTGTTAATAAAGTTTTCAATCAATCAATCAATTCTTAGTCAGCTAGCCTGGTTGCGTGTTGCTTTTTAACAGCGGAGCAGTGCAAGAATGTGACAATGTGACCATGTGACCGCGGCAGCGCGAGAGAGCGGCAGTGCGGAAATAGGCTGTCTATTGCCATTCTCTAAGACAAACGCTAACCTTAACCAGCTCCTTAACAGCGCCTAAACTTAACCGTTCTAACCTTAACCAACTCCGAAACAATGCCTAACCTTAACCTTAACCTTAACCATGCCTAACCTTAACCTTAACCATAGAAAGAATATTGCCATTCTCTAAGACAAACTCTAACCTTAACCAGCTCCTTAACAGCGCCTAAACTTAACCGTTCTAACCTTAACCAACTCCGAAACAATGCCTAACCTTAACCTTAACCATGCCTAACCTTAACCGGCGAAAGAATACACGTTAAAATTTTTTTTTATGGGATTCGAACTAGTCACCAACGGACCGCAGGACCGCTGCGCTGCCAGGTGAGCTGAGCTTCGAATGAAAATCATGGCGGATTAGGGCTACATAATGCCGCAAGCTCTGCCGCTCCGCTCTGCGGTTGCCGCGCCTGCCGCGGGGCGTGTCGCAGCCAATCAGGGAAAACGCGGAAGCAACGGCAGCACTGCTCCGCTGTTAATAAGCAATAGGCAGCCTGCGTAAATAACTGTGTTCTTAGTCAGCTAGCCTGGTTAAATAACAATGTGTTCTTAGTCAGCTAGCCTGGTTAAATAACAATGTGTTCTTAGTCAGCTAGCCTGGTTAAATAACTGTGTTCTTAGTCAGCTAGCCTGGTTAAATAACGTGTTCTTACATTTACATTTAGTCATTTAGCTGACGCTTTTATCCAAAGTGACTTACAAGTTCTGTACGACAAGTCATCAGGAAGGGTACACCGTACAACTATCAGCTGAGTAACGATGTTCATCAAAGTGTTGAGTGCTACAGTGAAGGTTAGTTTATTAGGACAAGTGCATGATAGTAAGGTTAGTTAGGGTTAGATAAAAAAAAAAAAAAAAAAACTTTTATTTCAGATAATGGTTGAAGAAGTGCGTCTTTAGTCGACGGCGAAAGATTGGACGGGTCAACTAGCCTGGTTAAATAACGTTAGGTTATGACTATAACCAAGTTCTGTTAATTAGGGGTGACGCTTGGCATCACTACTGCACTATCTCGCGTACGTGCACGCGTACTGAATAAACCACAAATGTACCTCTAATACCAGTATTAGTCTGACCACACCCCTCATCAGCTTACCTTCATAAGCAGGTGTGTGGTCACCTGCTCTCCTCCTTCCCAAGCTTTCACCACAAGGTGAGGTCAAGGGCTGCAGCGGCCGTCTGATGCCAAGCGTCACCCCTAATTAACAGAACTTGGTTATAGTCATAACCTAACGTTCTGTTTCATTAGGGGCTCTGCTTGGCATCACTACTGCACAAAGGGAGGCCAAGCGGAGCCGCTGGCTGACAAATACACCCCGCTGACAGCCCCCCAAAACCATCAGAACAGGGAGGGCCGAGCCCCCCCGACCCCCCCTAATGGAGGGTATCCCCCCTATTAGAGGCTTCACGGGAAGGCGACGGACCCGACCGTGCGAAGAGGCACTCAAGCAACTTAACGCACAGGGTGAGCAGACCGTGGCTTGACCCCACGACTACACACACGCACAACCCGCATGCCACCCGGGAACGAACGGAGGAACAACCTCGTTACTGCCCCCAGAATCACGGGGTCAAGGGCAAACCCAACCCTGTGGCAAGGCCGTAGCAGCGGAGCGCGAAGGAAGACCCAGACCCACCAAAAGGACTGGACTCCCTGGAATGGGGGCCCGGAGAAGTCCATGATGCCAGCATCAAGACCCCACCAGGTGGGCACGTAGTGCCCCGCCCCCCACATCGCCAGCGTATTCGGACAAAGGCCCCCCAGTTACTGCACCTGGTAATCCCAGGCGGTATCCCAAGTACTAACCAGGCCAGAACCTGCTTAGCTTCCGAGATCGGACGAGATCAGGCGTGTTCAGGTCGGTATGGCCGTAAACCGAGCGGGCCCCGTCCCCCCAACAGTACACCGCCTGGCACACTAACCCTGCAGAACAGACAGTCAGCATGGCCGTAAGCACACAAAAAAGGTTAACCAACGGAAGCAGGCAGCGCACCGGGGAAAAACCAGGCAACAGGCTGTTAACCCTAGCCTGGAGACTGCGGACAAGACAGGCGCCAGAGGGGACAGCTGAACACAGCCGCCCCGGCGGAAGGAGCGTAAGCTGGCGGTGTTGCATGACCAAGCCTCCATTTAAAAACCCCCACCCAGAGGGGTCGAGGCAGAGAAGGCTGACACGATTGGCAGACGTCATGAACGTGCAGGGGCACCCTCAAACGGTGAACCCGGGAGTTGACACTGCTCCAACACACCAGGGAATCAACCACCTCGGTGTTACCCAATGCGGTGGTTGTTCCTATAACCCCTCAAGAAAAAACTCCAAAACACACCTGCGGGTATACACCGGCTATACCGCAGTACAAGTGTTTCAGTTTCCAAAAAGGGTTAACCCGGGTCGCAAACATCACTTCGGACCGGGCCTGGCGGTACGGGAAGCACAGGGTCACCAGAGGAGGTCAAAAAACCACCCCCACAGGCCCCTCTTCGCCATGCGTGAGAGAGGAGCGAAAAATAATGGAGAACCAGCCCCTAAGCACACCGTACCTGGTATTCCCCGGCGGTCTCCCAACCAAGTACTAACCAGGACCAACCTGTGTAGCGGCCGAGATCCGACGAGATCGAGCGCGTACAGAATGGCATGGCTGTAAGCCATGACGACAGTGCTGAGTAAAAACATACCCAACCAGGGTCTCCATAGCGCTTAACCCTGTGACACCCAGACCGACCTGGCATTTTTCCCCCTGAAAAAAGCCCAAGTCCCTCAGGGTACCAGAACAGCAGATCTGCATCCCCGGCGGACAACGGGTTCAACTGATCTGGACCAGCGTGACCAGAACCAGTCCCGTGCCCTAACCACGCCGACATGCCTACTCCAGGAGAAGGGCAGATATGCGTGTTGATCTTAACATGAAAAGAAGGCGCCACCCAGACGTTCGGATGAACCGCGCCTGGTGGCCCACCCCAAGGGCGTGAGACCCCACTACATATGTTCAGATCCATCCCGTCATCATCCCCCAGACATGAACGAGAATCCGTCGACAACCCACCCAGGTCATGGGATGTGGTCGTCGGAAGAGGAAAAACCCCCATCTCAGTTGCTTTATAAAAACGCTGTTTCAACCACAAGCAACCAAGGCGTGCCAGTCAATCGCCTGTTTACAGCGAGCTAGCACTATACGTGCGTCGGGACACACCCCCATCAATGAACAGGCTATTTAGACCTGTCATTGAATCCCCAAGGCGCCCAGGGGAACGACAAGAGGGGTGTGACACTCCCTAACTCCAACACTTCTGGAATAGAAAGAAGGAAGCATCAACAGTATGTATCCCAGTCTACACAGCCGGGGTAAAAAATGTTCACATTTTTACATCCCACCACCCTCCCATAGGAAAGAGACGGGGATCCCCAGAGAGACTTCCCACGCGAGCTGTACAGATTGAAAAGAATATATTGCACCTTGAGCCATGTAAAAAACTGGTTTTAGGGCCTCCGGGGAAGAGGCACTGAACCCATACACACTCAATAAACGAATTGAATCGAATATACATACAATAGAAAAGGACCCTTCTAGAGGGTCCACTCACTTTGACAATCTGAGGAGGAAGGCTCTGTACTCTGATGGAGGCTTCCTCACATGGAAGAAGGAGTCCGAACTCACAGAAGGCCTGAATAGGCGCTTGGTGAGGAGGAGCCCTGACCACCCCCCCTGAAAACAGATCCATCACATGGACCTGAACAGCACACGGAAGTCCTACCAACAGAGACGCGCACGGTGACGTACTCTATGGCGGGGGAATTCCTGCGGTGCACACGCCCAATATACCAGGCCGTGGGACCAGGAACTCCCGCCCCCCCCCCCCCCCCCCCCCCCCGTAACGTGCCGAACCGCCACGTGACGGGAACCTTGAAGGACAGGGGGTGTACCCCTGACCGACAGAACAATGGGGAGAGGAAAGGTTACCAGTTCACCCCTTTACGACCCCACACCCATGATACGACGTAACGACAAAAAGAGAATATGACACAGTCATAGTCAGCTCTATGAAGCGTTTCACAGCTCCACACAGCGCATGAGCTAACCTGCTATCTGATTTTTACTAAGGAAAAACACAGAATAGAGAGGGCTCTAAGAACCCCGGTCCAACATACACATGTGCTTCTGTGGCCAGTACAACCCAGTTGTAGGTCACATGACACACACAACCCATCATCACCTACAAAAAATGGCAAAAACACTCAACAGAGGAACGCCGTTTTTTTCACAATGAGAGAATACATCATTCTTGATTAGTATCGACCACAGGCCTTGCTAAGCACACATGACAGCAACCAAACCAATTTCCCTTTAGGAAATAAGTTTCTCCAGCAGATTTAGCACAACCTCAGCAATCAAGCTAAGAGTTACATCGTATCCCTACCACACAAAAGACACAATTAATGCACAACATGTCTGATAGGAGGTGATAAAGTCCCCAGGGAACCGGGGGGGAAAACACAATCCTCCTATTTTACCCTCAATACGGCCAGTTAAAACAGGAAAACCTGTTAATGTGTGAACACACTGTTCATTGTCATTACAGTCTGAGAAAGAACATTCTTTTACTCACTTGTCACCAAGCATAGCTTCATAGGTTAGTTACCTTAGTTGTGAGTACACGGCCGTGTTACTCACACAACAACCAGATCATTACATCCCGTTTGCATGGAGAAGCTAACTGCCAGTGACAAAAACAGCTCACACATAACCCGCAACGTATCCTAAATGCATTGTAGCAACACACGTTTTGGGAAAAACACCGTTATTCACAATACATTTAGCAAAGTAAAACCAGAAGACGTGTTATGAGGTCTGGTCAACCCCGTTCCTACCCGGAACGCAGATCAGCGAAGTGCAGTCACAAGACACCGTAGAACACAGCCGTCCTGTGTTGTTCGATCCGGGCAGCGTCGCCGCTCCAACCAGTCGCTACAGTCCTCTTTGTTGACGCAATCCCCGTCCAGGCTCAGGGCAGGGTCGACGAACATCCCCTGTCAAGGATGACGTCGTGGTCAAGAGTGTAAAACATGTTAAAATCAAAGCACGTTCAACAGAATAGCATCAAGCTAACGGCTGCTCCAACCGTTCGGGTGCTATTGCTTCTGCTCGCGAGACGCCGATCTAACGACGCACGCGATCAGAAGCGAGCTCACGGCGGCGCGCGAGAAGCTAAGCTACCCCGCGCCAGGCCATGGCCATAGCAGCAAGCTAACGTTACCTAGCGACCACGACATGCTAGCCCCGCAGCTAACAGCTGACTGGCTAATAGTAGGCCTTAAGCAGGCCATGCAGCGATCCAGCAGGCTAACGCAGCAGTTAACAGCTGACCGGCTAACCGTAAGCTATGAACATGTAAACAATGACATAACACTCACCCAGACAGGCCGCCGTTCTGAACCTCTCCTCACTTTTTAAGAGAAAAGAGAAAACAAGATGTCAACACCGCTTCACAACGGTGACATTAGCACATCCGACGGAATCAGCACAGTACCAACTGGCCTGTGTAGCTGACTTTGAACATGAATCTGCCGCTATCGCACATTACATGCACATATCCCCTCGTGAAGGAATACTCTCATTTGGATATGAAAGATGGGGCCTTAACACGGTGACAGAGAGAATCCACTCGTCCAGAACACACAGGGATCACCAGTGTCAATGGTCGCGGCCCACTAGTTAAAACTATAATGGTCTCCAGACCAAGGCCTTCTGTCGCCTAGGTGGCTGAACAAAGGACCCTAGTCTGGGGCCGGTTTCCATAAACTTTGTCAAGTAGCCCCCATAGCACTAACAGACAAGTGGAGCCCGCCAGCAAACACTACTCACCCAACCTGGAACGCACCGCTTCTCACAACAGCGGCATGTCCGACAGTTCAGCTGTGGCCTGACAGGTTTCACCCCAACAAACACAGCAAGGAACTGCAGTTGAGAAGCATGCAGCGGCGTGCTCCCAATACGAAAACCGGTGGAGGGTTTTTAGAATGATCATCATCTTCTAGACACTCCAGTACGAAGACAATATCGCGGTATTTTCTCGAAAATAGTGAGAGAGAAAATAAAGATATGATGTCAACGTATCCTTGTTTCCCAAAGCTGCTCCTAAACCTTTCTTCCATCATGGTGTCAAGTGTGGGGATCTACCGAGGCACTTCTTCCTTGTGGTGAAAGCGAGAAGGAGGAGAGCAGGTGACCACACACCTGCTTATGAAGGTAAGCTGATGAGGGGTGTGGTCAGACTAATACTGGTATTAGAGGTACATTTGTGGTTTATTCAGTACGCGTGCACGTACGCGAGATAGTGCAGTAGTGATGCCAAGCAGAGCCCCTAATGAAACAGAACAATGTGTTCTTAGTCAGCTAGCCTGGTTAAATAACAATGTGTTCTTAGTCAACTAGCCTGGTTAAATAACAATGTGTTCTTAGTCAGCTGATGGAGTGAACCCATTGGTTGGAAGTTAAAGAGGAGGAACAGCTGACTTCCTGCCAGTTGAAACAGTCCCAGGCAAGGCCCCGCCCCTTCAGTTAGCTGACTTCCTGCCAGTTGAAACAGTCCCAGGCAAGGCCCCGCCCCCTCAGTTAGCTGACTTCCTACCAGTTGAAACAGTCCCAGGCAAGGCCCCGCCCCCTCAGTTAGAAACAGTCCTGCGTGATTTTTTTCCATAGCCTATGTGTGCGAAGACGCTCTCTGATTGGCTAGCCGCGTACAGCGAAGACCCTCTCTGATTGGTTTAGCGCCGAAGGGTCTCTTCCGCCTTGTGCATATATTCTCTGCTTCAAAGTGGTTATGCTTTGGCCCTCTTTCGAAGTGGGTTATGCTTAGAGTTAGGGTTAAGGTTAGGGTTAAGGTTAGGCGGAAGAGACCCTTCAGGCGCTAAACCAATCAGAGAGGGTCATCGCTGTACGCGGCTAGCCAATCAGAGAGCGTCTTCGCACACATAGGCTACGGAAAAAAATCACACAACAGTCCCAGGCAAGGCCCCGCCCCCTCAGTTAGCTGACTTCCTGCCAGTTGAAACAGTCCCAGGTAAGGCCCCGCCCCCTCAGTTAGCTGACTTCCTGCCAGTTGAAACAGTCCGCGTCGCGTCTCTACTTTCTGTAGCTCCATTTCTGCAGACCCCTCTCTGATTGGTTGAGCCCATTTCTGCAGACCCCTCTCTGATTAGCCGAGCGCGCGCATGCGCATGAGCCGCGACAAGCTCCTCTAGCTGGAATCGAAACTCTGTTAAGCTCCAGAGAGAGAGGCTGAAAACCCACAGTTCTTGCCCGACGGATGGGAGCCGAATCCCGGATCCGAGTTTTCTGATGAATACCCCCAAAACATGGAGGTTGCGAACGCAATTTATACGCATGGAAGTATTGATTACGCCATAACGAATCATTAAAAAAATATACCGTTAACTGGAATATGTTGTGTGTGCCTTTACACATATGTTGGATTATGTAATTGGTTTGTCATTAAAAACCAATAATAATCGCTCGCATCGCCGGCTTCGCTGACCAGAGCTCTCTCACCAGATTCAAAGTTTTAATTGCAGCCTGGAACATACATGTTTCGGAACCAATGTGTAACTAGACAGTTACAATATAACATTTTTATTAATTAACCCAGTTAATGCCTTAAGAGAGAGAGTCTGGTGGTCAATGTCACTTCGGATTGCTACGGAAATGTTGTGTCTTACTAATAATAACTAATTCCTTGGTCAATAGAAGTCTCTGTGATACTTTCTGAATATGATTTGGGAACATCAAATGGGCAGGGTTATAATAGAAGAAAGACAGTGTAAACAATATAATTAACTCTGAATATAATAATGAGGAAAAAGAAACAGGATACACAACAAGGTGCATGAGATGAGGTTATAATGTAGAACATGATACAGTTACAGTAAGTGGGGAGTGCGTCATGGTACAGTTACAGTAAGTGGGGAGTGTAAACACTAAACAGTGATTCAAACCCCCTCAATGTACAGTTTCTGACAGCTGGGCTGTGTTGAACTTGTCACGTGAAATAACGTTATGTGAATAAACCGTGAAATAACATAACGTTATGTTATATAACGTTACAATGTACAGTTTCTGACAGCTGGCTGTGTTGTGAAATGTGCATAACATTATGAATAAACCGCGAAGTCACGCGAAATAACGTTATACGCGAATCTGGTAGTACATTTCTTTTTATCTTCTTGATATGATAACATTACATCCGCCTTTTGCCGCGTGATGAGCTAAACCAATCAGAGAGGGGCTTTGCTCAACCAATCAGAGAGGGGCTTCGCTCAACCAATCAGAGAGGGGTCTGCAGAAATGGGCTCAACCAATCAGAGAGGGGTCTGCAGAAATGGAGCTACGGAAAGTAGAGACGCAAACAGTCCCAGGCAAGGCCCCGCCCCCTCAGTTAGCTGACTTCCTACCAGTTGAAACAGTCCCAGGCAAGGCCCCGCCCCCTCAGTTAGCTGACTTCCTGCCAGTTGAAACAGTCCCAGGCAAGGCCCCGCCCCCTCAGTTAGCTGACTTCCTGCCAGTTGAAACCATAGATATATATGGTTGAAACAGTCCCGTGTGATTTTTTTCCATAGCCTATGTGTACGAAGACGCTCTCTGATTGGCTAGCCGCGTACAGCGAAGACCCTCTCTGATTGGTTTAGCGCCGAAGGGTCTCTTCCGCCTTGTACATATATTCTCTGCTTCAAAGTGGTTATGCTTTGGCCCTCTTTCGAAGTGGGTTATGCTTAGAGTTAGGGTTAAGGTTAAGGTTAGGCGGAAGAGACCATTCAGGCGCTAAATCAATCAGAGAGGGTCTTCGCTTTACGTGGCTAGCCAATCAGAGAGCGTCTTCGCACACATAGGCTACGGAAAAAAAAATCACACAACAGTCCCAGGCAAGGCCCCGCCCCCTCAGTTAGCTGACTTCCTGCCAGTTGAAACAGTCCCAGGCAAGGCCCCGCCCCCTCAGTTAGCTGACTTCCTGCCAGTTGAAACAGTCCCAGGCAAGGCCCCGCCCCCTCAGTTAGCTGACTTCCTGCCAGTTGAAACAGTCCCAGGCAAGGACCCGCCCCCTCAGCTGATCCCCATGACCCGGTCACCTGCTAGTACACACCTGACTTCACTTTGACGGCACCGGCCATAGTATAAATCTGCCATGATAAATGTCATGGTTCAGTGTGGTTCCACTGTGATCCAATTGACACCAGCGATGGCTTTTACATCATCGTGTGGTCACTGTACCGTGATACCTTTTTTGGAAATACCACCATACTGTGAATGCAGGAGTTTTTCCTCTCAATATGTCAATATGTTGCTGTGAAATTCGCTGACATTAGTTGTCCGATGCAGGTTTTTGATGCTTCTATTTGATCCAATTTGGAAGTTTAAGGCTCTTTTCTTCCTGCCAAATATTTTACTTTTTGGCAGGTAAGGGAACTAATATGGAACAAATGCAAAAATACATCTACACGGTGGACTCAAACTCCCAATAATAATCTCGGCATCTAATCTAATCTCGGCATCAAGGTTTGTGCTAGAATCTTCATGACCTGAGGAAGACTATGGTGATCAAAACGTTGCTACAGTAATCTGAGGAAGACTGTGATGGTCAAAACATTACCACAGTATCTTAGGAAGACTGTGGTGGTCAAAACATTACCACAGTATCTTAGGAAGACTGTGGTGGTCAAAACATTACTACAGTATTTTAGGAAGACTGATGGTCAAAACACATACAAAACTGTATGATAGCATGTACAATAGAGCTGTATACCGTATATATACATTTATCGCATATATATTTTCTTTAATAATATACAATTATAATCCTTCTACTGTATATACCTACTTATACACCTGCATATAACCCATATAACTGTATGATAGCATGTACAATAATGCTGTATATACCATATATATTTATTCTTACTGTACATATATCTATCCACATCTGTCTGTATACCTGCATATAATCCTTTTCACATAGACTGTAGATAGTATATATATCTACATATCCCTTACCTACTCGTTACGCTGCTGGCCAGTCTTTATACCTGTATCACAGTTCATATCAATACTACAACTCTGTACATACATCTGATTAGCACTATTACTCAGTAGTACTAATTTATATACTTTATACCCAGTTTAATCACCTGTATATTGTACTATTGCACTTTACTGTTGACATTTGCCAAACCTCTTTTCATTGTACCGTACTTGTGCTGTATGATGACAATACATTGTAATCTAATCTAATCTAATGTAAACATTGCTACAGTAAAGTATCCAGTGTGTGTCAGTGTTTGTTCACTCAGCACACTGCTGAAGACAGGCTGGACACTATCTTTTAATGAACTAAACTGAATATACCTTAATAATTTTTCTCTGAACCTTAATAATCTTTAATAAAATTATGTTCTTTGTGTTGTGCTTTATTAATCTCTGTGTTGTTGTGGAACTGAAAACAAGGGTAACTGTGGTTGTTTGAATATCTGACATTTCCTATATCGTTAGCCTCATAGCATAATTGCCTAAGTCATTTTTCAAGACTTTCGGAAAAGAAGAAAAAACTAATTTTGGCACAAGTCACATGAGTGAGTTAGGCAGAAAGGGATTCTTAAAATAACAAGGTTCTGATTGGCTGAGGACACAGCCACTAAGTCAGGGTGGTGCAGCAGTGTGAGGAGAGTAGAGTTAGGCAGAAATATCAATTTGGCCAAAAAATTACTTAGGCAATTATGCTATGAGGCTAACGATATGTCTTTGAGGGTTTATGAGGTTGATACTGAGGTATTATTGATACTGAGGCATTATTGATACTGAGGTATTATTGATACTGAGGCATTATTGATACTGAGGCATTATTGATACTGAGGCATTATTGATACTGAGGCATTATTTATACTGAGGTATTATTTTTATTTATTTTTTTATTATCTTTTTCCCCCTCCTTTTTCCGATTTTTTTCTCCCATCCCACTGTTAGTCGTTATGCCAATTCCCAACCCCCTTCCTGGTTGTTGCGCACTTTCCCCTACTGTTGGTCCGAGAGGCCAGAGACTGTCACATGCTTTCCTCCGACGCATGTGCAGCCAGCCGGCAGCCAGCCGGCAGCCAGCCTGGCCGTGCAGATTCTCACTGGGAGAGTGTAACGTGTGGGAGGCCGCACTACCTCTCTCCAGATCCTACCCTCGCTGAGCAGGCGCCCCGACCGAACTGTAGGGGTCGCTGTCCACAACGCCCAGGACCCATCCGCCAGCTTTCCCCACCCCCTAATACTGCCAATTGTATTAGTGTGAACGGCCAGCCAAGCTGGTGACAACGCCGGGAGCTGGATTCAAACACGCGAACCCAGCGTCTCCAGCGTTGGTGACGAACGCAATCTCCGCTACGCCACCTGACCGCGCGATACTGAGGTATTATTGATACTGAGGTATTATTGATACTGAGGTATTATTGATACATTGCTCCCTTTGTAGGGTTTCCCCCTCACGACAGGACTCTTGGTTCACTCAAGTTAACCCTTTCACTGCCACACGACAGCCGGTTAACCCTTTCACTGTGACAATACAGAAGGTTAGCCCCATCCGCTGAGCTAATGATGCTAATGATGGAGCATCGTGTCGGTTGTGTGATAGTAAAGGGTTAACCCAAAAACGACTAACCTTCTTGTAAGTCCCTTTGGGTAAAAGCGTCAGCTAAATGACTAAATGTAAGTTACGTAAATATACATTTAGAGAAAACCCGAGTTGACTTTTAATATGCTGTAAATGAGGAATGTGCTCGATGTTGAAACCAACAGCAGTGGCCTGAGAGGTCAGAGAAGTGGGCTTGTGACTGAAAGGTAGGCAATTCAACCCTCTGCCCTGCAGGTAAGATCAGCGCCGGGGTCAAGTGCATGAAGGGCATCGCTGAAGTGCCTTTGAGCAAGGCAGGTGACCCCATCTGACTCGTGGAGGTGGTGGGACTGTGGCTGTACTGGGTGTGAAGCAGGGCGTCGCTGACACTGTCTCTGTGCTCCACCTGGACTCGGGGCAGATAAAGGGTGAATGTAGAGCAGAGGCTCATGACAGGTTGGGAACAGAGCAGAATCTGTGATGGTGGTCTGGCGCCCTCTGCTGGAACCTTAATATAATAACATTTCTAATGGCTGTAAACGCTCAAGTAAAAGAGTTATGATTGGCTAAGAATAGTCTATGTATCTATGTCCTAAACATCCTTATGTATCTATATCCTAAACATCATTGTCTCTATATCCTAAACATCATTATGTATCTATATCCTAAACATCATAATGTCTCTATATCCTAAACATCATAATGTCTCTATATCCTAAACATCATTGTCTCTATATCCTAAACATCATTATGTATCTATATCCTAAACATCATAATGTCTCTATGTCCTAAACATCCTTATGTCTCTATGTCCTAAACATCCTAATGTCTCTATGTCCTAAACATCCTAATGTCTCTATGTCCTAAACATCCTAATGTCTCTATGTCCTAAACATCATAATGTCTCTATGTCCTAAACATCCTAATGTCTCTATGTCCTAAACATCATAATGTCTGTCCTAAACATCCTAATGTCTCTATGTCCTAAACATCATAATGTCTGTCCTAAACATCCTAATGTCTCTGTCCTAAACATCCTTCTATGTCAAGCTGCTTTGTTACAAATGACTCTTGGTAGCATTTAGAGTTCAGTAGAAGTTATTCACCACCGATACTGCTGTGGCCTGGTATCATCTGTACCCATACTGCTGTAGCCTGGTATCATCTGTACCCATACTGCTATAGCCTGGTATCATCTGTACCCATACTGCTGTAGCCTGGTATCATATACCCATACTGCTGTGGCCTGGTATCATCTGTACCCATACTGCTATAGCCTGGTATCATCTGTACCCATACTGCTGTGGCCTGGTATCATCTGTACCCATACTGCTGTAGCCTGGTATCATATACCCATACTGGTGTGGCCTGGTATCATCTGTACCCATACTGCTATAGCCTGGTATCATCTGTACCCATACTGCTATAGCCTGGTATCATCTGTACCCATACTGCTATAGCCTGGTATCATCTGTACCCATACTGCTATAGCCTGGTATCATCTGTACCCATACTGCTGTAGCCTGGTATCATCTGTACCCATACTGCTATACTATAGCCTGGTATCATCTGTACCCATACTGCTATACTATAGCCTGGTATCATCTGTACCCATACTACTATAGCCTGGTATCATCTGTACCCATACTGCCATCTGTACATCCCTGGTGGAATCAACGTGCTACATTTGAGCTCAGTTTCAATCAAAAAGTCTAGCGTTACAGAAACAGCTTCTATCCTTTATTATTCCCAAGTGTGAAATAAACCTTCATACAGTACATGTGACTTGGCTCAGTTTCACTGAAAAAGCAGAGTGTAGGTCTAGTCTTCTAAAAGTAAAGCCAAGGCGGGAAGATTGTCCAGACGAGAACGAGACGTGTGGTTATTTAACAGAAGGAAGACCTGTGGTTATTTAACAGAAGGGAGACGTGTGGTTATTTAACAGAAGGAAGATGTGTGGTTATTTAACAGAAGGAAGACGTGTGGTTATTTAACAGAAGGAAGACGTGTGGTTATTTAACAGAAGATTGTCCAGACGAGAATGAGACGTGTGGTTATTTAACAGAAGGAAGACGTGTGGTTATTTAACAGAAGGAAGACGTGTGGTTATTTAACAGAAGGAAGACGTGTGGTTATTTAACAGAAGGAGACGTGTGGTTATTTAACAGAAGATTGTCCAGACGAGAAGGAGACGTGTGGTTATTTAACAGAAGATTGTCCAGACGAGAAGGAGACATGGTTATTTAACAGAAGATTGTCCAGACGAGAACGAGACGTGTGGTTATTTAACAGAAGATTGTCCAGACGAGAACGAGATGTGTGGTTATTTAACAGAAGTGTTCCTCTGCTCGTTCCCTAATGTCTCCAACGTCCCAGTGACGGAGCAGGACGGTCTAGAGGACGCAGGAGGACATGGTGATATATGACCTGGGACACCAGGAGGACACACATTGGCAGTGGAGAGTTTCCCTTCGCTCCTCCAACACCTCCTCCACCCACAGCACCACCGTCTCCTGAGAGGGAGGGACGAGAGGGACGTTATGTTCACAGATTCATTTTAAAATGTTTTTGTTTTAAACCTTTTTATTCTTATCTTTTTATTTTTATTCATTTTAAACCTTTTATTCTATTTTAAATTAGTATTTTCCTTCTGCTGTGAAGCACCTCACTATGAATTGAAAATGGGGGACCCTGATGTAAACAAGACAAACGTCTTTCTCTGGTCTGCATCCCCTTAAAAGTGTATTGAGCCGTACTGTATTGTACCCATTCTGCAATCTGTTAAATAAAGTATTCATTAATTTCATTAATTCACCTTGAGAGCTCACTGAGTTTAAAGTGTGCTATATAAATTAAATCTATTATTATTTAGCTGTCCTCAACTCAACACATTCTCAGGTATAGGTTTAATTATCACATAGTCCATTCAGATAAGATAAGATATTCCCCTTTATTGATCCCCTTGGGGAAATACGGGCATCATAGCAGCATGGGGGAGGGGAGGTACAGGTATGGGCAGGGTAATAGTAGAAGGACATAAATATAGGCAATGAAATTAAATTTGAATCTAAAAATGAGACAAAAATAAACAGTGTAAAGAATATGATTAACTAAATATAAAAATATGTTATATGTTATCTTTAATAATATTATTATATTATTTAATGGTGAACTCCTCTTGGAGGAATGACTTTGACTATACAGGTTGTTACTTATCACCAGAGCTCCTTCTTCACATTCTTCCCCTGGAGAGGAGCTTCTCTGCACTTCCCTGAAATCTGAGTTGCATGTGTGATGTCACTTAATAGGTTCAACCTGTCATGGTCCAATGTGTGGTAACTAGACACCTTTATCTTCAGCTACACACAGAAAGCTAGATATTGACACGTCTTAAAGAATATCAGCTGAGTAGATATCGACGTGTCTTGAAAGAATATCAGCCGAGTAAATATTGACGTGTCTTGAGAGAATATAAGCTGAGTAGAATAGTTTACTGCACCCTGCTCTCTACTGACCTCTAGTTAGTTTACTGCACCCTGCTCTCTACTCACCTCTAGTTAGTTTACTGCACCCTGCTCTCTACTCACCTCTAGTTAGTTTACTGCACCCTGCTCTCTACTGACCTCTAGTTAGTTTACTGCACTCTGCTCTCTACTCACCTCTAGTTAGTTTACTGCACCCTGCTCTCTACTGACCTCTAGTTAGTTTACTGCACCCTGCAGCTACTGACCTCTAGTTAGTTTACTGCACTCTGCTCTCTACTCACCTCTAGTTAGTTTACTGCACCCTGCAGCTACTGACCTCTAGTTAGTTTACTGCACCCTGCTCTCTACTGACCTCTAGTTAGTTTACTGCACCCTGCTCTCTACTGACCTCTAGTTAGTTTACTGCACCCTGCTCTCTACTGACCTCTAGTTAGTTTACTGCACCCTGCAGCTACTGACCTCTAGTTAGTTTACTGCACCCTGCAGCTACTGACCTCTAGTTAGTTTACTGCACCCTGCTCTCTACTCACCTCTAGTTAGTTTACTGCACCCTGCAGCTACTGACCTCTAGTTAGTTTACTGCACTCTGCGCTCTACTGACCTCTAGTTAGTTTACTGCACCCTGCTCTCTACTGACCTCTAGTTAGTTTACTGCACCATGCGCTCTACTGACCTCTAGTTAGTTTACTGCACCCTGCAGCTACTGACCTCTAGTTAGTTTACTGCACCCTGCGCTCTACTGACCTCTAGTTAGTTTACTGCACCCTGCTCTCTACTCACCTCTGGTCAGAGTTGCTGACGTGACATTGAGCCAGTACACAGAGCGCTGCTGGGCTACAGTGACCCTGAAAAATAACCACATGCAGCTCAGAACAAGTCAAAGAAATACAGCTAACAGTGTCAGACAGTGGTTGTACTGGGCAGCTAACAGTGTCAGACAGTGGTTGTACTGGGCAGCTAACAGTGTCAGACAGTGGTTGTACTGGGCAGCTAACAGTGTCAGACAGTGGTTGTACTGGACAGCTAATGGTGTCAGACAGTGGTTGTACTGGGCAGCTAACAGTGGTTGTACTGGGCAGCTAACAGTGGTTGTACTGGGCAGCTAACAGTGTCAGACAGTGGTTGTACTGGGCAGCTAACAGTGTCAGACAGTGGTTGTACTGGGCAGCTAACAGTGTCAGACAGTGTACTGGGCAGATCCTAGGTGTGAATGTGTGGAACAGTGCCAGTGTGAAGCAGGGCATTGTTATAAAGAGCGTAGTGAGACTGAACCCACCCAGTAAATAAAGGTTCAAACTAAAGACTAAAGAACGACCTCCGCCAAGGCCAAACAATCTACCCATTACTTTCACATACAACATTTCACAGCGTAGAGGACAGAAACAAGTGTTACCGATATTGCCAGTCTCCACAGACCCAGGTTATGAATCTATATAGTGGTGCCAGAGTTCATGGTTCAAAGTTAAAATCAATAGGCGCCTTTGTCTAGAGGTCATAAATGTTCACAGCAAACCTTGTGACTGTTTGACCAACGGGTCAGGAGATGCGCTCATTGTAAATCCTTGGCCTGATGGTGGCGCCAGAGGACGCGAAATTACCACTAAATCCTTACGTGAAGAAGACGGTGCTGGGAGCGCTGGGAGGGATCCAGGTGTAGGCCGTGCTGTTGTCCTTCAGGTTGGTGTTGGAGTGGCAGAGGGCCCCATGGAGGTTCCCTGAGCACTTCACACAGAAGAACCAGAGACACGAGTCACCTGGCAGCAGGTCCCACTTAGACATGGTAAACATTTATATAGCTTTTATCCAAAGTTGTTCCTCACATTTTACCCATTCACTCACACATTCACACACCGACGGCGACCATGCAAGGTGCCGACCTGCTCATCGGGAGCAATTAGGGGTTAAGTGTCTTGCTCAAGGACACTTCAACACGCTGCCCGGGAGGAGTGGGAATCGAACCGGGAACCTTCCGATTACCAGACGATCGCTCTACCTCCTGAGCCACTGTCGCACTTGTCGTATATGTAAAAAAAACAATAGTGTTAATAGTCTATTAGATCACAGCATTAAAAACCCAACCTGAGGTAGAAGAGTGCATTTATAGCTAAATTGTATAGATCATAACTACCTACCTCATACTATAGTCTACCCATATAACTCTGTATGATAGCATGCAGAGTTCGGGAATAGGTGCGGAAAAGTGACTATAGCTCAGCCGAGAAAGTGCAGATCGACTTGAGATTGGTCTCTCTGTGTTCAGGAGACTATAAAAGTCTATTGGATCATGACCCCCTACACCCACAGCCGTAGCTACAAGCACTTAATGTCAAGGCTCTCATCCACATTCATTAATTTTCTCCCCCCGCTCTCTCTCCCATGAGCTCAATGTAACGTGGAAGTCCAGTGGTCTATGCACTCAACACTGCAGCACCCAAGTTTCAACACTGTTTGATGAACATTGTTACTCAGCTGAAAGAGTTGTACCCTTCCTGTTGACTTGTCGTACAGAACTTGTAAGTCGCTTTGGATAAAAGTGTTCAGCTAAATGACTAAATGTAAAACTAAAACATATATATACAATTATATTTACTGCATATATATATATATATACAGATGTCTGAAAACACCTGCATATAATTCTTCTATATACCTATACTTATACACCTGCATACCCATAACTCTGTATGATAGCATGTACAATAATGCTTTATATACAGTATATATTTTTATTATTACCGTATATATATATCTGTCCACATCTGTCTGTACATACCTGCATATAATCCTTTTTACACATCTGTAGATAATATATCTATATTTGTACATGTCCCTTACCTACTCTTACTAGTTACGCTGCTGGCCAGTATGACTTACTACCATAGTGTCTTTATACCTGCATCACTGTACATATTGTATCCGTGGTGGGAGTCGAGCTACCTAGACTAGAGGTGATGGCAGAGAGGGGGATGAGAAGGAAGCTGGCTGCCATCATGGAGAACCCCTACCACCCCCTCTACGACGAGCTAGTCAAGATGAGAAGCTCGTTCAGCCACAGACTCATACCCAACTCTACTGTCTGTGTTCCTACTGTCTGTCACTGTCTGTGTTCCTACTGTCTGTGTTCCTACTGTCTGCTACTGTCTGTGTTTCTACTGTCTGTGTTCCTACTGTCTGTCACTGTCTGTGTTTCTACTGTCTGTCACTGTCTGTGTTCCTACTGTCTGTGTTCCTACTGTCTGTCACTGTCTGTGTTCCTACTGTCTGTGTTCCTACTGTCTGTGTTCCTACTGTCTGTCACTGTCTGTGTTCCTACTGTCTGTGTTCCTACTGTCTGTGTTCCTACTGTCTGTCACTGTCTGTGTTCCTACTGTCTGTGTTCCTACTGTCTGTCACTGTCTGTGTTCCTACTGTCTGTGTTCCTACTGTCTGTGTTCCTACTGTCTGTCACTGTCTGTGTTCCTACTGTCTGTGTTCCTACTGTCTGTCACTGTCTGTGTTCCTACTGTCTGTGTTCCTACTGTCTGTGTTCCTACTGTCTGTCACTGTCTGTGTTCCTACTGTCTGTCACTGTCTGTGTTTCTACTGTCTGTGTTCCTACTGTCTGTGTTCCTACTGTCTGTGTTTCTACTGTCTGTGTCTGCTACTGTCTGTGTTTCTACTGTCTGTCACTGTCTGTGTCTGCTACTGTCTGTGTTTCTACTGTCTGTCATTGTCTGTGTTCCTACTGTCTGTGTTCCTACTGTCTGCTACTGTCTGTGTTTCTACGGTCTGTGTTCCTACTGTCTGTGTTTCTACTGTCTGTCACTGTCTGTGTTTCTACTGTCTGTCACTGTCTGTGTTTCTACCGTCTGTGTTTCTACTGTCTGTCACTGTCTGTGTTCCTACTGTCTGTGTTCCTACTGTCTGTGTTCCTACTGTCTGTGTTTCTACTGTCTGTGTTCCTACTGTCTGTGTTCCTACTGTCTGTGTTTCTACTGTCTGTGTTTCTACTGTCTGTCACTGTCTGTGTTCCTACTGTCTGTGTTCCTACTGTCTGTGTTTCTACTGTCTGTCACTGTCTGTGTTCCTACTGTCTGTGTTCCTACTGTCTGCTACTGTCTGTGTTTCTACTGTCTGTGTTCCTACTGTCTGTGTTTCTACTGTCTGTCACTGTCTGTGTTCCTACTGTCTGTGTTTCTACTGTCTGTGTTTCTACTGTCTGTCACTGTCTGTGTTCCTACTGTCTGTGTTCCTACTGTCTGTGTTTCTACTGTCTGTCACTGTCTGTGTTCCTACTGTCTGTGTTCCTACTGTCTGTGTTTCTACTGTCCGTGTTCCTACTGTCTGTGTTTCTACTGTCTGTCACTGTCTGTGTTCCTACTGTCTGTGTTTCTACTGTCTGTCACTGTCTGTGTTCCTACTGTCTGTGTTTCTACTGTCTGTCACTGTCTGTGTTTCTACTGTCTGTGTTTCTACTGTCTGTCACTGTCTGTGTTCCTACTGTCTGTGTTCCTACTGTCTGTGTTTCTACTGTCTGTGTTCCTACTGTCTGCTACTGTCTGTGTTCCTACTGTCTGTGTTTCTACTGTCTGTGTTCCTCAAGTTCAAGTTCAAGTTCTTTAATAGTTGTCATACAGAAGTACAGAATACTTTCATACAAAATGCTTCTTACTGTTACGCTCCAGAGACTGTGCTAGACAAGATAGTATCAAATAACATAATAACATAATATAGCATGAATTTAGAAGAAGAAAATGAGGTCACAGTGTTCGGTATAGACATATGTACAATGTTCTGAGTTACCATATAATATACAATACACAATACTATGCAGTGTACTAATGTACAGTACTATCTAGTGCAAAGCAGAAATGGGATGAGGTACAATTTTAGGTACAATTTACAGTAAGGTGTACGAGTTGTAGTGCAATCCTTCATCCATAAATATAAAGTGTGGGGAGTGGGTGCTACAGTGTGTTTGTTTAAAGTGGGTGTGTGCTATAAAGTGTGTGGAGTGGGTGCTACAGTGTGTTTGTTTAAAGTGGGTGTGTGCGTGTGGATGTGTGTGCTATGTGCGTTTGGTGGTTGTTGTTGTGTAGTGTTCATTCATTGTTCGTTTAGCAGCCTGATGGCCTGGGGATAGAAGCTACTTCTGAGTCTTTCTGTGCTCGCCTTGAGACTCCTGTATCGCTTGCCTGACCGCAGCAGTTCGAAGAGGCAGTTGTTCGGGTGACTGGAGTCTTTAATGATTCTCTTAGCCTTGCCCTTGCAACGCTTGTAGTAAATGTTCTGGAGGGTGGGGAGCCCCCCTCCAATTGTGCGTTCGGCTGAACGTGTCACTCTTTGTAGTCTGCTTTGGTCTTTTGCAGTGCTATTCCCAAACCAGGAGGTGATGTTGCCGGTCAAGATGCTCTCTATTGTACATGAGTAGAAGTTCTTAAGGATCTTCTGGCTGACTTGGAACTTCCTTAGGCGCCTGAGGAAGTAGAGGCGTTGTCGTGCCTTCTTCACCACACTGTTAATGTGTGTGGTCCATGTCAAGTCCTCGGATATGTAGGCTCCGAGGTACTTGAAGCTGTTGACTCTCTCAACCGGTGCCCCGTCGATGCTGAGGGGGCTGTAGTCCTTGACCCCCGACCTCCTGAAGTCCACAATCATCTCCTTTGTTTTGCTGACGTTCAGGGAGAGGCTGTTTTCCTGGCACCATCCCGCCAGGACCTTGACCTCTTCCAGGTAGGCCCTCTCGTCGTTGGCAGAGATCAGGCCCACCACCACTGTGTCGTCAGCAAATTTGACGATTGTATTGCTACTCCGCTAAGCCACACAGTCGTGTGTGTACAGGGAGTAGAGGAGGGGACTCAGAACACAGCCCTGGGGGGCCCCTATGTTGAGGGTGATGGATGAGGAGGTGCAGTTGCCTGCTCTCACCACCTGGGGTCTGCCAGTCAGGAAGTCCAAGACCCACTGGCAGAGGTCATAGCCCAAGCCCAGGTCCCTGAGCTTGGCTATGAGTATGGAGGGGACTATGGTATTGAATGCCGAGCTGTAGTCGATGAATAGCATTCTCACATAGTTCCCCTGCCTCTTGTCCAGGTGTGATGCTGCTGTGTGCAGCACATGGGATATGGCGTCCTCCGTGGACCTGTTGGGGCGGTATGCAAATTGCAGGGGGTCCATGTTGATGGGGAGGGAGGAGCAGATGTAGCCCTTTACTAGCTTCTCAAAGCACTTCATGGCTATGGAGGTGAGAGCTACAGGGCGGTAGTCGTTGAGGCAAGCAGGCTTGGATTTTTTGGGTACAGGGATAATAGTGGACTTCTTCAGGCAGGTGGGGATGACAGCCTGTTCTAAGGACAGGTTAAATATGTCAGTGAATACTGGGGCCAGTTGGTCGGCACAGACTTTTAGGACGCGGCCGGGGATGCCGTCCGGACCTGCTGCCTTCCTGATATTCACTTTTTTAAAGGTCCGCCTCACCTCATGCTCTGTTACCCTGAACACTGCGCCTCCATCAGCAGCCGACCCCCCCCCCCCCATTGCCGAGGCTTGTGAGCTGGTGTTGTTATTACCAGCATCAAACCTCGCATAGAAGGTATTGAGGTCGTTTGCTAAGGAGATGTCACTGTTCAGTTTGAGGGAGGCGCCTTTGTAGTCTGTCATCGTTTTGAGCCCCTGCCACATAGCTCTAGAGTCAGCTTGTTCAAACTGGAGTTCAATATTATCCCTGTAGCGCCGTTTGGCCTCTGACACTGTCCTCCTTACGTTGTGTCGCGCCACCTTGTGGTCATTCATGTTGCCTGCCACTAGGCCGTCATTGTATGCTTTGGTGCGCTCTCTCAGAGCTTCACGGACGGATTTGTCTACCCAGGGTTTTTGATTTGGGTAAACTTTCATTTTGGTAGTGGGGATTGTTTCTTTCACCCTAGTACAGACATAGTCCAGCACTGTCTCCGTGTAGGCATTAATGTTATCTGTGTCGCGGAACACAATCCAGTCTGTGTGGTGAAACACTGACCGGATCGTCTCTTCTGACGTCAGATCCCATTTCTGCACCTCTCGCGAGACTACGGGAGTACTTTTAATTCTCTGTCTATACTTTGGTGAAAGGAAAATGGATGCGTGATCTGACTTGCCAAAGCCACTATCAGAATGAGCCTTGTAGCCACCTTTAAATTGCGTGTAACAGTGATCTAGGATGTTACCGCCTCTGGTGTTGCAAGTCACATGCTGATAGAAGTCGGGCAATACCTTTCTCAGATTGGCGCTATTGAAATCTCCCAGTACTAAAATGGCGGCGTTAACGTTAGCCACTTGTATTCTATTTACCTCGTCGTGTAGTCTGGAGAGCGCAACCTTCCTACTTGTGTTCCTACTGTCTGTCACTGTCTGTGTTCCTACTGTCTGTGTTTCTACCGTCTGTGTCTGCTACTGTCTGTGTTTCTACTGTCTGTCACTGTCTGTGTTCCTACTGTCTGTGTTTCTACTGTCTGTGTTCCTACTGTCTGTGTTCCTACTGTCTGTGTTCCTACTGTCTGTGTTCCTACTGTCTGTGTTTCTACTGTCTGTGTTCCTACTGTCTGTGTTCCTACTGTCTGTGTTCCTACTGTCTGTCACTGAATGTGTTTCTACTGTCTGTGTTTCTACTGTCTGTCACTGTCTGTGTTCCTACTGTCTGTGTTCCTACTGTCTGTGTTTCTACTGTCTGTGTCTGCTACTGTCTGTGTCTGCTACTGTCTGTCATTGTCTGTGTTCCTACTGTCTGTGTTCCTACTGTCTGCTACGGTCTGTGTTCCTACCGTCTGTGTTTCTACTGTCTGTCACTGTCTGTGTTTCTACTGTCTGTCAGTCTGTGTTTCTACTGTCTGTGTTTCTACTGTCTGTCATTGTCTGTGTTCCTACTGTCTGTGTTCCTACTGTCTGTGTTCCTACTGTCTGTGTTCCTACTGTCTGTCACTGTCTGTGTTCCTACTGTCTGCTACTGTCTGTGTTCCTACTGTCTGTGTTCCTACTGTCTGTCACTGTCTGTGTTCCTACTGTCTGTGTTCCTACTGTCTGTGTTCCTACTGTCTGTCACTGTCTGTGTTCCTACTGTCTGTCACTGTCTGTGTTCCTACTGTCTGCTACTGTCTGTGTTCCTACTGTCTGTGTTCCTACTGTCTGTCACTGTCTGTGTTCCTACTGTCTGTGTTTCTACCGTCTGTCACTGTCTGTGTTCCTACTGTCTGTCACTGTCTGTGTTCCTACTGTCTGTCACTGTCTGTGTTTCTACTGTCTGTGTTCCTACTGTCTGTGTTTCTACTGTCTGTGTTCCTACTGTCTGTGTTCCTACTGTCTGTGTTTCTACTGTCTGTGTTTCTACTGTCTGTCACTGTCTGTGTTCCTTCCTACTGTCTGTGTTCCTACTGTCTGTGTCTGCTACTGTCTGTGTTTCTACTGTCTGTCATTGTCTGTGTTCCTACGGTCTGTGTTCCTACTGTCTGCTACTGTCTGTGTTCCTACTGTCTGTGTTTCTACTGTCTGTCACTGTCTGTGTTTCTACTGTCTGTCACTGTCTGTGTTTCTACTGTCTGTGTTTCTACTGTCTGTCATTGTCTGTGTTCCTACTGTCTGTGTTCCTACTGTCTGTGTTTCTACTGTCTGTAACTGTCTGTGTCTGCTACTGTCTGTCATTGTCTGTGTTCCTACTGTCTGTGTTCCTACTGTCTGCTACGGTCTGTGTTCCTACTGTCTGTGTTTCTACTGTCTGTCACTGTCTGTGTTTCTACTGTCTGTGTTCCTACTGTCTGTGTTCCTACTGTCTGTGTTCCTACTGTCTGTGTTCCTACTGTCTGTGTTCCTACTGTCTGTCACTGTCTGTGTTCCTACTGTCTGCTACTGTCTGTGTTCCTACTGTCTGTGTTCCTACTGTCTGTCACTGTCTGTGTTCCTACTGTCTGTGTTCCTACTGTCTGTGTTCCTACTGTCTGTCACTGTCTGTGTTCCTACTGTCTGTCACTGTCTGTGTTCCTACTGTCTGCTACTGTCTGTGTTCCTACTGTCTGTGTTCCTACTGTCTGTCACTGTCTGTGTTCCTACTGTCTGTGTTTCTACTGTCTGTCACTGTCTGTGTTCCTACTGTCTGTGTTCCTACTGTCTGTCACTGTCTGTGTTCCTACTGTCTGTCACTGTCTGTGTTTCTACTGTCTGTGTTCCTACTGTCTGTGTTTCTACTGTCTGTGTTCCTACTGTCTGTGTTCCTACTGTCTGTGTTTCTACTGTCTGTGTTTCTACTGTCTGTCACTGTCTGTGTTCCTACTGTCTGTGTTCCTACTGTCTGTGTTCCTACTGTCTGTGTTCCTACTGTCTGTGTCTGCTACTGTCTGTGTTTCTACTGTCTGTCATTGTCTGTGTTCCTACTGTCTGTGTTCCTACTGTCTGCTACTGTCTGTGTTTCTACTGTCTGTGTTTCTACTGTCTGTCACTGTCTGTGTTTCTACTGTCTGTCACTGTCTGTGTTTCTACTGTCTGTGTTTCTACTGTCTGTCATTGTCTGTGTTCCTACTGTCTGTGTTCCTACTGTCTGTGTTTCTACTGTATGTGTTTCTACTGTCTGTAACTGTCTGTGTTCCTACTGTCTGTGTTCCTACTGTCTGCTACTGTCTGTGTTTCTACTGTCTGTGTTCCTACTGTCTGTGTTTCTACTGTCTGTCACTGTCTGTGTTCCTACTGTCTGTGTTTCTACTGTCTGTCACTGTCTGTGTTCCTACTGTCTGTGTTTCTACTGTCTGTGTTTCTACTGTCTGTCACTGTCTGTGTTCCTACTGTCTGTGTTCCTACTGTCTGTGTTCCTACTGTCTGTGTTTCTACTGTCTGTGTTTCTACTGTCTGTGTTCCTACGTTCTGTGTTTCTACTGTCTGTGTCTGCTACTGTCTGTGTTTCTACTGTCTGTCACTGTCTGTGTTCCTACTGTCTGTGTTCCTACTGTCTGTGTTTCTACTGTCTGTGTTCCTACTGGCTGTCACTGTCTGTGTTCCTACTGTCTGTGTTCCTACTGTCTGTGTTCCTACTGTCTGTGTTCCTACTGTCTGTGTTCCTACTGTCTGTGTTTCTACTGTCTGTGTTTCTACTGTCTGTGTTTCTACTGTCTGTCACTGTCTGTGTTCCTACTGTCTGTGTTCCTACTGTCTGTGTTCCTACTGTCTGTGTTCCTACTGTCTGTTTCTACTGTCTGTGTTCCTACTGTCTGTCACTGTCTGTGTTCCTACTGTCTGTGTTCCTACTGTCTGTGTTCCTACTGTCTGTGTTCCTACTGTCTGTTTCTACTGTCTGTGTTTCTACTGTCTGTGTTTCTACTGTCTGTGTTCCTACTGTCTGTCACTGTCTGTGTTCCTACTGTCTGTGTTTCTACTGTCTGTGTTCCTACTGTCTGTGTTTCTACTGTCTGTGTTCCTACTGTCTGTGTTCCTACTGTCTGTGTTTCTACTGTCTGTTTCTACTGTCTGTCACTGTCTGTGTTTCTACTGTCTGTCACTCTCTGTGTTCCTACTGTCTGCTACTGTCTGTGTTTCTACTGTCTGTCACTGTCTGTGTTTCTACTGTCTGTGTTCCTACTGTCTGTCACTGTCTGTGTTTCTACTGTCTGTCACTGTCTGTGTTTCTACTGTCTGTGTTCCTACTGTCTGTCACTGTCTGTGTTCCTACTGTCTGTCACTGTCTGTGTTTCTACTGTCTGTCACTGTCTGTGTTTCTACTGTCTGTCACTGTCTGTGTTTCTACTGTCTGTCACTGTCTGTGTTCCTACTGTCTGTGTTCCTACTGTCTGTGTTTCTACTGTCTGTCACTGTCTGTGTTCCTACTGTCTGTGTTCCTACTGTCTGTGTTTCTACTGTCTGTGTTCCTACTGTCTGTGTTCCTACTGTCTGTGTTTCTACTGTCTGTGTCTGCTACTGTCTGTGTTTCTACTGTCTGTCACTGTCTGTGTTTCTACTGTCTGTGTTTCTACTGTCTGTCATTGTCTGTGTTCCTACTGTCTGTGTTCCTACTCTCTGTGTTTCTACTGTCTGTGTTTCTACTGTCTGTCACTGTCTGTGTTCCTACTGTCTGTGTTCCCACTGTCTGTGTCTGCTACTGTCTGTGTTTCTACCGTCTGTCACTGTCTGTGTTTCTACTGTCTGTGTTTCTACTGTCTGTCATTGTCTGTGTTCCTACTGTCTGTGTTCCTACTGTCTGTGTTTCTACTGTCTGTCACTGTCTGTGTTCCTACTGTCTGTGTTCCTACTGTCTGTGTTTCTACTGTCTGTGTTCCTACTGTCTGTGTTCCTACTGTCTGTGTTTCTACTGTCTGTGTCTGCTACTGTCTGTGTTTCTACTGTCTGTCACTGTCTGTGTTTCTACTGTCTGTGTTCCTACTGTCTGTGTTCCTACTGTCTGTGTTCCTACCGTCTGTCACTGTCTGTGTTCCTACTGTCTGTGTTTCTACTGTCTGTCACTGTCTGTGTTCCTACTGTCTGTGTTCCTACTGTCTGTGTTCCTACTGTCTGTGTTTCTACTGTCTGTGTTTCTACTGTCTGTCACTGTCTGTGTTCCTACTGTCTGTGTTTCTACTGTCTGTCACTGTCTGTGTTTCTACTGTCTGTGTTTCTACTGTCTGTCACTGTCTGTGTTCCTACTGTCTGTGTTCCTACTGTCTGTGTTTCTACTGTCTGTGTCTGCTACTGTCTGTGTTCCTACTGTCTGTGTTCCTACTGTCTGTGTTCCTACTGTCTGTGTTTCTACTGTCTGTGTCTGCTGTCTGTGTTTCTACTGTGTCACTGTCTGTGTTCCTACTGTCTGTGTTTCTACTGTCTGTGTTCCTACTGTCTGTCACTGTCTGTGTTTCTACAGTCTGTGTTCCTACTGTCTGTGTTCCTACTGTCTGTATTCCTACTGTCTGTGTTCCTACTGTCTGTGTTCCTACTGTCTGTCACTGAATGTGTTTCTACTGTCTGTGTTTCTACTGTCTGTCACTGTCTGTGTTCCTACTGTCTGTGTTCCTACTGTCTGTTTTCCTACTGTCTGTTTCTACTGTCTGTGTTTCTACTGTCTGTGTTCCTACTGTCTGTGTTCCTACTGTCTGTGTTTCTACTGTCTGTCACTGTCTGTGTCTGCTACTGTCTGTGTTTCTACTGTCTGTCATTGTCTGTGTTCCTACTGTCTGTGTTCCTACTGTCTGCTACTGTCTGTGTTTCTACGGTCTGTGTTCCTACTGTCTGTGTTTCTACTGTCTGTCACTGTCTGTGTTTCTACTGTCTGTCACTGTCTGTGTTTCTACCGTCTGTGTTTCTACTGTCTGTCATTGTCTGTGTTCCTACTGTCTGTGTTCCTACTGTCTGTTTCTACTGTCTGTGTTTCTACTGTCTGTCACTGTCTGTGTTCCTACTGTCTGTGTTTCTACTGTCTGTGTTTCTACTGTCTGTCACTGTCTGTGTTCCTACTGTCTGCTACTGTCTGTGTTTCTACTGTCTGTGTTCCTACTGTCTGTGTTTCTACTGTCTGTCACTGTCTGTGTTCCTACTGTCTGTGTTTCTACTGTCTGTCACTGTCTGTGTTTCTACTGTCTGTGTTTCTACTGTCTGTCACTGTCTGTGTTCCTACTGTCTGTGTTCCTACTGTCTGTGTTTCTACTGTCTGTCACTGTCTGTGTTCCTACTGTCTGTGTTCCTACTGTCTGTGTTTCTACTGTCTGTGTTCCTACTGTCTGTGTTTCTACTGTCTGTCACTGTCTGTGTTCCTACTGTCTGTGTTTCTACTGTCTGTCACTGTCTGTGTTCCTACTGTCTGTGTTTCTACTGTCTGTGTTTCTACTGTCTGTCACTGTCTGTGTTCCTACTGTCTGTGTTTCTACTGTCTGTCACTGTCTGTGTTCCTACTGTCTGTGTTTCTACTGTCTGTCACTGTCTGTGTTTCTACTGTCTGTGTTTCTACTGTCTGTCACTGTCTGTGTTCCTACTGTCTGTGTTCCTACTGTCGGTGTTCCTACTGTCTGTTTCTACTGTCTGTGTTTCTACTGTCTGTGTTTCTACTGTCTGTCACTGTCTGTGTTCCTACTGTCTGTGTTCCTACTGTCGGTGTTCCTACTGTCTGTTTCTACTGTCTGTGTTTCTACTGTCTGTGTTCCTACTGTCTGTGTTCCTACTGTCTGTTTCAAGTTTCAAGTTTCTTTAATAGTTGTCATACAGAAGTACAGAATACTTTTGTACAAAATGCTTCTTACTGTTGCGCTCCAGAGACTGTGCATGACAAGATAAGTATGAAATAAAGACATAGTAAAAATTAGAAGTAAAAAAAGAGGTCACAGTGTTCAGTTTAGACATATGTACAATGTTCGTAGACGTAGTTACCATACAATATACAATACTGTGCAGTGTACTAATATACAATACTATATAGTGCAAGGCATAAATGGACGAGGTGCAGTTTAGGTACAATTCAC
Source organism: Notolepis coatsorum (assembly GCF_963971535.1). Lineage (NCBI taxonomy): Eukaryota > Metazoa > Chordata > Actinopteri > Aulopiformes > Paralepididae > Notolepis > Notolepis coatsorum. The sequence continues at coordinate 137,978,222 of NC_140172.1, forward strand.
AGTAGGTGTACGAGTTGTAGTGCAAATCCTTTATCAATAAATATAAAGTGTAAGTGTGTTTGTGTGATCTAAAGTGTGGAGAGTGGGTGCTGCAGTGTGTTGTTTGTTTGAGTGAGTGTGTGCGTGTGGGTGTGTGTGCTGTGTGCATTTGATGGTTGTTGCATAGTGATTATTGTTCGTTTAGCGATTATTGTTCGTTTAGCAGCCTGATGGCCTGGGGATAGAAGCTCCTTCTGAGTCTTTCTGTGCTCGCCATAAGACTCCGGTATCGCTTGCCTGACGGCAGCAGTTCAAAGAGGCAGTTGTTCGGGTGGCTCGAGTCCTTAATAATTCTCTTAGCCTTCCCCTTGCACCGCTTGTTGTAGATGTTCTGGAGGGTGGGAAGCCCCCCTCTAATTGTGCGTTCGGCTGAACGTGTCACTCTTTGTAGTCTGCTACGGTCTTGTGCAGTGCTATTCCCAAACCAGGAGGTGATGTTGCCGGTCAGGATGCTCTCTATTGTACATGAGTAGAAGTTCCTAAGGATCTTCTGACTGACTTGGAACTTCCTTAGGCGCCTGAGGAAGTAGAGGCGTTGTCGTGCCTTCTTCACAACACTGTCAATGTGTGTGGTCCATGTCAAGTCCTCGGATATGTGGGCTCCGAGGTACTTGAAACTGTTCACTCTCTCAACTGGTGCCCCGTCGATGCTGAGGGGGCTGTAGTCCTTGACCCCCGACCTCCTGAAGTCCACAATCATCTCTTTTGTTTTGCTGACGTTCAGGGAGAGGCAGTTCTCCTGACACCACTGTGACAGGTTCTCTACCTATTCCAGGTAGGCCCTTTCGTCGTTGGCAGAGATCAGGCCCACCACTACTGTGTCATCAGCAAATTTGATGATGGTGTTGTTGTTCCGCTGTGCTACGCAGTCATGTGTGTACAGGGAGTAGAGGAGGGGGCTCAGAACACAGCCCTGGGGGGCCCCTATGTTGAGCGTGATGGATGAGGAGGTGCAGTTGCCGGCTCTTACCACCTGGGGTCTGCCCGTCAGGAAGTCCAGGACCCACTGGCACAGGTCATAGTTCAAGCCCAGGTCCCTGAGCTTGGCTATGAGTTTGGAGGGGACTATGGTATTGAATGCTGAGCTGTAGTCGATGAACAGCATTCTCACATAGTTCCCCTGCCTCTTGTCCAGATGTGATGCTGCTGTGTGCAGCACATGGGCTATGGCGTCCTCCGTGGACCTGTTGGGGCGATATGTGTTCCTACTGTCTGTTTCTACTGTCTGTGTTCCTACTGTCTGTGTTCCTACTGTCTGTCACTGTCTGTGTTCCTACTGTCTGTGTTCCTACTGTCTGTGTTCCTACTGTCTGTGTTCCTACTGTCTGTTTCTACTGTCTGTTTCTACTGTCTGTGTTTCTACTGTCTGTGTTCCTACTGTCTGTGTTCCTACTGTCTGTGTTCCTACTGTCTGTGTTTCTACTGTCTGTGTTCCTACTGTCTGTGTTTCTACTGTCTGTGTTCCTACTGTCTGTGTTCCTACTGTCTGTGTTTCTACTGTCTGTCACTGTCTGTGTTTCTACTGTCTGTCACTGTCTGTGTTCCTACTGTCTGCTACTGTCTGTGTTTCTACTGTCTGTCACTGTCTGTGTTTCTACTGTCTGTGTTCCTACTGTCTGTCACTGTCTGTGTTTCTACTGTCTGTCACTGTCTGTGTTTCTACTGTCTGTGTTCCTACTGTCTGTCACTGTCTGTGTTCCTACTGTCTGTCACTGTCTGTGTTTCTACTGTCTGTCACTGTCTGTGTTTCTACTGTCTGTCACTGTCTGTGTTTCTACTGTCTGTCACTGTCTGTGTTCCTACTGTCTGTGTTCCTACTGTCTGTGTTCCTACTGTCTGTGTTTCTACTGTCTGTCACTGTCTGTGTTTCTACTGTCTGTGTTTCTACTGTCTGTCATTGTCTGTGTTTCTACTGTCTGTGTTCCTACTGTCTGTGTTCCTACTGTCTGTGTTCCTACTGTCTGTGTTCCTACTGTCTGTGTTTCTACTGTCTGTGTCTGCTACTGTCTGTGTTTCTACTGTCTGTCACTGTCTGTGTTTCTACTGTCTGTGTTTCTACTGTCTGTCATTGTCTGTGTTCCTACTGTCTGTGTTTCTACTGTCTGTGTTTCTACTGTCTGTCACTGTCTGTGTTCCTACTGTCTGTGTTCCCACTGTCTGTGTCTGCTACTGTCTGTGTTTCTACTGTCTGTCACTGTCTGTGTTTCTACTGTCTGTCATTGTCTGTGTTCCTACTGTCTGTGTTCCTACTGTCTGTGTTTCTACTGTCTATCACTGTCTGTGTTCCTACTGTCTGTGTTCCTACTGTCTGTGTTTCTACTGTCTGTGTTTCTACTGTCTGTGTTCCTACTGTCTGTGTTCCTACTGTCTGTGTCTGCTACTGTCTGTGTTTCTACTGTCTGTCACTGTCTGTGTTTCTACTGTCTGTGTTTCTACTGTCTGTCATTGTCTGTGTTCCTACTGTCTGTGTTCCTACTGTCTGTGTTCCTACTGTCTGTGTTCCTACCGTCTGTCACTGTCTGTGTTCCTACTGTCTGTGTTTCTACTGTCTGTCACTGTCTGTGTTCCTACTGTCTGTGTTCCTACTGTCTGTGTTCCTACTGTCTGTGTTTCTACTGTCTGTGTTTCTACTGTCTGTCACTGTCTGTGTTCCTACTGTCTGTGTTTCTACTGTCTGTCACTGTCTGTGTTTCTACTGTCTGTGTTTCTACTGTCTGTCACTGTCTGTGTTCCTACTGTCTGTGTTCCTACTGTCTGTGTTTCTACTGTCTGTGTCTGCTACTGTCTGTGTTTCTACTGTCTGTGTTCCTACTGTCTGTGTTCCTACTGTCTGTGTTTCTACTGTCTGTGTCTGCTGTCTGTGTTTCTACTGTGTCACTGTCTGTGTTCCTACTGTCTGTGTTCCTACTGTCTGTGTTTCTACTGTCTGTGTTCCTACTGTCTGTCACTGTCTGTGTTCCTACTGTCTGTCACTGTCTGTGTTTCTACAGTCTGTGTTCCTACTGTCTGTGTTCCTACTGTCTGTGTTCCTACTGTCTGTGTTCCTACTGTCTGTGTTCCTACTGTCTGTCACTGAATGTGTTTCTACTGTCTGTCACTGTCTGTGTTCCTACTGTCTGTGTTCCTACTGTCTGTTTTCCTACTGTCTGTTTCTACTGTCTGTGTTTCTACTGTCTGTGTTCCTACTGTCTGTGTTCCTACTGTCTGTGTTTCTACTGTCTGTGTCTGCTACTGTCTGTGTTTCTACTGTCTGTCACTGTCTGTGTCTGCTACTGTCTGTGTTTCTACGGTCTGTGTTCCTACTGTCTGTGTTTCTACTGTCTGTCACTGTCTGTGTTTCTACTGTCTGTCACTGTCTGTGTTTCTACCGTCTGTGTTTCTACTGTCTGTCATTGTCTGTGTTCCTACTGTCTGTGTTTCTACTGTCTGTGTTTCTACTGTCTGTCATTGTCTGTGTTCCTACTGTCTGTGTTTCTACTGTCTGTGTTTCTACTGTCTGTCACTGTCTGTGTTCCTACTGTCTGTGTTCCCACTGTCTGTGTCTGCTACTGTCTGTGTTTCTACTGTCTGTCACTGTCTGTGTTTCTACTGTCTGTCATTGTCTGTGTTCCTACTGTCTGTGTTCCTACTGTCTGTCACTGTCTGTGTTTCTACTGTCTGTGTTTCTACTGTCTGTCACTGTCTGTGTTCCTACTGTCTGTGTTCCTACTGTCTGTGTTTCTACTGTCTGTCACTGTCTGTGTTCCTACTGTCTGTGTTCCTACTGTCTGTGTTTCTACTGTCTGTGTTCCTACTGTCTGTGTTTCTACTGTCTGTCACTGTCTGTGTTCCTACTGTCTGTGTTTCTACTGTCTGTCACTGTCTGTGTTCCTACTGTCTGTGTTTCTACTGTCTGTCACTGTCTGTGTTTCTACTGTCTGTGTTTCTACTGTCTGTCACTGTCTGTGTTCCTACTGTCTGTGTTCCTACTGTCTGTGTTCCTACTGTCTGTGTTCCTACTGTCTGTGTTCCTACTGTCTGTGTTCCTACTGTCTGTGTTTCTACTGTCTGTCACTGTCTGTGTTCCTACTGTCTGTGTTCCTACTGTCTGTGTTTCTACTGTCTGTGTTCCTACTGTCTGTGTTCCTACTGTCTGTGTTCCTACTGTCTGTGTTCCTACTGTCTGTCACTGTCTGTGTTCCTACTGTCTGTCACTGTCTGTGTTCCTACTGTCTGTGTTCCTACTGTCTGCGTTCCTACTGTCTGTCACTGTCTGTGTTCCTACTGTCTGTGTTCCTACTGTCTGTGTTCCTACTGTCTGTGTTCCTACTGTCTGTGTTCCTACTGTCTGTCACTGAATGTGTTTCTACTGTCTGTGTTTCTACTGTCCGTCACTGTCTGTGTTCCTACTGTCTGTGTTCCTACTGTCTGTGTTTCTACTGTCTGTGTCTGCTACTGTCTGTGTTTCTACTGTCTGTCACTGTCTGTGTTCCTACTGTCTGTGTTCCTACTGTCTGTGTTTCTACTGTCTGTCACTGTCTGTGTTCCTACTGTCTGTGTTCCTACTGTCTGTGTTTCTACTGTCTGTGTTCCTACTGTCTGTGTTTCTACTGTCTGTCACTGTCTGTGTTCCTACTGTCTGTGTTTCTACTGTCTGTCACTGTCTGTGTTCCTACTGTCTGTGTTTCTACTGTCTGTCACTGTCTGTGTTTCTACTGTCTGTGTTTCTACTGTCTGTCACTGTCTGTGTTCCTACTGTCTGTGTTCCTACTGTCTGTGTTCCTACTGTCTGTGTTCCTACTGTCTGTGTTCCTACTGTCTGTGTTCCTACTGTCTGTGTTTCTACTGTCTGTCACTGTCTGTGTTCCTACTGTCTGTGTTCCTACTGTCTGTGTTCCTACTGTCTGTGTTCCTACTGTCTGTGTTCCTACTGTCTGTCACTGTCTGTGTTCCTACTGTCTGTCACTGTCTGTGTTCCTACTGTCTGTGTTCCTACTGTCTGCGTTCCTACTGTCTGTCACTGTCTGTGTTCCTACTGTCTGTGTTCCTACTGTCTGTGTTCCTACTGTCTGTGTTCCTACTGTCTGTGTTCCTACTGTCTGTCACTGAATGTGTTTCTACTGTCTGTGTTTCTACTGTCCGTCACTGTCTGTGTTCCTACTGTCTGTGTTCCTACTGTCTGTGTTCCTACTGTCTGTGTTTCTACTGTCTGTGTCTGCTACTGTCTGTGTTTCTACTGTCTGTCACTGTCTGTGTTTCTACTGTCTGTCACTGTCTGTGTTTCTACTGTCTGTGTTCCTACTGTCTGTGTTCCTACTGTCTGTGTTCCTACTGTCTGTCACTGTCTGTGTTCCTACTGTCTGTCACTGTCTGTGTTTCTACTGTCTGTGTTCCTACTGTCTGTGTTCCTACTGTCTGTGTTTCTACTGTCTGTGTTCCTACTGTCTGTGTTCCTACTGTCTGTGTTCCTACTGTCTGTGTTTCTACTGTCTGTCACTGTCTGTGTTCCTACTGTCTGTGTTCCTACTGTCTGTGTTTCTACTGTCTGTGTCTGCTACTGTCTGTGTTTCTACTGTCTGTCATTGTCTGTGTTCCTACTGTCTGTGTTCCTACTGTCTGCTACTGTCTGTGTTTCTACGGTCTGTGTTCCTACTGTCTGTGTTTCTACTGTCTGTCACTGTCTGTGTTTCTACTGTCTGTGTTTCTACTGTCTGTCATTGTCTGTGTTCCTACTGTCTGTGTTCCTACTGTCTGTGTTTCTACTGTCTGTGTTTCTACTGTCTGTCACTGTCTGTGTTCCTACTGTCTGTGTTCCTACTGTCTGCTACTGTCTGTGTTTCTACTGTCTGTGTTCCTACTGTCTGTGTTTCTACTGTCTGTCACTGTCTGTGTTCCTACTGTCTGTGTTTCTACTGTCTGTGTTCCTACTGTCTGTGTTTCTACTGTCTGTGTTTCTACTGTCTGTCACTGTCTGTGTTCCTACTGTCTGTGTTCCTACTGTCTGTGTTCCTACTGTCTGTGTTCCTACTGTCTGTGTTCCTACTGTCTGTGTTCCTACTGTCTGTCACTGTCTGTGTTCCTACTGTCTGTGTTTCTACTGTCTGTGTTCCTACTGTCTGTGTTCCTACGGTCTGTGTTTCTACTGTCTGTGTCTGCTACTGTCTGTGTTTCTACTGTCTGTCACTGTCTGTGTTCCTACTGTCTGTGTTCCTACTGTCTGTGTTCCTACTGTCTGTCACTGTCTGTGTTCCTACTGTCTGTCACTGTCTGTGTTTCTACTGTCTGTGTTCCTACTGTCTGTGTTCCTACTGTCTGTGTTTCTACTGTCTGTGTTCCTACTGTCTGTGTTCCTACTGTCTGTGTTTCTACTGTCTGTGTTTCTACTGTCTGTCACTGTCTGTGTTCCTACTGTCTGTGTTCCTACTGTCTGTGTTTCTACTGTCTGTGTCTGCTACTGTCTGTGTTTCTACTGTCTGTCATTGTCTGTGTTCCTACTGTCTGTGTTCCTACTGTCTGCTACTGTCTGTGTTTCTACGGTCTGTGTTCCTACTGTCTGTGTTTCTACTGTCTGTCACTGTCTGTGTTTCTACTGTCTGTGTTTCTACTGTCTGTCATTGTCTGTGTTCCTACTGTCTGTGTTCCTACTGTCTGTGTTTCTACTGTCTGTGTTTCTACTGTCTGTCACTGTCTGTGTTCCTACTGTCTGTGTTCCTACTGTCTGCTACTGTCTGTGTTTCTACTGTCTGTGTTCCTACTGTCTGTGTTTCTACTGTCTGTCACTGTCTGTGTTCCTACTGTCTGTGTTTCTACTGTCTGTGTTCCTACTGTCTGTGTTTCTACTGTCTGTGTTTCTACTGTCTGTCACTGTCTGTGTTCCTACTGTCTGTGTTCCTACTGTCTGTGTTCCTACTGTCTGTGTTTCTACTGTCTGTGTTCCTACTGTCTGTGTTCCTACTGTCTGTGTTCCTACTGTCTGTCACTGTCTGTGTTCCTACTGTCTGTGTTTCTACTGTCTGTGTTCCTACGGTCTGTGTTTCTACTGTCTGTGTCTGCTACTGTCTGTGTTTCTACTGTCTGTGTTCCTACTGTCTGTGTTCCTACTGTCTGTGTTCCTACTGTCTGTGTTCCTACTGTCTGTCACTGTCTGTGTTCCTACTGTCTGTGTTCCTACTGTCTGTCACTGTCTGTGTTCCTACTGTCTGTGTTTCTACTGTCTGTCACTGTCTGTGTTCCTACTGTCTGTGTTCCTACTGTCTGTGTTCCTACTGTCTGTGTTCCTACTGTCTGTTTCTACTGTCTGTTTCTACTGTCTGTGTTTCTACTGTCTGTGTCTGCTACTGTCTGTGTTTCTACTGTCTGTCACTGTCTGTGTTTCTACTGTCTGTGTTTCTACTGTCTGTCATTGTCTGTGTTCCTACTGTCTGTGTTTCTACTGTCTGTGTTTCTACTGTCTGTCACTGTCTGTGTTCCTACTGTCTGTGTTCCTACTGTCTGTGTTTCTACTGTCTGTGTTTCTACTGTCTGTCACTGTCTGTGTTCCTACGGTCTGTGTTCCTACTGTCTGTGTTTCTACTGTCTGTGTTTCTACTGTCTGTCACTGTCTGTGTTCCTACTGTCTGTGTTTCTACTGTCTGTGTTTCTACTGTCTGTCACTGTCTGTGTTCCTACTGTCTGTGTTCCTACTGTCTGTGTTCCTACTGTCTGTGTTTCTACTGTCTGTGTCTGCTACTGTCTGTGTTTCTACTGTCTGTGTTTCTACAGTCTGTGTTCCTACTGTCTGTGTTTCTACCGTCTGTCACTGTCTGTGTTCCTACTGTCTGTCACTGTCTGTGTTCCTACTGTCTGTCACTGTCTGTGTTTCTACAGTCTGTGTTCCTACTGTCTGTGTTCCTACTGTCTGTGTTCCTACTGTCTGTCACCATGTCTGTGTTTCTACTGTCTGTAACCATGTCTGTGTTTCTACTGTCTGTAGCCATGTCTGTTTCTACTGTCTGTAACCATGTCTGTGTTTCTACTGTCTGTAGCCATGTCTGTGTTTCTACTGTCTGTAACCATGTCTGTGTTTCTACTGTCTGTAGCCATGTCTGTGTTTCTACTGTCTGTAGCCATGTCTGTGTTTCTACTGTCAGTAACCATGTCTGTGTTTCTACTGTTATGTCTGTTTCTACTGTCAGGCCACCTGACAAAATTAGGTATATAACATTACAATAAATACAAATAAACATTAACACAATAAAAAAACAATAATTTCTTGTTTCCCAGAAAGCTATTGATATCTATGAGAGGACTAGAAGGACACGGGTTTGGTTCCATCTTGTGAGAGGACTAGAAGGACACGGGTTTGGTTCCATCTTGTGAGAGGACTAGAAGGACACAGGTTTGGTTCCCTCTTGTGAGAGGACTAGAAGAACACAGGTTTGGTTCCCTCTTGTGAGAGGACTAGAAGAACACAGGTTTGGTTCCCTCTTGTGAGAGGACTAGAAGAACACAGGTTTGGTTCCCTCTTGTGAGAGGACTAGAAGAACACAGGTTTGGTTCCCTCTTGTGAGAGGACTAGAAGAACACAGGTTTGGTTCCCTCTTGTGAGAGGACTAGAAGAACACAGGTTTGGTTCCCCAGTCATTCCATGTTAAATTCCACCAACACCTGGTTCAACTGACTGAGGCGTGTTTTATGATGGTGTGATTTATTGTGATGTTTCTTCTTGACTTGTTTAAAGAAGATGTGTCCGGCCCATGGGGACATTAACGTGTGTTGTCGGGCCTTACAAGTAAATTTGATTTGGTGGAGCAGATCATCCAGAACATGGACTGAAGCCACGAGGATCAGGTCCAGAACATCCAGAACATGGACTGAAGCCACGAGGATCAGGTCCAGAACATCCAGAACATGGACTGAAGCCACGAGGATCAGGTCCAGATCATTTTTGTTTGCTGTTGACACAAGTTGTACCTCATCTCATTTCTGCATTGTACTGTATACTGTACTGTATATTGTATTGTAACTCAGTTACAATTTTTCTTCTACTCTGTATTGTATATATGTATATTGAACACTTTTTGTTTACACTTTGTTTATGTACTTGACTTTCTATTTTATACTTTATCTATTTTTACCTAGCACTCTCAGGAGCAAAACGGAAAACAGCATTTCATATAAAAGTATTCTGTATTTTTGTATGACAACTAATAAAGAAACTTAAACTTGAAAGAGTCCCGATCCCATATTTGTATTTTCATAGAAAACACAGCTGCACAGAACACACTTCAAGACAGGGGTGACGCTTCACTCAGCTCACTATCTCAACACGACGGGATACTATGTTTAGTTACTTTTCCCTGGTTGCAGCTCACGAGACAGAAGACAGAGCGCCTCTTACTGCTGCGTATCTCCAGAGACAGAAAAGCACAACCTCTCTCCTGAGCTGGTGGGACTTTATTTGGCCAAAAATGTTTATTTGGACTTTATTTGGTTTAAAAACATATATAAACATTTACAATCCATTTATTTATTTTTCAACAATGCATATTCTTTCCCCCATGATGCATATAGTCACTTTTTGTATTGCGATATTTCATGGCACAATATTTCATCAAGTATATCAAGTTAGTAAAACCATGGGGCGCCCAAGTGGCGCACCGCATACAGCACTACGGTGCAACACGGCCGACCCGGGTTCGACTCCCGGACCCGGTGATCTTTGCCGAATGTCTTCCCCGGTCTATCTCCCATTCCTCCTCTCTCTCTCTCTACCGGACTGCCCAGTAGCAAAAATCAATAAAACCTACAAACATAACTTGTCCGAAAGGACAAGTAACATTGAAGTTAGTAAAACCAATCCAATATGATGTGCTTTGTAATTGAAGTTAGTAAAACCAATCCAATATGATGTGCTTTGTAATTGAAGTTAGTAAATCCAATCCAATAGGATACACATTCTTGTTCCTTTTAATTAGATAAGCACTTATTGACCAGATAAATAATGTAGCGTTAAACCAAATTCTCAGGTGGCCTAAGACTTCTGCACAGTAGTGCATCTGTACCGCCCCACCACCTCTACCAGGAGCCGTTTGTCTGGCTGTGGGGTTCCTACCCCCCCACCACCACCTCTACCAGGAGCCGTTTGTCTGGCTGTGGGGTTCCTACCCCCCCCCCCCCACCAGGAGCCCTGTTTGAAACCATCCGATTCCTACAACAACCTCTACCACACAAAAGCATAATCTTCTAGGTACAATGTTGGCTCGCTTTGTGGCACAAAGTAGTTTTTTGGACATTCAAAACTAATTTCAAGTTCTGCTACAAATGATCTTAGGCCGTTTCTTTTCTCCTACAGTGCAGCATCAATTAAAAATAAATAATTCTGCTTCCAGTATCTCAAAAACGAAGTAATTTTTTTGATGGTCTACAATGACTCCCAGTTGGTTACACAACACATAGGTTTCCTAAAAGAAGAAAGATTACGCCGTTCAGTTTTAATCTGATGGAACCCTTGCATTTTATTTCAGCATCACCAAACAGCATTGTGTATCTCACACGTCTGTGGACCTTCATCAAGACCAAACACAATAATAAACCAGTATAAAACCACTAGGGGTTCAGCACGGTATCACGGCCAATCCCCGACGGTTCTAAAGTCGCTGCTGCACCCGGTCATCTCACCTGTGACGGGCTGGCCCGGCTCAAAGGTGCTGCTGCTGGTGAGGACGGTGTACGGAGCAGGCGAGCTCTGTGGCTGAACACCGGCGTGGCGAGGCAGCATGTCCCGGCAGGAGGAGCTGGGGGCGCCGCCGGGGAAGCAACGACCCAAACACAACAGCCGGAGGAGGAGAACCAAACAAGACAACAACGGCAGCTCCATCGTCGGGTCAGAACTTAAGTGGTTCTTCTAACTAGTTCTTACAGGGAAAAACGGATCTAAGATGTGGAGTCCTCGATCCAGGTGGGTCCTTTTGAAAATATTTCTTGCTGAGTCACTGAAGTACAAACACACGATTCTTTTCTTTCCTCCGGCTGTCGCAGACCCTCTCTCTCTCTCATCCACCAATCAGAGGACTCAGGTGAATGCTTCATTTCCATAAAGAAAAAAGGAAATAATTTCCATAAAAAGAAAAAAAAGGAAAAAGAATAACACTTGTGTTCATTTGATGGAAAAACACAAAGGAACTCTTGTCTTAACCGGCAGCTCACTGAGAGGGTCGACAGTCTGACTGAACTCACGCTTTGATACGACTGACTGAAAGATATTCAACTCCACGCCGTCTGACATCCACTTCAACTCCTTTCGGTTATCAAAGTTATTCAATGACTTCATAGTTACTCAATGTCCTGTTTCAGGACCCAAGAGTAGGTGATACTTAAATAATACATGTTACTTAGATACAATTTAGATGACGCATTAGATTACATATTCTACTCATATTTATTTACTTAATCAAAATGTATTTAACCAGGCAAGTTGACAAAGATCACATTCTTATTTGACCAGACTTGTTGAAAAAGAACACATGATTAATTAACCAGGCTAGTTGACCAAGATCGTATTCTTATTTAACCAGACTAGTTGACTAAGAACTAGGGATGTCCCGATGGCATTTCTTTGCTCCCGATCCAATCCCGATCATGTGATTTTGAGTATCTGCCGATACCGATCTTTCCCGATCCGATCTTTCACATTAGTAACCGTTTTAACGCATTTGTCAGAAACTGGCGAAGCGAGACAAGCAATAGCCCCCCGAGCTCGGTGGCTCACATTACATTCACCCTGAGTCCCTGAGAATGTGCTTCATACAGAAATATATTCAGTTTCAATCTGTTTGCACATTAGTATACATTCACAGTGTTCGACTTACGTAATGATGTGCTCCATTTTGGTCTGAAACGCTGACGATAATCCTCACAAAGCGAATGTTGACGTTATCCAGGCGAACGTTAACTTCATTCAAGCGAGGCATTGCAATCAATACAGCTGTTTGGCAAAGCACCAGCCGCCTCCCCAGTGGCGTTGTGCAATATGTCGGGGCCCCCCCGCAGGGCAGACCACTCCCCTAAATCAATAATAAAGTGAGAACATTTTGCGCGCTCCGCGCGAGGTCCATCGCATTAAAGCCGACCCTAATGTCGAGCTCACCCTCCGCCTATGCCTCAACCACTACTTGCAGTTTCAGTAAATCCTCGTAATTACAATGACCCATAATCTCGTGCCATGTCTGAATATCGTGACTGGCCGTCCCGCTACAACACACATCATTATTATCATCACACTGGACATCGCGGCCACTTAAACCATGTACTAAATTTTTTACGGATTAGATTCCAGTTCCAATGTAACCTGTAGGCTACTCATACTGGTTATGGCGAATAAATCTTTATATTCTTCTAACCTGTCTCGGGTCTCGGCGGCTGTAGCGTGGCTGGGGGCCTGGCTGGGCTGTCTGTCTGCCTGGACTCGACGCGGAGCTGACCGGGGGACCGGCGTGTTGATAGCGGTGGACGCGGCCGGCCTGGGTGGGGAGCTTACACTGCCGATGCATTCTTCAGTAACGTTAGAGTCAGTCTACCTTTGCTGCCTGCTGGAACAATGATGTTCTTTTTCGTAGCTTTGCCGTCTCCTGTTCGGCTTTCGCTCTCATCTTGTTTTTCTAAGCACCGCTTGCTTGGATATTTGCGGCATTTTTACCGCCGCTTGCCGCTGTGTTTTGAACGCTGCCAATGAACATTAGTTATCAGCCTAGCCCTATCGCAGGTGAGCAATTCATAGCAGGGAGGGGGGGGCCCCGCCCTCTGTGCGAGATGCATCCAGCTGCAGCCCCGCAGAACCATACTGGGCTCCTCACACTGTCTGCGCCCTGTTCCCGCGCGTTACGGAATCTAAGAGGATAGTCTACAGTGGGGGCGGGGCCCCCTAAGCTCCGGGGCCCCCCTGCACCACTACGCCACTGCGCCTCCCCCATTCCTTTGTTGTCGTTTGTGGCTGTTTCTCAGGAGGCGTATTAGATTGCAACTGGCTATTGGACTAGCTTCGGTTTCAATTTTAAAATGCTTCCAAACTTCTGACATTTTGTCTAGCTGCTCAGAGTCATCAGGTGGACATAACCTGCCGGTGTTGCGGGAGCGACGAGTTGTGAACTTGTAGGTCTGCTATTTTCGGCATACGTCACTGTCGTGCGACGGTGTAAATGAAAGGAAATGCGTTTATTTTGGCAAATTCTTCTGCTCTGTGCGACAATAAATAAATGAATGATGATATGTAATTCAAAACTAAGGCATCAGTATGATTTTAAGACGTGAACATGGTCATGTTTGTTGAATACATTATTTTTTTTAAATATTTTTTTACTCCCAGATATTTCTTTCGTGATCCCGATCTTCTGAAAATCATGTGATCGGGACATCCCTACTAAGAACACATTGTTATTTAACCAGGCTAGCTGACTAAGAACACATTGTTATTTAACCAGAGGCTAGTTGACTAAGAACTAGGGATGTCCGATATTATCGGCCTACCGATATTGGCATTAAAATGTAATATCGAAAATGATCGGTATCGGTTTAAATTAGGGATGTCCGATATTATCGGCCGATATCGGCATTAAAATGTGATATCGGAAAATATCGGTATCGGTTTAAAAATAAATAATAATTTACATTTCTATAACCTTTATTTACCCAGGCAAGCAAGTAAGAACACATTCTTATTTAATTTATTGTCAAAAGTATGCATAATGTTGTGTTAATTCCACGACAAGAGATATGTAATGTTAATTACCTAAAATTATTCCTTTTTTTGGGGGGGGGGGGGGGAAACCCTGCATATATCGGTATCAGTTGATATCGGTATCGGAAATTAAGAGTTGGACAATATCGGTATATCGGTTATCGGTAATAAAGCCAATATCGAACATCCCTACTAAGAACACATTATTAATTAACCAGACTAGTTGACTAAGAACACATTATTAATTAACCAGGCTAGCTGACTAAGAACACATTAATTAACCAAGCTAGCCGAGTGGCCTTTTAGCTTCTCCTGAATAGAATGTGTGAATCTTTCAGCTTCTCGACTTTTTCTGACCAAATACACATATTATACATACTGTAGTAATTAGTTATGAAGAGGGGAAAAGAGTGGAGGATAAGAACTATATTGTGATGAGATCCTGTATCCTGCTTCTTTATTCCAGTCAACACCTTTATCGGAGTCAACCGATACTGGCTTTGTATTCAAATGTGTGCAAACAGTTCAGAGTTCCTCCCGAAAGTCTTTTTCTGACAAATGTTGAGTTTTGTTACAAAAAGAAAACAACTTTTAGACAGAAATAGGACAAAACGCCTCAGGTGGTACTCCCAGCTCCTCCTACTTCTTGACCTTGACCAGCTCCTCCCTGGAGATGGGCTCGATGATGGCTCCTATCCTGGTGACGATCCTCGGCGCCGTCATCTTCCTCACGGTCTGCTGCGTGTTCCACGTGCGTCCGGTCGGACAGCGGATGGTCGACTCGAACTGACCCGCGGTCTCAAACGGATGAGGCAGTGAATTCACCTGGAGGGAGGGGGCAGAGTTCATTCACGAGATCAGCAAATCATTACGCAACAATTATAGCAGTTCTATCTTTCGGCTTCTGGACGAATGAAATGTAACATAATACTACTACCATTTTTCATCATATTGACCAAATTGTGATTCTATTCAATACTTTATCACACCGGTACCGACGGGTCCAGTACCGGTCCCAAAATTACATCACGTCATAAATCAATCTCTCTAGACTGTATGACATAATGTTTTTTTTTTCAAATGTATCCAAGAGTAAAGACCATAATCCTGACAAAACAGCAGTCAGTGTATATTTTCAACAATACGTTTGTTTACCAATAGGGTAAAGTGTTATTAGTGAGATTTTAGTTTATGGAATGAGTTTATAATTTAGCGAATATCCGCCATTTTGAATTTGCTAAACCTCGCCGATTGTAGTCATAATGAGGAGGGCATCCAGAGCTCTCAATGAGCGTTGACATTTTCCAAAAAATACCGTTCCCGGCCGATTCCAGCTTCCTGCAAGCAAATTACTTCTGTATGATTTCTTTTTTTATTTCTCTTATTTCTCTGGATAGTTAGTGTGTCTACCTTCTGTGAACATTTAGCAACAATCCCGTTGCAATCCGATCCAAAATGGCGGAGCCATATCCATTATAAGAATGGAACTGTACATACAGTAGATTTCATTCACGGTTCCTGCTGCACGCCTGGTGATAATAAATCCAAATTGAACTCTGCCATTGGAAGGAGTAGATTTGGCCCGATCCATAGATGTGCAACTTGGCTATAATAATGTCATTTATAGGCGTGATTTTTTATTTTTTTTTATCTACTTTTTTTCCCATTTTCTATTTTTCTCCCATCCCAATTTCGTATCGTCCAATTCTACCCTCCCCTGTCTCGAACGCTGTTGGCCATGCCTCCCACAAGCCGGCTGCAATGTGGACTAAGCCTTAACCTGTTCCACCCCAGGTGAAAATCTGCATACAATGTATACCTAGGTAAATGGAATATTGCTCCACTTCTACAAGGGCTATTTGCATATTCTTGGTATCTAGGAACATCTATGGACCTCAATGAATGTATTCTCAGTGTCAGAAATATTGTGTCTATTACTAGGCTTGCTTAAATTCTGATGAAACAAAGGAAAATATGAATTATGATTTTTCTTTTCATCTTTGACAGTGAATAAAACCATGATAATAATGACCAAACTTAAAAAACTGCCACTGAGCTAATTCAGTACCCTCTTGAGATCATGTGTACAAAAGATCTAAGGAAATTAATAAAGGGAAGATGATAAAATTGAAGGTTTTGTATATACAGTACTGAATTCTCCCATCCGGACCAATGCAATTTGAAATATTATTATAGAATATAGAATATATGCTTATACATTACCTTATTATAGCCAATTCGCACATTTATATATATATATACATATAGTATCTTTCAAATGGCCGAGTTCAATTTGGATATAGTATCACCAGGCATGCGTAATATAACATATACAGTTATTTAATGTAATCGACTGTACTTTTTTATTTCTCCCACAGTGTAATCATTCTGTAACTAATTTCAGATCTGATTCTTCCTACATGATTACAATAGTGTGGAGAAACTGACTGCGTTTCAATATTTGTCAAAAACGTTACCTTTTGTAGCTTATTATCGCGAATCATAACAATTATTGATATGATTTCTTCAGAACGCCAAACTTTGAACGTCCATAGCAGCCCACAGGAAGTGTAGTTTTGAGAAATTCCGACACTGGCTGATAGCTGGCGAGGCGATCTTCAAAATGGCCGCAAAGAAACTACAATTCCCATGGTTCAACATTTCCATTTCCGGTTCAAAAACGCGACTGAAAAATAAAACCTTAAAATGATAAAAACTCACTTTTAACCTATTGCTAAACTATTGCCAACCTAACGTTTTACATTCTACATGTATTTGTGACATAGTAGTGATAATAATACTTGAAAACGTTTGATTTTAAAAAACGCAAATTTATTGCATCACTCATAAAAATATTAATATATGATAATAATGTCAAAAAGGGGTCGGTACCGACCCCGTGGGGGGGAACAGGTTAAAGGCGCTCCCATAGTCCAGCAGACTGTACACAGAGCAGACTCCGCGGATGTCCGCGCGGACTCTTGAGCTTTGATCTCAGCGGACAGCAGACCCACAGGTGCGACGCTCCTATTTTCTGAGGCGCGGACATCCGCGCCGCTGACTTGGTGTCACACAAAACTGGTTGACATCGAACTGCATTTAATGTGACGCCGCGCGAGCGATTGGTGGCGCGAGGAGAGAGATGAGCCCGTGAAGCGCGCTCTCTCTCTCTCTCTCTCTCTCTCTGTCTCTCTCTCTCTCTCTCTCTCCCTCCCTCTCTCTCTCGCGCTCTCCCGCTGATAATGTTCCCTCTGATCTGCAGTAGAACAGACAGAATTGTGGGAAATGTAGTAAAACTGGTGCGAGAAATGTAGGAAATAGACCGCGGACGTCCGCTGAGATCTGCTCGACTATGAAAGCTCAAAGAGCCGCGCGGACATCCGCGGAGTCTGCTCTGTGTACAGTCTGCTGGACTATGGGAGCGCCTTAAGGCCTCTGCATGCTACAGAAACTTCAAAGCAACTGCAACACAACATCGACAAAGCAACGGTGTTTTATGCTTTATGCTTCTGCAACATCGACGCGCAAAGTTAGTTTAACTAAAGTTAGTTTAGGTTCGTGTTAACATTAGATAATGTACAAAATAAATGTATTTCCGGTGATTTTAGACGTCTGTCTTTTATTTTGAAAACCCCCGACCGGAAGTGTTATAGTGTCTGTTGCTAGCAGCTTAACTTTCTGTGCTTTTCGAGCTAACGTTACCGTAACATCATTAGTTTCCAATGGAGAGGACCTCGGCTCATATGCAGCTCAAACTACCTATTGGAATAAATTAATTGATTGATGTTTAACTTGTCCCTGTGTGTGTCCAGTCATTTCGACTAGCAAACGTTGTATTTAACGTTACCTCAGGACGGATACCATTGTATTTACTTGGTTAGCTATGTAGCTAATGTGGATAGCATTTTGAATAGACCCAATGCTAGCTGGCTGGCTACAGCTTTATTTACTAAATTATGGAGGCTTTTTAATCGTCAAGGTAAGAGAGGATTTGTCATGATCAACTGAAGGCGTATGCTATGGAACAATATGTGCTTGGGTTTTCAGAAAAAGGCGAGCTATGTGACGCTAATTATTTAGCGTCAACGCTGGAAACAACAATGGAGGATGATTCTCTGCGGGACTAATATTATTCTATGACAGCCCCGCCCCCATTCGCTAACCAACCAATCACTGCTACGCAATATCAACGCAACGGTTGTTTAGGTTAGATTTGAGGGACATGTACGCAACATCCAAGCAACACAGTCTACAAGACCCTCTAAAACAACCGCGCTGAAATCGCGCCGATGTTGTGTTGCAGTTGCTCTGAAGTTTCTGTAGCATGCAGAGGCCTTTACATCAGGTGTCCCCTCCGGTACTCGAGGAAGCAGCAGTCGCATCTTTTCACCTGCACAGCGCGATCTCTCAGCGTCTGGGGTCTGCGTTTTGGAGGGCACGCCGCCCCTGTCGCTTCCTGATTCTGCTGCGCAGGCGCAAGAAACCGACCTGTAGGAGTCGCTGTCCACAACGTCCGATCCCCACCCATCAGCTTCCCACCCCCTAATACTGCCAAATGTATTAGTATGAACGACCAGCCAAGCTGATGGCAATGCGGAGAGCTGGGCTCGAACCCAGCGTCTCCTGCATTTGGTGGTGAGCGCCTTTCCCACTGCACCACCTAGCCGCCCCTAGGCGTGATATTCTATAATAATATTTCAAATGGCATGTGTCCGGATGGCAGAATTCAGTCCTGTATCTGAAGGGAAGCAGCGTGTTGTGAGGATCACCTGGTGGAGGCAGATGGAGCTGTTTCTCGTCTCAGAGATGATGACGGTCGGCAGCTTTCCATCCCTCCTGGGAGCAGCTGGTGCAGCTTTAACTGTGAATCTGGAGCACAAAGCAGATTAACATGTTATTATTATATACCCGTTATCACACAAAGCATTTAGATCAGATTTTGTTTGTGAGAGACCTATATTAACTTGTGTAGGGGACCTCAACGGCCTATATTAACATGTTTAGAGGACTCAAAGACCTATATTAACATGTTTAGAGGGCTCAAAGACCTATATTAACATGTTTAGAGGACTCAAGGACCTATATTAACTTGTTTAGAGGACTCAAATACCTATATTAACTT
This sequence comes from Notolepis coatsorum, assembly GCF_963971535.1. Taxonomy (NCBI): domain Eukaryota; kingdom Metazoa; phylum Chordata; class Actinopteri; order Aulopiformes; family Paralepididae; genus Notolepis; species Notolepis coatsorum. The sequence goes on from NC_140172.1 coordinate 137,997,076, forward strand.
GTTTAGAGGACTCAAATATCTATACTAACTTGTTTAGAGGACTCAAATACCTATATTAACATGTTTAGAGGACTCAAAGGCCTATATTAACTTGTTTAGAGGACTCAAAGACCTATACTAACTTGTTTAGAGGACTCAAAGACCTATATTAACTTGTTTAGAGGACTCAAAGACCTATATTAACCTGTTTAGAGGACTCAAATACCTATATTAACTTGTTTGGAGGACTCAAGGACCTATATTAACTTGTTTAGAGGACTCAAGGACCTATATTAACATGTTTAGAGGACTCGAAGACCTATATTAACATGTTTGGGGGACTCAAGGACCTATATTAACTTGTTTAGAGGACTCAAGGACCTATATTAACATGTTTAGAGGACTCAAAGACCTATATTAACATGTTTAGAGGACTCAAAGACCTATATTAACCTGTTTAGAGGACTCAAATACCTATATTAACTTGTTTGGAGGACTCAAGGACCTATATTAACTTGTTTAGAGGACTCAAGGACCTATATTAACATGTTTAGAGGACTCAAAGACCTATATTAACATGTTTAGAGGACCCAACTGACCCAACTGGCCCCGGTATTCACCGACATCTTTAACCTGTCCTTAGAACAGGCTGTCATCCCCACCTGTCTGAAGAAGTCCACCATCATCCCTGTACCCAAAAAATCTACGCCTGCTTGCCTCAACGACTACCGCCCTGTAGCTCTCACCTCCATAGCCATGAAGTGCTTTGAGAAGCTAGTGAAGGGCGGAGGGGCGGAGCTGAGCGATCATGGAGTAGACGTGTTTTCACATGAGCTCCCTTCTACCGTGCTGAATATACGTTTCTCCCCATTAGTCTTTATTTTATTTTTATTTGTTTTTTATCTGTTTGCTAGGTCGTCGTGTTTAGTATACATTCATCAACTTTTTTCGACTTTCTACGATGGCGGGGGTGGAAACCAGAGCCATGAAAGAGTTAGGCACGACACCGACACCGCCGAGCATGGCCGTACCGTCTCCCGCTGTCGGGGAGTTAAGCGAAGCTGTGCTCTTGGTCATGACCAAGCTACACGCAGAATCTGAGACACGCATCGCTGAAGCACAGAAGAAAGTACACGCAGACTCTGAGGCACGCATCGCTGAAGCACAGAAGCAAGTGCTGGCGGATTTCTGTATCAGCCTCCGTCGTGAGATATCAGAAGAAATACGGCTGGCGGTAGTCCCGCTGACAGACAAGATGGAGACGATTCACGCTGCCTCATCGGCTAATGCTAACGAACTAGCCATGCTAACGACGGAGGTATCATCACAATGTGAGAAGATGGCGGGTCTTGAATCCGCCCTGCTGGCTAGGCAGGCTGAAGTCAACAAACTACAGTCGGCGATGGAGGAGATGCAGTCCCGGGATAGACGCCACAACGTCAGGATTGTTGGAGTACCGGAGACCAGCGGTGAAGGCCGTCTCTCTGAGACCATGCCCGAACTGCTGCAGAAGATACTAGGGACGGACGTCCTCCCCTCGCCTCCTATCTGTGAGTCGGCATACAGAGCGGGCAGGTTTTCTCCCGGCGTGAACAAAGAACCGAGGCCCATCATAGTCAAGCTGAACAGACTCCAACAGAGAGAAATCATCATGCGGTCGGCTCGTACCAGAAGGGGTACTCTGAGGTTTGGCGATCACAAAGTGGCCATTTTCGAGGACTTTACACCGGAGGTTCAAGCTCAGAGAGCCGAGTACAAGGTGGTCCTGACTAAGCTATGGAGACTAGGCCTGAGGCCCACGTTATTCGCTCCCGCGAAACTATCTGTGTTGGAGAAGGTCGGTGGTCAGCGTTTGTTTTGGTCGTTGGCTAAAGCGAAGGAATATCTCGCGAAGACACCCGAGTCTGTTGCTTGATATCTATGGAGGGTGAGTGACTTGGCGGTTTGGGCCTATATACATTGATTAGGTCGACTATTCACAAACACTTGCTGTCATGCCCAGACATGCTAACTGTCCTCTGCCCATCCAACTAGCGGGGCTTCCCAATGACTTCTGTTACTTGCTAAAGCTGACCTCATGGTCGTACTTGTGTATCGCCTCTTTGGAAGCTAACGAGCTAGCTGAACAATGTACATAGTAGGCTAACGTGCTATCCGGATTCGTCACTAGCTTACGCGCTAGCCTCGGGCTAGCCAGCGGGCTTCGACTATGGTCTGCGCTGAGACATTCGTTAATGGTTACGTATTTTGGTTGCTGTTGCTGTTCAAAGGGACATTGGTTTGCACAGTTCAAGAGTGACCGAGTCCCTAACTAACTTCTGGTATGCTTTTTATTTTTATATCCAGGTTGTTTTGAGCTTTGGTGATCCAAAGTAGATACCAAGGTCGGTTGAATATGCATAAACAATATTTGATAACAGGTTGGGTCGGGTATGGCTTGCACTTAATGGCTATATGGTTATATGGCTTGCACTCTAACCATTACCCTCTCTTCCTTTCTTTTTTCTTTCCTACTGTCGCTGTTTTTATGTCATCTATATGCGCGATTTAAATGTGATCCGGTTCTACCTTGGACTAACTACTGACAAGCCTTAATTTTGTTTTGAATTTTCCGTGAGGCACTTATGCTATAACGTTGATACATTAATATGCAGACTCCAGGGTAGATGGTTACAGGTTGATGCTGAGTAATTATATAATAATTAGTGTCGCTGTTTTAAGGGCAATTGAATGAGCAATTAACCTGTGACCCGAACCTGCCTTGGACTATCGGCTGGGATGCTTTAATTTAATTTTGTATTGAATTTTCCTATATGTTTTAATGGCATTTGAATGAGCAATTTAAATGTGATCCGGTTCTACCTTGGACTAACTACTGACTCGCCTTAATTTTGTTTTGAATTTTCCGTGAGGCACTTATGCTATAACGTTGATACATTAATATGCAGACTCCAGGGTAGATGGTTACAGGTTGATGCTGAGTAATTATATAATAATTAGTGTCGCTGTTTTAAGGGCAATTGAATGAGCAATTAACCTGTGACCCGAACCTGCCTTGGACTATCGGCTGGGATGCTTTAATTTAATTTTGTATTGAATTTTCCTATATGTTTTAATGGCATTTGAATGAGCAATTTAAATGTGATTCGATCCTACCTTGGACTAACTGCTCCGACCGATATCTTTATTGAAACAATGTATGATGACAGGTGGTGTCAGGTGTTGCCTATTACCATCCCCGGATTGATTAATGAATGATTGTGTTTAATTCTAATCTTACATAGGTTGGGTCATTTCAGCCGTTGTGCCTGATCAGAGGGACGGCTAAAGGGGTGCACTTTGACCATAACCTTTTTTTTCCCTTCCTCCTTTTTTTTGTCATTGTTTAATTGACACTGTTCACACAATTTTGCACAATTAACCTGTGACCCGAACCTGCCTTAGACTATCGGCTGGGATGCTTTAATTTAATTTTGTATTGAATTTTCCTATACCTTTTTGGGCTATAACAATGTGATGTTGAAGCGCAGATTCCGAAATAGAGGGCTGCAGGTTGATGCGGAGTTATTATTTAATAATGGCTATTTTTACCATTATGGTTTTCTCATGTTGGGGCCAGGGCTCAGGTGGTTTTCGACCGATATCTTTATTGAATTTTATTTTATTATTATTTGTGTTTATTGGACTAGTGGGGGTTTACTCAGGGGTTTATCTAGAGGGGGGTGGGAGTGGGAAGCGTCTTATTGATCCATGTCTCTAGTGGGAAGTGATAGGAAGATGACCATCCTCAGTGGGTGGGGCATAGGGTGGGGATTGGAGAGTGGGTATAGAGGAACTTATAGTAGGACGGGTGGGTTAGGGTTTAGAGTAGAAGGAGGGGGGGTTGTAGCTGGGGTGGTATTTTTATGTGTTCTATGTACTGTTGTCTTATATATGTGTAAGTGTTCCTCCTCTGAACTCCTGGGATTGACCGTCCGGGCCCGCCGGGATCGGCACCTCTGTACTCAGCCTGGCTGCACGGGTATGTTCTCTACGCACTTATACAAGCTCGACCATGGCTAAATTGAATATTTTAATTTGGAACGCAGGAGGGCTTAACGCCCCACACAAGCGTGCCAGTGTCCTTTGGCTATTGAAGAGGAGAAATATTGACCTTGCTCTCCTTAGTGAGACGCATTTAATGGTAGGTGACGTGTCAAGACTGGCAAATCGGCAATATCACGTTATCTCCGCATCCTCAGCCGATGATAAGACGAAAGGAGTAGTCATAGTTACAAGACGTAACCTTGATATCAAAATCTTGGATGTATGGTCGGACACGGAGGGAAGGATTACTATAGCAAAAGTTGAATTCTTGCATAGGAAGATGGCTATAATAGCATTGTATGCTCCTAACACATTTGATTCAGCGTTCTATAATACAATCACGAAGAATATGTTGGAACTTAATGGATACGCTCTCATTGTGGGTGGCGATTTTAATGCGTGCTGGGATGCGGAGATGGATAGGTCTGGGCCCTCTGAAACGAGCGACCAGAAACGGGCCTCTAAGGCCCTCAGGATGTGGGCCAAAGACACGGGGCTCTCAGACCTCTGGCGCTTATGCAACCCCACCCTCAGAGATTACTCTCACCTGTCAGCCAGACACAAAAGCTTCTCTCGAATTGACTATGCATTCGCGTCCCCTAATATGTTTGATAGTTTCGATGTCTCATTGGTTCCCTTGGCTCTCTCAGACCACAAGGGGATTTTCCTTACGGCAACCTTTGGCAGGCTCTCCGCAAGAGCTCCCAGATGGCGTTTTAATTCGACCTTGCTAAAGAACGATGACTTCTGTTCTGAGTTCAGGAGTAAACTAGCTGAATTTTTGCAGATCAACGTTGGCACAGTAGAAGACCCTAGGGTCCTGTGGAACGCATTGAAAGGATTCATCAGGGGTCATGTCACACTATTTGCCTCCAATTTGCGAAAATCCCGGTCAAAAAAGCTAGAAGGACTGGAATCATTATATGCGGACCTATACGCATCCTTGCAAACTGACTATAATGAACGACTAAACACACAACGTAAGATAGTCAAAAAAGAAATAAACTCCATACTTAAACAACAGTCTGAGTTTTTGATACACAGGACAAGACAAAATTACTATTTTCACGGCTCCAGACCTAGCCATCTATTGGCAATGAAAATACGATCAAATGATCATTTCTCAGATATCCCCTCGATTAGGACGAGCCAGGGTGCAGTCACTACTGATTCGAAAAAGATCAATGACACTTTTAAAGAGTTTTACTCACAGTTATATAGCTCAGAGGATAATCTGGATGACTCTAGATTTGAATCGTTCATTGGCGGGCTTGAGATACCCCACATTTCTGAGGAAGAGGCCAAGGAACTGGGGAGACCGATTACTCTCGTAGAATTGAGGGAGACTATTGTTGAAATGCAGAGGGGTAAGGCGCCAGGCTGGGATGGTATTCCACCCGAAGTGTATTTAGCTTTCTGGGACCAACTGGGTCCATTGATGCTCGATATGATCAATTACGCTATCGAACAAGGGGAGTTCTCAAGAGATGTCAATATGGCGTTGATTTCTTTACTTCTCAAAAAGGACAAAGATCCCAATGATTGTGGTAGCTATAGACCCTTGAGTCTTCTCGGGGCCGATTTAAAGGTGTTTGCCAAGGTGCTGGCCCGTCGCCTGCAGAGATTTATGTCTGTATTGGTACACTGCGATCAAACTGGTTTTATCCCGGGGCGTCTGGCTGCAGATAATCTTAGGAGGCTGTTGCATGTAATCGATAACAGTAAAGACAATACAACTCCATCCACAGTTCTGTCTTTGGATGCCATGAAGGCGTTTGACAGACTTGAGTGGTCATATCTGTGGAAGGTACTTGAGGTCATGGGTCTTGGAAAGAGTTTTATTCATATGATTAAAGTCCTGTATGCCTCGCCGTCTGCGATGATACTGACAGGCAAAAACTGTTCCACACTCTTTCCAGTCTCCAGATCTTCTAGACAGGGTTGCCCTCTGAGCCCGGGACTGTTCGCGCTTTCCCTCGAACCTTTGGCCCAATTTATTAGGCAATCGGAGGACATCGTCCCCATAATGGTCAACAATACTCCACACAAAATTGCTCTCTATGCGGATGACCTGCTGATTTTCATGGACGACCCCTCCCGGTCGGCCACAAAATTATTGAGGATAATCGACGACTTTGGTAAATTGTCAGGTTTTAAGATTAACTGGAACAAATCAGCCTGCCTACCTCTTAATGAACTGGCCAAGGCGGTACGACTACCAGCTGATATCCCCATAGTAGAACATTTCAAATACCTGGGCATAGAGATATTCCCCACACTGAACCAAACTACTAAGTACAACTTCACGGGTACTTATGATAAAATACGCCAGGATCTAGACAGGTGGTCGTCCCTTCCTAACTCCTTACAAGCCCGGGCTTCCATAATCAAAATGAACATCCTGCCTAGGATAAATTTTATTAGCTCAATGCTCCCCCTGCCCCCTCCAATAGACCACTGGCGCAAGGTACAATCGATGGTATCTAAGTTTGTCTGGAATAACAAACGCCCGAGAATCAAAAGGGCTACTACTCAACGTAGGAAACAAGATGGGGGCCTCGCAATCCCTGATTTTAAACTGTATTTCTGGTCCTTTTCACTGAGACCTTTGATGTGCTGGCTAGACCCTGTAGAGGCTGTATCGTGGCGCTCCTTAGAAGCGGCGGCGGTGTCTCCGCTAAGATTACAGGATGTAGTGTACTCCACTGTCTCTATTGCGAAATGCCGGCTGAGGTATGGACCGATCATAACTCACGTGATCCAAACGTGGCGTAATGTACAGAGGTCGTGTGGGGTTAAATGCCCTTGGCACCTGGACTCTCCAATTTTTAATAACCAGCAATTACTTGTTGGACACAAGCCGGTTAATATTCCTCAATGGCAAAGGAGGGGAGTGCATACTCTGGAGGATATTTATGATAAGAACGGCCTCCGTGCGTTTCAGGACTTAAGAGAATTTTATGATCTACCCGGCGAGTCCTTCTTTCTTTACCTTCAACTAAGGTCAGCACTGAGGGCGCATGGCGTACCGTGGGCTCAAGCCTTGCACCCACACCCCTTCCTCAGGCTCATAGTGGACAGGACGACATCCAGAGGGTTTGTCTCCGACTTTTATACGCTCTTAATTCAATCCACGTATAAAAATTTATCATTGGATACAATCTGGCGTGTGGATATACCGGAGTTGGACCCCGAGTTTGACTGGGATGATGTTTGGGCAAATGTGGCATTATCTTCCCGCAACCCCAATCACCAGCAAATTAATTTTAATTATATTCATAGGACCTATCTTACACCTAGGAAGCTATTTGCTATGGGACTGATAACCGACTCTCGGTGCACTTTGTGCTCTCAAAAGGCCACTGGCACTTATATGCATATGTATTGGGATTGCCCACCAGTGGCCCGCTTCTGGAGGTCAATAACGGACAAACTTTCAGATCTGTGTGGCTTAACTATCCCATTCACAGCTGTTACGCTACTGCTGAACGATATAACGACACTACCCGCGTCCGTACAACTGAAAAGGGTTGTCCTAGCGGGCGTCACAGCAGCGAAGAAGCTAATAGCAATGAGATGGAAGGAGCCTGAGAAGCTTACAATGATTAACTGGTCCCTAACTCTATTGGATGTGATTTATCTTGAGATATCCACGGCCCGGGTGATCGGGGTAGGGCAGGCTGGAATTGACCTGTGGTTCGCAGCAGCTGAGAAGGTAAAGACCGCAGTGTGCGGCTGAGCGGGGTTGGGGCGCTTGATCGGGGGGGTCCGGCGGTCTCTGGGGAGGGGGAGGAGGAAATGTCTTGTCTGTCTTGGTTTTTGTCTTGTCCTTCTTAACTTTGACTGGGGGGATTTTAGGGGGGGTTGGTATTTAGCTATTCTGCGCTATATGTCAACTCACATGCCATCTCCCCAAGAGACTAATATTGACAGACTGATTGACCTGTCAACCAACTTGGAGGAAGAATTTCTTTCTTCTTACACTTTACCTTCTGCAAGTTTGGCAGTCTTGAACATGTGTAAGGGACCTAGGCTATCTACAGTAAATCTGCGGCAACACTCTCATAAACAATCTTTTAAGTCACTCCACTTTGTAAAGGTGGGGAAAGGTTGCCATGTTTTGAAGACCCTTTGTGTTATTGAAGTAGCCATCTATATTTGATAGGTTGGACGCTGTTTCTTTTTCTTTTTGTCTTTATAATTTATTATTCTGTATTATTATTGTTTGTTATTCTCCTGTGGAAGTTATGTTTTTTGTTACTGTGGTTATTGTGTTGTCCTGTTTCATGTAATTAATAATAAAAAAAATTTGATCAAAAAAAAAAAGAGAAGCTAGTGAAGGGCTACATCTGTTCCTCCCTCCCCATCAACCTGGACCCCCTGCAATTTGCATACCGCCCTAACAGGTCCACGGAGGACGCCATAGCCCATGTGCTGCACACAGCAGCATCACACCTGGACAAGAGGCAGGGGAACTATGTGAGAATGCTGTTCATCGACTACAGCTCAGCATTCAATACCATAGTCCCCTCCAAACTCATAGCCAAGCTCAGGGACCTGGGCTTGAACAGACCCCAGGTGGTAAGAGCAGGCAACTGCACCTCCTCATCCATCACGCTCAACATAGGGGCCCCCCAGGGCTGTGTTCTGAGCCCCCTCCTCTACTCCCTGTACACACATGACTGCATGGCACAGCGGAACAACAACACAATCATCAAATTTGCTGATGACACAGTAGTGGTGGGCCTGATCTCTGCCAACGACGAGAGGGCCTACCTGGAAGAGGTAGAGAATCTGTCACAGTGGTGTCAGGAGAACTGCCTCTCCCTGAACGTCAGCAAAACAAAAGAGATGATTGTGGACTTCAGGAGGTCGGGGGTCAAGGACTACAGCCCCCTCAGCATCGACGGGGCACCGGTTGAGAGAGTGAACAGTTTCAAGTACCTCGGAGCCCACATATCCGAGGACTTGACATGGACCACACACATTGACAGTGTTGTGAAGAAGGCACGACAACGCCTCTACTTCCTCAGGCGCCTAAGGAAGTTCCAAGTCAGTCAGAAGATCCTTAAGAACTTCTACTCATGTACAATAGAGAGCATCCTGACTGGCAACATCACCTCCTGGTTTGGGAATAGCACTGCACAAGACCGTAGCAGACTACAAAAAGTGACACGTTCAGCCGAACGCACAATTGGAGGGGGGCTTCCCACCCTCCAGAACATTTACAACAAGCGGTGCAGGGGTAAGGCTAAGAGAATCATCAAGGACTCCAGCCACCCGAACAACTGCCTCTTTGAACTGCTGCGGTCAGGCAAGCGATACCGGAGTCTTAAGGCGAGCACAGAAAGACTCAGAAGAAGCTTCTATCCCCAGGCCATCAGGCTGCTCAACGAACAATAAACACTATGCAACAACCATCAAATGCACACAGCACACACACCCACACACTCACTTTAAACAAACAACACACTGCAGCACCCACTCTCCACACTTTAGATCACCTAAACACACTTTATATTTATTGGTAAAGGATTTGCACTACAACTCGTACACCTTACTGTAAATTGTACCTAAATTGTACCTCATCCCATTTCTGCTTTGCACTATATAGTATTGTATATTAGTACATTGCATAGTATATTGTATATTGTATGGTAACTCAGTTACTTCTATTCTGCATCGAACATTGTACATATGTCTATACTGAACACTGTGACCTCTATTTTTACTTCTATTTTACATGCTATACTATTTTATTTCATACTTATCTTGTCTAGCACAGTCTCTGGAGCGTAACAGTAAGAAGCATTTTGTATAAAAGTATTCTGTACTTCTGTATGACAACTATTAAAGAAACTTGAGAAACTCAGACCTATATTAACTTGTTTAGAAGACTCAAGGACCTATATTAACTTGTGTAGGGGACCTCAACGGCCTATATTAACATGTTTAGAGGACTCAAAGACCTATATTAACATGTTTAGAGGACTCAAAGACCTATATTAACTTGTTTAGAGGACTCAAAGACCTATATTAACTTGTTTAGAGGACTCAAATACCTATATTAACTTGTTTGGAGGACTCAAAGACCTATATTAACTTGTGTAGGGGACCTCAACGGCCTATATTAACATGTTTAGAGGACTCAAAGACCTATATTAACATGTTTTAGAGGACTCAAAGACCTATATTAACATGTTTAGAGGACTCAAAGACCTATATTAACATGTTTAGAGGACTCAAAGACATATATTAACTTGTTTAGAGGACTCAAAGACCTATATTAACTTGTTTAGAGGACTCAATGACCTATATTAACTTGTTTAGAGGACTCAAAGACCTATACTAACTTGTTTAGAGGACTCAAGGACCTATATTAACCTGTTTAGAGGACTCAAATACCTATATTAACTTGTTTGGAGGACTCAAAGACCTATATTAACTTGTGTAGGGGACCTCAACGGCCTATATTAACATGTTTAGAGGACTCAAAGACCTATATTAACTTGTTTAGAGGACTCAAAGACCTATATTAACATGTTTTAGAGGACTCAAAGACCTATATTAACTTGTTTAGAGGACTCAAAGACCTATATTAACTTGTTTAGAGGACTCAAAGACCTATATTAACTTGTTTAGAGGACTCAAGGACCTATATTAACATGTTTAGAGGACTCAAGGACCTATATTAACATGTTTAGAGGACTCAAAGACCTATACTAACTTGTTTAGAGGACTCAAAGACCTATATTAACCTGTTTAGAGGACTCAAATACCTATATTAACTTGTTTGGAGGACTCAAAGACCTATATTAACCTGTTTAGAGGACTCAATGACTTATATTAACTTGTTTAGAGGACTCAAGGACCTATATTAACATGTTTAGAGGACTCAAAGACCTATACTAACTTGTTTAGAGGACTCAAAGACCTATATTAACCTGTTTAGAGGACTCAAATACCTATATTAACTTGTTTGGAGGACTCAAAGACCTATATTAACTTGTTTAGAGGACTCAAGGACCTATATTAACTTGTTTAGAGGACGCAAGGACCTATATTAACTTGTTTAGAGGACTCAAGGACCTATATTAACATGTTTAGAGGACTCAAAGACCTATATTAACTTGTTTAGAGGACTCAAAGACCTATATTAACTTGTTTAGAGGACTCAAATACCTATATTAACTTGTTTAGAGGACTCAAAGACCTATATTAACTTGTTTAGAGGACTCAAAGACCTATACTAACTTGTTTAGAGGACTCAAAGACCTATATTAACCTGTTTAGAGGACTCAAATACCTATATTAACTTGTTTGGAGGACTCAAAGACCTATATTAACCTGTTTAGAGGACTCAATGACTTATATTAACTTGTTTAGAGGACTCAAATACCTATATTAACTTGTTTGGAGGACTCAAAGACCTATATTAACTTGTTTAGAGGACTCAAGGACCTATATTAACTTGTTTAGAGGACGCAAGGACCTATATTAACTTGTTTAGAGGACTCAAGGACCTATATTAACATGTTTAGAGGACTCAAAGACCTATATTAACATGTTTAGAGGACTCAAAGACCTGTATTAACATGGTTAGAGGACTCAAAGACCTATATTAACTTGTTTAGAGGACTCAAAGACCTATATTAACATGTTTACAGGACCCAAATACCTATATTAACATGTTTACAGGACTCAAAGACCTGTATTAACCAGTTGAAAGGGACTAAGACATGTCTCTATAGTGCCTCACCGTCTGCGCTTGCGTCGGGAGGGCTTGAGGCCCAGGCCGCCCCACTCGCCCCATCCCGGCAGCGTCAGGTCCAGGTCTTTGGGTTTGCCGGCCTCCTCCTGCTTCTTCTTGTCCTTCAGGAAGTCTGCGATGACGTCGTCGCCAGCGAACGCCTCCTTGATGATGTTTATCTGCTCCACCATGTTCTGAGAAGGAGATCCCTGAGTTAATGATCCACACGCAGAAGGAGATCCTTTTGCGCATCCCCCGAACCGAACAATACACACATGCCCCGAACCGTGGAGGTCATACCGAACGGTGTACGGTTTGAATGCGTACCGTTCCACCCCTACTAAATATATATTTACTTTTTAATTGCATGAAACATTATGAAGTATTCTCTTATGCCGCTTTTCACTGCATGGTACCTAATCGGCTCGACTCGCTTTTGCTATTTGAGTGTCCTGGTAGCCGTATTTGAAGTGACGTCACACGAGGAAGTAAATAGTCAACAGTAACACACAGCGTTGGAAGGAGAAGCCCTGATGATATAATATAAACCAACAGCCAATAAATGTGAAGTTATCTTTGAACCTCTGTTGTCAAGCCTCGTCAATATACCCCCCCTTCCACACTAATGGGACACAGCGAAGTGACTCCACGGTTAGCTCGCGGCTAACGCTAGTTAGCTTGCGGCTAACGTAACGTTAGGCTAGCTTGCGGCTAACGTTATAACTGAACAATACACACGCATGCCCCGAACCGTGGAGGTTGTACCGAACAGTGTACCGTTCGAATGCGTACCGTTCCACCCCTAGGTTCATTACAGGTGACTGTAATCATCACTGATAACTGTCTCAGGTTCATTACAGGTGACTGTTACACCATCACTGATAACTGTCTCATTACAGGCGACTGTTACACCATCACTGATAACTGTCTCAGGTGCATTACAGATGACTGTTACACCATCACTGATAACTGTCTCAGGTTCATTACAGGTGACTGTTACACCATCACTGATAACTGTCTCAGGTTCATTACAGGTGACTGTTACACCATCACTGATAACTGTCTCAGGTGCATTACAGGTGACTGTTACACCATCACTGATAACTGTCTCAGGTTCATTACAGGTGACTGTTACACCATCACTGATAACTGTCTCAGGTTCATTACAGGTGACTGTTACACCATCACTGATAACTGTCTCAGGTTCATTACAGGTGACTGTTACACCATCACTGATAACTGTCTCAGGTTCATTACAGGTGACTGTTACACCATCACTGATAACTGTTGTAGGAGCCAAATCCTATGATGATAAATGTTATCTTTATTGCCCCATTAGACATAGTTTATTATGGTATTTGTGTTTTGTGTTTATTAATATATGTCATAATGAATTCCAAGATGGAGACTTACCTGGTCAACTCCCCTTTTTTCCCACGTTCGCCCTAACCACTCTTATAATATGGCAGGTAGTTTAGAGTTCATGCAGGCCCAGGTAGAGCGGTACCATCGTTTTTGACCGCACTCAATTCGCACTTGATTGACAGTTTACGTTCATTTACAAACCCCTTTTTGTTTGTTTTATAGTGGTAGGCAGCTATTGGGGCTGTTGTGATTCGCTTTCCAATAAATCCCGTTTGTTTTGACAAAGTACATCGGATCAGCGTCATCTTTTCTTTTGGACTGCAATTCGGAGCATGTCGGACCAACAACGCATTACCTGGAGCCTCAAGGCAACTGTGGTTCGTAGGATTGCCTTTACAACTGTCTCATTACAGGTGACTGTTACACCATCACTGATAACTGTTTCAGGTTCATTACAGGTGACTGTTACACCATCATGGAATTATTGGGTTTTCATACCTCGTCGTCTTCGATGGCAGTTGGAGCCAGAGCGACCGTGAGAACCTTGGCCTCCTTGGTCAGGACTTGTCTCATGTCGATGCCCCGCCTCCTCTTCCTCTTCTTGTTCTTGGAAGCAGTGGGAGGGGCCACTGCCTCTGTCGTGGCTAGGAGGGAGAAACAGGGAGGGGCCAGTGTTACAGCAGTGGCTAGGAGGGAGAAACAGGGAGGGGCCAGTGTTACATCAGTGGCTAGGAGGGAGAAACAGGGAGGGGCCAGTGTCACATTAGTGGCTAGGAGGGAGAAACAGGGAGGGGCCAGTGTCACATTAGTGGCTAGGAGGGAGAAACAGGGAGGGGCCAGTGTCACATTAGTGGCTAGGAGGGAGAAACAGGGAGGGGCCAGTGTCACAATAGTGGACGCAGATCAATTAATTGAACCAGTGGGCGGGAGATTCGACACAGAACGTACGCTCGCAGCCGAGAAATCATGAATTGTTTCTTTTTATTTGTATTACCTCTTGGGGGAGAAAGTGCTGCAGTCCTATTAGTGGACTAATCAACTGACATGCTGCAGTCCTATTGGTGGATCAACTGACATGCTGCAGTCCTATTGGTGGATCAACTGACATGCTGCAGTCCTATTAGTGGATCAACTGACATGCTGCAGTCCTATTGGTGGATCAACTGACATGCTGCAGTCCTATTGGTGGATCAACTGACATGCTGCAGTCCTATTGGTGGATCAACTGACATGCTGCAGTCCTATTAGTGGATCAACTGACATGCTGCAGTCCTATTAGTGGATCAACTGACATGCTGCAGTCCTATTAGTGGATCAACTGACATCAGCGACTTCGGGTTATTGAGAAGCGCTATATAAATTAAATGAATTATTATTATTATTATTATGCTGCAGTCCTATTGGTGGATCAACTGACATGCTGCAGTCATATTAGTGGATCAACTGACATGCTGCAGTCATTAGTGGATCAACTGACATGCTGCAGTCATATTAGTGGATCAACTGACATGCTGCAGTCATTAGTGGATCAACTGACATGCTGCAGTCATATTAGTGGATCAACTGACATGCTGCAGTCATTAGTGGATCAACTGACATGCTGCAGTCATTAGTGGATCAACTGACATGCTGCAGTCATTAGTGGATCAACTGACATGCTGCAGTCATTAGTGGATCAACTGACATGCTGCAGTCATATTAGTGGATCAACTGACATGCTGCAGTCCCAGCTGTTATGTGACAATTTGGATCTGCAATTTTATTTTATTATAAATTAATGAATGAATATTCTTTTGGGGTGGAAAGCAATAATTTTATTCTGCAAATTTCTAAAAGCTCTGGATGTATTCTTATTTTATTAAATGATTACTCTACATACAAATGTTATCTATAGCACCTTTAACGTTTTTAAAGGCAAAGTAAAAACCGGCAATTCACTGGGGCACACAAACTAAGAAATACAAAACGTATTGTACCGCTTAATATTAATTAACATCTTACCTTTGCCGTCATCATCTACACATATTGGCGTTGTGTCCGATTCTTTGGTCTGATGCAATTTTCGCATGATCTCAAATGTTCTTATTAGTACGTCATCTTCATCCTCTTCAGGTTCAGGTTCTTGCTCATCCTCCTCCTTCTCCTGTTCTTCAGAATTCACTACCATTCCAGGCTCTGCTGCCTGTTCTGTATCTAGAAACAGAAAGCAAGCAGCGGTCAAGCAGAGGTCAAGCAGCCTTTTTTGATTGATTGAAACCTTTTATACTCAGGTGAGCTCTGAGGTGAGAGGCCACCTCATTTACAGAACTGCTGAGTGTACAACAACATAAAACAACAAAACAATGTGCAGTGCAATCAGTTAAAAGCAGTTACAACATGAATCACAGATAAATGAAATCAGACATTTAAATTCCGTAAGGGAAGGAAGAACTTCCAACTTTAACTTTGACTGAATGTCATTCCAGGACTTTGGGGCTGCATAAGAGAATGCCGTCCTGCCGAGTCCTGTACTAGTCCGTGGTATTTTAAATGTGATCCAGTTACTAGATCATGTTTGATGGGCTGGCGCCTTCCTGTCCAACAGGGCAGCTATATACGGTGGCTGTTTGCCGGTGAACGCCTTGAAAATGTACAAGAGCCAATGATAGTCTCGCCGAGCTGCCAGGGATGGCCAACCAACCTTACTGTAAAGGATACAATGGTGTGTCATACCTATCTCTAGTAATAAATCTAAGTGCAGAGTGGTACACAGAGTCCAAGGGTGTCAGAGTGGAAGCTGAAGCATGACGATAAATGACATCTCCATAATCAAGAACAGATACAAATATTGACTCAACAACTCTTTTCCGACAGAATTGAGGGAATCTTGAGCGATTTCTGTACAGAAAGCCAACCTTTTGGCTAGGGCTGTCACGATTCATCAACGTAATTGACTATGAAATTCCGTTGATTTGCATAATCATGATCGACGTATCGTATTGTTGTTACTTGTATGATTTTTTGCGTAACTAGTGCCCAATGAATCACGTTCGAAATAGAAATAATCTTAAATCTTATCTTAAACCACTATTCGTGATCCCGCCTAGAGCCAGGACTCGACAGTGCGCGTTTCGCTCACATTTGATAACTTCCGTGTTTCAAGTCACCTCCAGCTGGAAGGGAGGGCCTGAGCCTGATACGTCCCCCACCTTACATTTTAGAAGCTATGACCTCTAGCTCTTCAGCCCTGCGTTCTACAGCCTGTGACAACTCCTCTTGCGAGTCACGCTGTTTTATTTTTATTTTTTATTATTATGTTTTTGGTAGATTTTTATTAGTTTTTTGGACAAGTCTGGCAGAGAGGAAGTATGGGAGATAGACAGGGGAAGACATTCGGCAAAGGTCGCCGGGTCCGGGAGTCGAACCCGGGACGGCCGCGTTGCACTACATACAGTGCGTTACGTGGTGCGTCACCCTGGCACAATCCTGATTCCTGAGCCTATTTATTCAAAAGGAAGATTTAAATATGTATACTATCAAAGGCTGAGCTAATATCGTTCACAACCATTGTAATTGCAGAGGTTGTACTATGCTGGGCTCTGAAACCAGACTGATGAGGAGTAAGCACGGAGTTAATTGAAAGAAAATGTTTGAACTGATTGTTTACTAGTGACTCCAATACTTTTGTCAAACAGGGCAGCCTAGAGATGGGTCTATAGTTATCTAAATGAACTCTCTCACCAGCCTTATTTATTCAGTTTACCTTTTTTTTTTTTTAAAGGTATGGTGAAATGGATTCACCTATGACCTTTTGTTTTATTTTCTATTGATTATGTATGTGATATATGACTGATTTACACTGAATGTTTCATATTTGTATGTGTATATCTGAGGACCCCAGGAAGAATAGTCAACACGTTGATGATGACTAATGGGGTTCCTAATAAACATAAAACATTATGTAGTGGGAGTACGCCGATTTCCACTCAAAGAGGAAGCTTACCAGAGGCAACAGAGATATTAAATATGTACGTCAAATGCAGTGCTCAGTAATAACTGGAGCAGCCAGTTTGATAAAGTAAGCCTCCAGGTCAACTTACCAGTGGAGCACTTATTGTCTAATGTTACTACTGCTTGATAAACCTCATCAAGTGTACATGGGATGAGAGAACAATGTGAATCATGGCAGCAGCTTCTGAATGTCAGTACAGGGGAGGAACATGGAGCTGAATCGTACAAAAACATGTCCAGCCACGGGGGACCAGGGGTGTTTCAACGTCGCAAGTAGGGTTGGGTACCTTTCACATTTGAATCGATACCGGTACCCAACGCTACCTTTTTTCTGTATTTTAGTCTCTAAAAATGTAATCTACCTACCTCAGTTGTAAAAAAGAAAAAATCAAAACTTCAAATAATTTATTATCATTATTTATTTAGAACAATTTGTTAATATATACTGTAATAATATATAATATTGCACAGAGCGTTGTCTGCATCTAGCTTTGTAAAGTGTAACAACACTTGCGACTGTTTTCGGCTTGCCATTGCCCCGACTGCTTTGTTGTTGAATCAAGTCAAATCCTAGGTAAGCATGTATTGTGCGTGTGAACGTTGGCGTGAACGTGCGGCACACTTCATAGGTTTCGTGGTAAACGAAACATTGACGTCATCGGACTTAAATGATATATATATATATTTTTTTACAGTACCGAAATGTGGCATCGGTCTGTACCCTTAATTCGGTTCGGTACCCATCCCTAGTCGCAAGGATGATTTTAATTTATCCTTCAACTCATCTCTTGAAGATATTGCCTATTTTGCCCTCTCTGACTGTGACCTCTCCAAACATCTAGTCAGATTACAGTCTACCTCCTCCTGCTCCAAACATCTAGTCAGATTGAAGTCTACCTCTTGACGAGTGCAGATCTAAACTAACGAGGCATCCTATATGAGAGCACTAGAACATGATTATGATTAACTTGTTACCTTTGCCATCACTCGGACATACTGGCGCCGTGTCAGGATCTTCTGCCTGATGAAGACTCTTCTCTGGTTCAAGTACTTCCTCTTCAGGTTCTTGCTCCTCCATCTTCTCCTGTTCTTCAGAATTTGACACTATGCCAGGCTCTGCCGTCACAGGCTTCACAGCAGTATCCTCCATCTTCTCCTGTTCTTCAGAATATGACACTATGCCAGGCGCTGCAGTCACAGCAGTATCCTGCATCTTCTCCTGTTCTTCAGAATTTGACACTATGCCAGGCTCTGCCATCACAGCAGTATTCTGCATCTTCTCCTGTTCTTTAGAATTTGACACTATGCCAGGCGCTGCCGTCACAGCAGTATCCTGCATCTTCTCCTGTTCTTCAGAATTTGACACTATGCCAGGCGCTGCCGTCACAGCAGTATCCTGCATCTTCTCCTGTTCTTCAGAATTTGACACTATGCCAGGCGCTGCCGTCACAGGCTTCACACCAGTATCCTCCACCTGCTCAGTGTCTAGGAGAGGTGAAGGAGGGGTCAAGCAGTGTCATTAGATTAGATTCAAACGTATTGTCATCATACAGCACAAGTACAGTACAACAACCATAAGTATATCTAACCAGAGTGCAAGGTAACAGTAAAGTGCATTAACAATATACAGTGTGATTAAATGTAAACAAATGATTAATGGAATATATGTAATGAAGCTACTGAGTAATATGCTAATCCGATGTATATACAGTATTATGTACACTAATAAGAGTAGGTATGATATATACAGACAGATATAGTACATACAGTGTGTATATAAGCAGGAATATATGTATAGGATGTGTGTATTATTAAATGATTACTCTACATACATTTTTTATCTATAGCACCTTTAATAATCTAGTCATCATGTTAATATCTCCTAACCAGTAATAGACAGAAGTCACCATCTCCACTCAGTCCGGGCAGCACAGGGTATTCATTATCTCCCAGGTACATGATGACAATATACAGCTAAACTATGATGTTTCTGCCAGACAAGCTCCACCTGAGTGGAGGAGGGTCCACAGGAGACTAGGGCTTTCGTGGTATGACATTTTCTCACCGCAGTTGTGTGTGTGTCTAATCACCGCGGGATGCGGTGGTGCCGCACTTCTATTAAATTTTTTTTTATAAAAAAGGTTTTAATTTTTTTTATTATCTTTTAATTTTTTTATATACCTGTATATATATATATATATATATATATATATATATATATATATATATATATTTTTTTTTAAATTATTATTAACCCTTTGATTGCCAAAAACATAGATCTACGTTTCTGTGGCCCAGTGGTTGAGTGCCGGAAACGTAGATCTACGTTTCTGTGTCGTTATTTCTTTTATTCGCCATTCCCATTCATAATTCATCCTGCTATGCTGTAGGACTGAATGGCACTCTGTCTGAGACTGCAACGGTCCGATACCGCCGCCTAACGCCTTGCGGCCGCTATTGCACTCAATTTCAAAACGATGTGGTTTGTTTTCTCGGCCGAGCTGCGGCATGGGGGCGGGTTCTAAACACTCCGGCAAAAGAAGCGCTTATAGGGATGGCATCGACAACTGTCCCCGCCCGCCCGTTCATGTCCAATTATGGATAACGTTGGACACAGGATCGCTGTGGATATTTGGAATGGCGTTCAGATAATTGGATTCTTCTTTTTGCAGTACATCAGAGACAAGGTAAGGACTATATGTTATCAATCTTGCGTTGATCCAATAATTTTTTCCCTGCGATCGCAGCGTGTGTCTGTATATGTACTGTGTAGTGTATGCCGTTGGTGGCGCTCGAAGCATAGAAAAACGCTCCCCCCCCCACTCTTTCGTGCATGCATGATGAAACATAATACTGACAATCTAGCGTTGATTTCAGATCGATTCAATAATCAGGCGAGAAATGGCAAGATTTATAATGAAATGCACTAGAGGGCTGTTTGCCGGATTTTCCTGGGATTACACAGGATCACTCTAAAACTATACTCATATTCACCACGGTATAAAACGGAAATGTATGGATGAAAAAAGTATCTGTTTTTTGCATGTTGACCGGAAGAAACTCTGACAATCGACACTGTTATAAGATCCATAGCCATAATATTTAATATTAGTTTAGCACTGAAAAAAAAGGCATTTATCCCCCATTGAACAGAGCGCTGGCACTCACGGCCCACAGCGCACCCTGCTGAACAGCACTTGATGTGTTAAGACATGCGAGTTTACCCACGATCGTGATTAGAAAAAATATCTAAGGTCGTAGGAGTCCCGAAACAATTTTAAACGTGTTTGATAATCTATCCATTTGTCCCTCAACATTCTGAAATGTGATAAAAGTAGATTAGGGTGTTGCCTGCTCCTTTAAGAGTGATGCGTTGTGGGATATATGCCCTTCTCCAACTTAAAACTAATGTTATTTGAGCGAACATTTAACGTTATTATAACACTATTTTAACATGAGTGAATTTGAATGCACATACATAGCTAGTTAAATATCACAACTTGTGTCATTGTTTATCATTGGGGAAAACTAGCCAATAGCTAGCCTATAGCTAACGTTATAGATAGCTAGCCTATAGCTAACGTTATAGATAGCGAACGTTAACTAACGTTTGCAAACAAAGCTAACGTTATCCAGTTGACATTACAGATCATAATAGCTATAATAACGTTAACGAAGTGAGAGTAGGGATTAGGGAAACGTTGATGTAGTCAAGAGTGTAGCGGGAACGGTAGAGAGGCAGCACTTAATTTGCGTGTAACGTTAGTCAATAACATTAAGAATAGAGAGCTGCAACGGGCGGCTACGTGGCGTAGTGGGCAAGGCACTCGCCACGAAATGCTGGAGACGCTGGGCTCGTCAGTTCGAGCCCAGTGCTCCACATTTGCTTTCAGTTTAGCTGGTCGTCCACAGTAATACACATTGGCCGTATTACGGGGAGGGAAACTGAAGGGTGGGGATCGGGCGTTGTGGACAGCGACTCCTACAGGTCGGTTGGTGCGCCTGCGCAGTAGAATCAGGAAGTGTCGGGGGCAGCGTGAGCCTCCCACGCGTTACTCCTCGCCACTGAGAGATCGAGCTGCACAGGTGAAAAGATGCGACTGCTGTTACCTCAAGTACCGGAGGGGAAGGACTTCCGGTATGAGAGCAGACGGGTAACACACGTGCGAAAGAGCTCCTGGTCTTGGAAATGAGTGAAAAAACGGATAAAAAAAGACCAGAAAAGTAATTAAAAAGGAAAATGCTCACGAGAAGTAAGGAAGAGACAACGATTGTGAAGGAAATAGAAATGGAGAACATACGAGAAGGAGAGAATCCGAAGAAACAGAATCCCCGGAGCGAAGCCGAGAAAAGCCAGGCGAAAGAAGGGGGCGGTAACGCTGAGGCAGACACGATAATGCCAGGATGGGCCGTGAACATGCAGGCCGGGATACTGGAGAACATAACAGCGGCGATAAAACTGAACACGGACACGATAAGGAATGATATTGGGAAGCTACGGGAGGAATTGAGGAAGGAACAGGAGGACTTCAGAGGTGAAATGAATACAGAAATCAAAAGGGTGGAGGAGAAGATGGCGGAACAGAACAGAAACGTGACCGAGTTACAGACTAGGACGGCTCACGCGGAGGAATGGAACACGGAGATACACGAGGTATTAACATGTGTGATTCAGAAACAAGAACAGATGGAGACAAAGATGTCGGACATGGAGGGGAGGTCACGGAGAAATAACATTATAATATGGGGACTGAAAGAAGGAGTCGAAGGGGAATCGGTGACCCTATATGTGGAAAAACTTATCAAAGAACAAATTAAGGAAACGGGACTGGAAAAAATGGAGATACAGAGGGCCCACAGGGCGTTGGCTCCGAGACCACAACCGGACAGACCTCCGAGGGCGGTGATTATTAACTTTCTGAGATTCGAGGTTAAGGAATTGGTACTCAGAACCGCGTGGACCAAGAAGATTGAAATCGAAGGGAAAAGACTATCATTTGATCACGACTACTCGACAGCGGTAGCGATAACACGCAGGTCCTACGCGGGACTGAAGAAAACCCTGAAAGAAAACGGAATGAGATTCCAGTCACCCATGACCTCGCTAAGGATTCACTGGGGGGAAGGAGCGGCGATGTACGCGACGGCACGAGAAGCGGAGCGAGAGATGAGACGGCGAGGGATGAGGATGGCGGAGGACGGAGAAGGAAGGAGGCGGGAGGAACAGACGAGGAGCCTGCAGCAGAGATTGGAAGGAGCCCGCAGATGGATCAGAGTGGAAGACCGAAACCGGAGGGAGGAGAGAGGAGAAGGCGGAGGTGAAACGTGACGGAGCGAGGACGGAGACGGATGAGGAGGCCAGACGGAGAGGAGGCGGGAGGAGACGAACGGATGAGTACACGCACAAGAGATTGAAAAAACTATTCAAATAGAGACAAAGTATAGAAACTGAAATAACATATGCATAAGCACACATTCCCAGGTAGAGGCAGGATATAGAAATGAACGTAACGTATACATGGACACATAATACACAAGCTGATGGAGGAAATAAATGGAAATATAACTAGGTTTGATAGGCGAGACACAGACCATACTGAAACAGATACATAGAAACACGCTGTGAGTAACACAGTTGGGAGGGATTAAGGGGATAAATGGACATCACATAGAAAATAGAGGAGAGGAAAAGAAAATAATAAGGGGTACACGGGAGACACCGCACACGGATATGGGAGGAAGGAGGGACAATGAAACATATGAGTCACATTGAGAGGGAACAAGAAAAGAGGGTCTTTGATCAAAAGGAAGGACAGAGCGCTTTTTGACCAGGAGCTCGAAAGCAAAAAAAAAACAGTAAGAAAGCTGGACAAATATGACGAGCGATTGGGGGCAAGGGTTTCAAACCCCCAAGCCGTCAGGAGGGGGCCCCTCGCTAGGAGGGCAATTACCCCTCACCCACCAGCAGGGGACAGGGGGGGACACAGGGACCCCCCGAACGCCTTGGGAGCACTTTATGTAAAGTTTATGTTTTTTATTTATGTTAATCATTATATGTATTCGGTGAAGAGAGCGGAGGCTCCAACCGGAGGGGGGAATGAGTGTGACATGGGGGGGACTGACAGACGAAAGAAGAAGAAAGATGACAAGGGTTAAAGGTATAAAAATGATGTCGTTAAACGTTAATGGAATGAATAATGCGATAAAAAGGGGCAAAGTGATGTTGAAATGTAAAAAAAGTGAGATGGAAGTGATTTTTCTGCAGGAGACACATTTGGTAGCACAGGGTCATGAGAAACTGAAGAGATTTGGATATGAAAATGCATACTATAGTTCCTTTGAACAAAACCCGAGGAGAGGAGTAATCACGTTAATCAAAAACAGTCAAATTTGAATTGATCAAGGAAGTAAGAGACAAGGAGGGAAGGTTTGTTTTGGTGAAGGGGAAAATGGAGGGCCAAATGGTTACGTTAGTAAATGTTTATGCACCCCCAGAGAGTGAGAGGGATTTATATGAGACCATTTTTGACATGATAGTGATGGAACTAGAAGGGATATTGATATGTACGGGAGATTTTAACGTAGTACTGAATCACGACCTAGACACCACGAGTACTAGAAAAGGACGGGCGCCCATCAGTAGATATATGAATATTCAGATGACGGAAATGGGAATTACAGACGTTTGGAGGGAGATGCACACCATGGACAGGGAATACACACATTACTCACACCCACACGTGACGTATGCGAGAATAGACTACTTTTTGATGACGACGGGGGACAGTTACAGGGCACGGGAGAGCAGTATAGGAGTGGCGGACATATCGGATCACAGTGCCATATATCTGACAGTAGATCTAGAAGGGAGACGGAGGAACACGATTTGGAGACTAAATGTAGGAATATTAAATAACAAAGGGGTGGTGAGTCAGATCAAGGAGGAGATAGCCAGATATAAGGAAGAAAATGACAACGGGGCGGTAGACCCGAACATTCTATGGGACACACTGAAGGTAGTGATAAGGGGGAAATTGATGGAAAAAACAGCAATGCTGAAGAAGGCCAGAACGGAGACATATCACAATCTGATAGGGAAGCTAAAGAAGCTAGAGGGGAGACACCAGATATCAAAAGAACAGGAAACGCTCGGAGAAATCAAAGAAGTAAAGGCCAGGATAAATAGGGAATTATTGACGGAAATAGAAAAGAAAGCGAGGTTCATGAAACAAACGTACTATGAAGGGGGACCAAAAGCGACCAGACTGTTGGCTAGGAGAATTAGAACGCAACAGAAGTTGAACACGATACACACAATAAGGGATACAAAGACTAATGAAATATTGAGGGACCCAGCTGAAATAGAGAGGACATTTAGAGAATACTATGAGAAATTATACACACAGCCAAAAGCAGCGGGAGAAGAGGAAATAGAAACATATCTGGAGAAGCTAGAGTTACCATCGATAGGGAAAGAACAGAATGAAGAGTTAAATAAAATAATTACGGAACAAGAACTGGAAGTTGCAATTAGTAGAGCTAAAAACAACAAGTCTCCGGGGAGCGATGGATTCCCATCGGAATTCTACAAGACATTTAGAACTGAATTAGCACCCATGTTAGGGGCGGCGTTCAGACACACGATGGAAGAGGGGAAAATGCCCCCCCCCCCCCTCGTGGAAGGAAGCCATAATCACCACGATACCGAAGGAAGGGAAGGATAGGGAACTATGTAGTAGTTTCAGACCTGTGTCCATACTCAACGTAGATTACAAGATGTATACATCGATATCAAAAAGATTTGAGACGTTTATGCCAGACATTATAGATGAAGATCAAACTGGATTTATTAAAGGGAGACAGACACAGGACAACGTGAGAAAGACATTACACATAGTAGAGGAGATACAAAAACAAGGGGGTAGCGCGGTACTGATTAGCCTAGATGCAGAAAAAGCGTTCGACAGTGTGAGCTGGACATTTTTATATAAAACATTGATGAGGTTCGGACTGAACGGGAGGGCGATGAAGATGATCAAGGCACTATATCAAGAGCCGACAGCGAGGGTTAAGGTGAATGGCAGCTTGACGGATAGAATCAGATTAGAGAGGGCTACCAGACAGGGATGTTGTCTCTCACCGACGCTCTTCGCCGTTTTCATAGAACCACTGGCACAACTGATCAGGCAGACCGAGGACATCAAGGGAGTAAGGATAAAGGGAACGGAATATAAACTAGGCTTATTTGCAGACGACGTGATAGTATACATGAGGCAACCAGAAAAGAGCTTCCCGGCACTGATGGATCTACTGAAGGAATATGGTCACTACTCAGGATACAAACTAAACGTGACAAAGACACAGACCTTAGCATGGAACTACTCTCCAACGACAGAAATTAGAGAACAGTACAGGATAAGATGGGACATGGACAAGATTAAATACTTAGGGGTGAACATCACGAGAGGGGTGGAGAAACTGTTTGAGGCGAATTATACACAGATAAATCAGAACATCAAGAGAGACCTAGAGAGATGGACAGTAATGCCCTTGGACTTCAATTCAAGAATAGAGGTCATTAAAATGAACATACTATCAAGGTTACTGTACCTATTCCAGTCACTACCGATACAAATACCACAGAATCAATTCAGGGAGTGGGACAGACTGATATCGAGGTTCATATGGGCGGGGAGAAGACCACGGGTCAGATATAAAACACTACAACTACCAAAGGAAGAGGGAGGGATGGCAGTACCCAGCCTACAAGATTATTACTATGCAGCACAACTGAGAGCAGTGACGTGCTGGTGTAACGACAGATATGAGGCAAGATGGAAAGACATTGAAAAAGAAGGGGAGGGATACAAGGTACAAGCTCTGGTGGGGGATAGGGAACTATTTAAAGAAAAGGAGGGACTATTAGATCCAATCACCAAATACACCTTGACCATATGGAACAGAGTAGTAAAAACACACAAATTGGAGAAGCAGTCAGGGGTCCTGAGATGGGTAGCACATGACAAGAGATTCAAACCAGGGAGGTTAGACCATGGATTCAGAAGGTGGGAGAGGGGGGGGGGCAACAGCAATATGCAAAATGATAGAGAAGGGGGAAATGCAGACACTACAAAAATTAAAGGAGAAATTTGGACTAGAAAACAGGGACCACTTCAGATATCTACAGGTTAGAGACTACTACAACAAAGAAATAAGGGGGGCCAAAGACGAGGAACAGAATGGAATAATAAAGATGATAGTATGGGCATACGAAGGGGGGCAAGGAAGAGTAATATCAGCAATATACCGGGCTATAATGACCAGCAAGGGACACACGACCGATTACATAAGGGAGAAATGGGAGAGAGAGCTAGAGATAGAAATAACAGGGAAGGAATGGGGGAACATATGCGAGGTACAACATTCAACAACAGGATCGAGAATATGGAAAGAATTTGGATGGAAAAACATAATCAGATTCTTTATAACCCCAGAGCTGAAGGGAAAATATGCACCAACACAAAAAGCATGCTGGAGGATGTGTGGGAAGGAGGGGGCAAATCACACGCACATATTCTGGGGATGTCAGAAGCTGAAGGGGTATTGGGAGGAGATAGGGGAAGCAATGATCAGAATATTAGGATACGGGATACCACAAACAGGACTGGTGCTTTACTTAGGAGACCTGACACACGAGGGAATACAAGGGGGGGACAAATATTTAATAAAGATAATGTTGATAGCGGCCAGAAAAGCAATAACGAGACTGTGGTATAAGGAAGACCCACCGACAATAGCAAAATGGGTAGGAATAGTGGAAGAAATACAGGATATGGAAAGGATAACACACATGCTGAGGTTACAAGAAGAGAAATTTGGGGAAAGATGGGGAAAGTGGGAGGATTATAAAAGGAACGAGAACAACATCACAGAGGAAGAACCAAATGCAACACAAGAGAGCGAAGGGTAAAGGAGGAAAGATGTTCAAGCAGGGTCTATGAACCCATGTCACACACCTGTACTTTAGTTAATATTATCTATTTTGTTTTTGGGATATTACAAGTGCTGAATGCTTTTATACCTTATTATTTATGTCTGTTCAACGGTGTGATATTAAATATTCAGGGATGATGTGGTTTGTGTATGGGTGAAACAAAAGGCAAAGTGAAAGTTAATAAACAAGAGAAAAAAAAAGAAAGGACGAAGGAGAAGGGAAGAAAGAAACTCAAGGAGGGTCTCTGGACCCAGATCACACATACAAACCTTAGTCAGCATTTATTGTCTTTGAGTAGGAATTACCTGTTTATGCCTGTTTAAGGGAGATACACAATCAGCCTTTGTATCAAATACCTAGAAAACAACAGTAGGGGAACCAGATAACTAACCATGTGATACCCATGTAAATATTTATGTGCACTGTTTTTTCTTTTTGTTTTTATTGAGATACTAGTCTCTTCATTTTTTATTATTTATTTTTTGTAAGTGCTGTCTGTCTAAATAAATGTTAATAAAAAATTTAAGTTTAAAAAAAAAAGTACCGGAGGGGACTTGTGCTATGTATGACTTAGTCCACATTGCAGCCGGCTTGTGGGAGGCAAGAAACAGCGTCCGTGACAGGGGAGGGTTGAATTGGACGATACGAAATTGGGATGGGAGAAAATATAGAAAAATGGGAGAAAAAGTGGATCCAAAAAAATAATAATAGAGAGCTGCAAACGGAAATGAATGTCCAGTCCTTGAGAGAACGGTTGTCTGGTCTACTGTCACCACCTTACAGAGGGATTTACCCCGAAGTCCGGCTAGTTATAACAAGCAAGTTACACTTTGGCCCGGGAGTGTTGGGAGAACGCTCCCCTGTACTCTACTGCGGTTCAGATTAATACAGGAACAGGTATACATTTGGGGCTCGAGTCCGGGATATGAAATTAAATCCTGATTTCATCTGTGAGTTGTAAACTGTATGGAAACGTGAAGTTAGCTCATGCTACTGGAAAACGGACGCACGAGGCAATCTCGTCATTAAATGAACAGAGTTAAAAATGATGATGCCCCATTTGTTTTTTTTAACCACGGTTGTCTGTTCTCCATCCGCGGGTGCCTTGACACACCACGGGATTGCCGCGACAGCCCTACAGGAGACGCATCAGAACCAGTATCAGAACTCCCAGAGTTGTACAATTCCAACCAAGTGGGAAAACCCGGTGTGTTTAACCATCGCAGTGAAGATGCTCTATTTTCATTTATCCTTCATGAATGAATGAATGACCTTTATTTATATAGCACCCTTCACAGCACGAATGCACAGGGTGCTTTACACTACAGCTTAATATAAAAACATCCCGCCCTCTCCTCTCGGACTTCTCCAAGCGTCCAATCGGAGTGCAGTGACGACCGCAGAACAAACGGGCGCCCTATCGGAGGGGGGCCCTCTAATTTATTGATTGAATTTATTTGATCATTGATAAACGATACATATAAAACTCAGCAGGAATACATACATTTAAAAAAAAATCATCAGTGGGTGGCGCAGCGGACAAGGCGCTCGTCACCAACGCAAGAGACACTGGTATCGAATCCAGCTGTCAGCGTTGCTTCCAATCACCAAAACACAATAAAGCCAAAAGGCTTATTTCCATTGTGAACCTCTGGGGGTAGGGGGTGGGGTATGGTGGGCAGTTGGCTGGCAGAAACAGTATAGCTCTCTGGGAGATGAAACAGTGCTTTACTACTTGTTAACATTGTTACCAGCTCGTTACCTTCGCCGTCACTCAGACACATTGGTGCCATGTCAAATTCTTCCGCTCCGCGCAATTTTCGCTTGGCCTCAAACTGCCGTAGAAGAACCTCCTCTGCAGGTTCCTGCTCCTCCTCCTCCTCCTCCTCCTTAGAATCTGACACCATTCCAGGCCCAGCTGCCGCAGGCTCCACAGCGCTATCCTCCTCCGGCTCTGCGTCTAGGAAAAGGAAAGAGAGGTCAGAGGTCAAGTAGCATCACTATAGCAGATACTGGGTAATGTACTGATGTGCGTGTCTCTCTGCACAGTAATTCTGCTACATTCTCACCTGCACCTCTAATTATTGAGTTACTTATATTGTTTACACTGTTGTCCATGTCTTTCTACTATTACCCTGCCCATACCTGTACCTCCCCTCCCCCAAGCTGTTATGACGCCCGAATTCCCCCAAGGGGATCAATAAAGGAACATCTTATCTTTCTCTACCTTTAAATTTAAATTGTCAATACACAACAGATAAAGTGATACCGTGCAACCATTTACATTACATTTTACATTTAGTAATTTAGCTGACATGTATCCATTATCCAAAGCGACTTACAGATTGTGAACAACAAGTCAGCAGGAAGGGTACAACTCTAGCAGCTAAGGGCAGTAGCATTGTTCGTCAAATAGTGTTGAACTTGAGTGTTACACTCTTGAGTGAATAGAAGTATATAAACATACTAGTATGATAGGTAGTAGTATAAATATAGTAGCATAGTAGTTCTCTTTAATGACCCCCCTAGGAACTAGAATAGGAGTGGGTCTGAGGCGGCCAGGAGATGTAGAGCGTAGGGGTCTTGAGGGTGTGTAAATGGTAAATGGTGCATTTATCCAAAGCGCTTTACAACTTGTGCCTCACATTCACCCACATGACGGCGGAGGCAACTGTGCAAGGTGCTGACCTGCTCATCGTGAGCAATTAGGGGTCAAGTGTCTTGCTCAAGGACACTTCGACAAGCTGCCTGGGAGGAGCAGGAATCAAACCGGGATTACCAGACGACTGCTCTACCTCCCGAGCCACTGTGTGTAGTTAGAGACCGTTGACCGGAGGTAGGAGCAACCAGTTGTTCTTTAGTGCAGTTACCTTTAGGGATGGGTACCGAATTTAGTACTTTTAAAGGTACTTACCGAAACACGTCGGTACTACTGAGTATCGATTCACGTGAGATACCGCACTTATTCTTTTTTCTATGTCAACGTTCACACGCACAATATACGCTTACCTAGGATTTGACTTGATTCAACAACAAAGCAGTCGGGGCAATGGCAAGCCGAAAACGGTCGAAAGTGTGGTTATTTGAAGTTTGGATTTTGTTTCTTCACAACCAGGGGAGGAAACTAACTTTTTGGCTTACCAGCCAACTGGCGAGTATCTGATTTTTTTTACCAGCCAAACAGATTTTTTACCAGACAAAAAAAATCGCTAATTGTGATAATTACTTCTTTGTATGTCAAGCCGCGTCAATGTTGTGTATGCATCTGGGTAGGCACACTGTGCCTTTAAGACAGCACGGTGGTCTTACGACAGTGCTGTGACGTACCGTCAAGTGTTGTGGTAACGTCAGTTGGGTTGGTGTGCTGTTGTCTGGTTGAGCTTAGCTAGCCCCTTTCGTGACTGCGATGTGCAAGCCAGGGGCTTTTGAGCATGAAATAAAATGTCTAACCTTACGTCGTAGTCCGGTGCTTTTTCGGAAACATTATAGTCATAACAGATACACCTAGCTGGCTGCTTTGAGCACACAGGGCTAACGTTAGCTAGCAAGAAGCAGCTATATCACGCTAACTAGAAGCTAACCACTGTATACAGTTCCAGTAGACAACATTACACCTCTGATTTAAATGTGTCCTTAGTAACTTATACTCGATGGTTGTACTAGGGTTGGATGCAGTTCCCCGTTGGTCAGTCTGTCTGTTTTCCATATTCTGCTGTGTTTAACGTTATCTGTTTGCGAGTGCTCCTGATGGCTAGCCTAGTAGTACCGCGGGACTTTTATTATTATATGTCCGCGGGTTGGCCAGTACTGCGCAAACGTTTATTAAACATTATATGTCCGCGGGTGGTCTTGTGCAGTGCTCTCGTGGCACTGTCAACTAAAGCGAACACTCAGAAGACGCGCACCGTTTGCCAGTGCAGTGATTGCAGAATGTTTTATTTTTTTGTATACTCGCCAGACTGGCGAGTGGTCTTCATGAATCACTCGCCAAACGTAAAAAATACTCGCATTTGGCGAGTAAAGTGGCCTAATTTCCTCCCCTGTTCACAACTGAGGTAGGTAGATTACATTTTTAGAGACTAAAGTACCGAAAAAAGATACCGTTGGGTACCGGTATGGATTCACAGGTACCGGTTCAAATGTGACCGGTACCCATCCCTAGTTACTAGGGATGTCCGATATTATCGGCCGATATTGGCATTAAAATGTGATATCGGAAAATATCAGTTTAAAAATATATATAAATATATATATATATACGGTATATAATTTTTTTACATTTCTATAACCTTTATTTACCCAGGCAAGCAAGTAAGAACAAATTCTGATTTTATTTATTGTCAAAAGTATGCATACTGTTATGTTAATTCCACAACAAGACATATGTAATGTTAATTATCTGAAATTATTCAGTTGTGGGGGGGGGGGGGGGGGGACCCTGCATATATCGGTATCGGTTGATATCGGTATCGGAAATTAAGAGTTGCACATCGTATTGTATATCGTTGTATATCGGTAAAAAAGCCAATATCGAGCACCCCTACTAGTTACCTAGCTCTGCAGAGAGCTCGCCCCTCATCCAGCTGTTCTTTAGTCACCTTACTCTGCAGAGAGCTCGCCCCTCATCCAGCTGTTCTTTAGTTACCTTACTCTGCAGAGAGCTCGCCCCTCATCCAGCTGTTCTTTAGTTACCTGGCTCTGCAGAGAGCTCGCCCCTCATCCAGCTGTTCTTTAGTTACCTTACTCTGCAGAGAGCTTGCCCCTCATCCAGTTCTTTAGTTACCTTACTCTGCAGAGAGCTCGACCCCTCATCCAGCTGTTCTTTAGTTACCTTACTCTGCAGAGAGCTCGCCCCTCATCCAGCTGTTCTTTAGTTACCTGGCTCTGCAGAGAGCTCGCCCCTCATCCAGTTCTTTATTTACCTGGCTCTGCAGAGAGCTCGCCCCTCATCCAGTTCTTTAGTTACCTAGCTCTGCGGAGAGCTCGCCCCTCATCCAGTTCTTTAGTTACCTTACTCTGCAGAGAGCTCGCCCCTCATCCAGTTCTTTAGTTACCTGGCTCTGCAGAGAGCTCGCCCCTCATCCAGTTCTTTAGTTACCTGGCTCTGCGGAGAGCTTGCCCCTCATCCAGCTGTTCTTTAGTTACCTTGCTCTGCGGAGAGCTTGCCCCTCATCCAGCTGTTCTTTAGTTACCTGGCTCTGCAGAGAGCTCGCCCCTCATCCAGCTGTTCTTTAGTTACCTTGCTCTGCGGAGAGCTCACCCCTCATCCAGCTGTTCTTTAGTTACCTTGCTCTGCGGAGAGCTCACCCCTCATCCAGCTGTTATTTAGTTACCTTGCTCTGCGGAGAGCTCACCCCTCATCCAGTTCTTTAGTTACCTGGCTCTGCGGAGAGCTCGCCCCTCATACAGTTCTTTAGTTACCTTACTCTGCAGAGAGCTCGCCCCTCATCCAGTTCTTTAGTTACCTGGCTCTGCAGAGAGCTCGCCCCTCATCCAGTTCTTTAGTTACCTTACTCTGCGGAGAGCTCGCCCCTCATCCAGTTCTTTAGTTACCTTACTCTGCAGAGAGCTCGCCCCTCATCCAGTTCTTTAGTTACCTGGCTCTGCAGAGAGCTCGCCCCTCATCCAGTTCTTTAGTTACCTTACTCTGCGGAGAGCTCGCCCCTCATCCAGTTCTTTAGTTACCTGGCTCTGCAGAGAGCTCGCCCCTCATCCAGTTCTTTAGTTACCTTGCTCTGCGGAGAGCTCGCCCCTCATCCAGTTCTTTAGTTACCTTACTCTGCAGAGAGCTCGCCCCTCATCCAGTTCTTTAGTTACCTTGCTCTGCAGAGAGCTCGCCCCTCATCCAGCTGTTCTTTAGTTACCTTGCTCTGCAGAGAGCTCACCCCTCATCCAGCTGTTCTTTAGTTACCTGGCTCTGCAGAGAGCTCGCCCCTCATCCAGTTCTTTAGTTACCTTGCTCTGCAGAGAGCTCGCCCCTCATCCAGCTGTTCTTTAGTTACCTTGCTCTGTGGAGAGCTCGCCCCTCATCCAGCTGTTATTTAGTTACCTTGCTCTGCGGAGAGCTTGCCCCTCATCCAGTTCTTTAGTTACCTGGCTCTGCAGAGAGCTCGCCCCTCATCCAGTTCTTTAGTTACCTTACTCTGCAGAGAGCTCGCCCCTCATCCAGTTCTTTAGTTACCTGGCTCTGCAGAGAGCTCGCCCCTCATCCAGTTCTTTAGTTACCTGGCTCTGCGGAGAGCTTGCCCCTCATCCAGCTGTTCTTTAGTTACCTTGCTCTGCGGAGAGCTTGCCCCTCATCCAGCTGTTCTTTAGTTACCTGGCTCTGCAGAGAGCTCGCCCCTCATCCAGCTGTTCTTTAGTTACCTTGCTCTGCGGAGAGCTCACCCCTCATCCAGCTGTTCTTTAGTTACCTTGCTCTGCGGAGAGCTCACCCCTCATCCAGTTCTTTAGTTACCTTACTCTGCAGAGAGCTCACCCCTCATCCAGCTGTTATTTAGTTACCTTGCTCTGCGGAGAGCTCACCCCTCATCCAGTTCTTTAGTTACCTTACTCTGCAGAGAGCTCACCCCTCATCCAGCTGTTATTTAGTTACCTTGCTCTGCGGAGAGCTTGCCCCTCATCCAGCTGTTCTTTAGTTACCTTGCTCTGCAGAGAGCTCGCCCCTCATCCAGCTGTTCTTTAGTTACCTTGCTCTGCAGAGAGCTCGCCCCTCATCCAGCTGTTCTTTAGTTACCTTGCTCTGCGGAGAGCTTGCCCCTCCCTCATCCAGCTGTTCTTTAGTTACCTTGCTCTGCAGAGAGCTTGCCCGTCATCCAGGGGTTGCTGGGGTCCAGGGCCGGCTCTGCGTCGTTCACAAAGTCAGGCAGCACCTCTGCCTCCTCTTCCTCCTCTTCCGCCTCCGCGTTGAAGGGGTTCACCAGCTTCTGGGTCAGCTCTTTGTTCACTTCTAGTTGCTCCTGCATGGCTTTGCGAGCCTAACAACCAGGAAATGGAAGAAGAAGGTAGATTAGCGTTGTTGCTTTTGACACAATCAGGGCTTTGAGGTAAATTGTTATTTAATGTATACCGGTATGGATCTGTACAAAGATGCATCATTTTGCACTGCTACTCAGTAGGGCTGACCCCTATTAGTCGATTAGTCGACTAATCGGTCGAAAGGAGTCGTAGTCGACTAGCCAACCTCTTAGTCAAAAAAATAATTATTATTTTCTAAAGAAAAGAGGCCTAGAAGCATGGCTAACGCTAATGGCACGCATATCAGAGGCTAACTGCCTACGAAAACAGGCACAGAGGCACTGAAAGAGGATTTCACCCATCTAATGAACACACTAGACTAGACAAATATCAAGATGTATCCATCAGTGGACCAATTGCATGCTTTTGCAGAGGACAAGAAGCCTTCAGTCGACTCCTTCAGACATTAATTTAAGCACCCCCCACAGCCCAAATGGAATGATAAAAAAGTTAAATAAAATTATTGAATTTTTTTTATATTATACTTTTTTATTTAAAAAGACCATCCAAATCCTTAGTCGGGGACAGCCCTACTACTCAGTCAGGTTCATAAGATCTCTGGCATAGTTGTGTGAAGGTAATATCACCTTGAGCTCATACTGCAGTACTTTTTACTTCATAATCAGCAGCACTGCCTCTCGTACGATCACTCAGGTTCTGATGAGCCTGATGGACAGCAGCGCTGCTGATTAATCACGTTTCTATTTAGATTATGATGTTGTCTTCCCAACTATCATGAAAACAAGCTAAACAAGATCAAACAATCATTGTGCCGCATTGCTCTCATTTCGTCTGGTGTTGTAAACGCAGCGCACCCTTCCTTCACAGCGGTGCGCTCCACCCCTCCCCCTCAAGCCCAAACAGTAGTCTTAGCTGGTGTTGAGAGGGAGGAGGAGCCACGGCATGTTTATCCTGTTATTCTGAAACGTCTTTGGTAACTTGTAGTAAGATGACAAAGGTATTTGGTAACTTGTAGAAGATGACAGAAAGGTATTTGGTAACATGTAAGATGACAAAGGTATTTGGTAACTTGTAGAAGATGACAGAAAGGTATTTGGTAACTTGTAGAAGATGACAGAAAGGTATTTGGTAACTTGTAGAAGATGACAAAAAGGTCTTTGGTAACTTGAAGATGACAAAGGTATTTGGTAACTTGAAGATGACAGAAAGGTCTTTGGTAACTTGTAGAAGATGACAGAATGGCAGTCTTTAGTCGAGAAGAAAGGTAAAACTTTCTTTCAGTCGTCATCATACGATGCAGGGCTCATAACGTTGAGTCAGTTGAGCAGAGACTCTTGTTTACCTTTCCTGGAAGAGCAGCAAACGCTTCAACGTTTGGTTGAGCTTCACAAAAAAGACATGTCAAAACTCAATACCTGCAGCAAGAGTATTTAGTGCAGCAAGGAAGCTCCTCCAATATGACCAAGCATTTGCTTCAACTGCGGTACTAGCAACGTCAGCGTTAACGTTACAACAACGTTAACGTTACACTCTGGTTATAATATCTCCTGTGCTATACAAGTACTACCGAACGTGGACGTGAAGAGAGGTCTGACTATATGAGACACTGGTGTAACAATATACTGACATTCAGCTTTTATATCAGAGGGACCCAAACGAACAATGTTCACACAGCACCACAGCTCATCCCCAGACACCCCCATTAAAGACAACTTAAGCTGTGAAGGGAAGATGAGCAGAGAGAGAGGGTGGGTGGTGTCACTGAGCAGTGATGTAAGGTGAACATTCGGAACACTCCAACATTTTGGGAAATTTACTTATTTGCCATCTACCCTGGAGTTAGACAAGAAGATGCATACCTTTTTCTTCTCTGTGCATGCAGTAGGAGTAGGAAGACGTTGGGAACTAGGCTAATGGAGGAACCTACTTCCAGTGACTGATGCTAAGCTAGGCTAATGGTGCACGTCTTCCTACTCCTACTGCATGCACAGAGAAGAAAAAAGGTATGTATCTTCTTGTCTAACTCCAGGGTAGATGGCAAATAAGCTAATTTCCCAAAATGTTGGAGTTTTCCTTTAACAATTGTCTCCTTCCTTAAATAGATAAGAAAAATGCATTATCATCCACAGCAATATTAATGCATTTAATAAGCCTCCTTTGATTGATCCTTTATTCCTGTCATAATGTTTCCAAAATGGATGACAAAAACCAAAGGCTGAGTTACAGCAGGTTAAGACATCTTAGAGTCATGGTTCACAGTTTACTGACTAGAGCCTAATTCTGCCAAGAATGAAATGTAATAGCTTTGGTTCTTGATATTAACTTTTCTCACCCACCAAAAATATTAGGATCAGAACCGGATTTGATGAGCAGAACCAGAACCGAAATCGATCAAATCCAAAGGATACCCAATCCTACTGACAAAAGTAAGCCCTGAGATGTTCTCAAGTCAATGAATAATCGGGATGATAATTTGTCATAATCGAGCAGCTCTAATGGACAGCTAAACTAAGTGCTAACTAACTAACAATCGTGATTTTGCAATAGCTGCAACCTTTTTGTGATAGGCCACGCCCACTGCCACGCCCCCTTTTAGCCAATTGGCACAAACACACGAACACACACACAACCTCCATGCCTAATCTCAGCCTGCTAGGGTGAAGCCTGTGGCCACTAGAGGGCGGGACATTGTTGTGGACCAACTGGTCGCAGCTCTAGAGCGGCTGGTCGCAGCTAAAAGAAACAAAGAAGAGTACAGAACAAATGAGAACTTACCCCCTCGTCGTATTTGGCCATGAGGGCCTTTGACTTGGCCCACTTGCCGCTGTTCTGGTGTTTGAGAGACATTCTTTCCTGGAAGCATGGAGGGAAAACAATAGCAGGTTTATTACAGGCCTTTCAACATTTTTATTTATTTATTTTATTTAAACTACAATCCAAACTGTGGATATTATTCATGTTCACGTTTGAAGAGACCACCGTGTATACAAACATTGGTACCAGACTCTACCACATCAACCGGAACAAACGCAGAATGTCTTCATGATCATATTTGAGCCAGGCCTCGCGAAGAATAATAAAAACACAAAAGAACAAGTCTTTTTTTGTACCTGCATCCTGGACAGTTCCATCTTGTTGAGCTGCTCCAGGGCGGCCGCAGGGTCCGTCTTCACCATGTCGTCAAACTGCTTCAGGATGTCCTTACGCTTGGCTTTGTTATGCACCTTGTGGTACCTGCAAGACATTACATTTTACATTTAGTCATTTAGCTGAACGCTTTTATCCAAAGAGACTTACAAGTTCTGTACGACAGGTCAGCAGGAAGGGTACAACTCTGGCAGCTAAGGGTCAGTAAGATTGTTCGTCAAACAGTGTTGAACTTGAGCGTTACAGTCTTGAGTGCATAGTAGTATAGACATAATTAGCATAGTAGGTAGTAGTATAGACATATATAGTAGGTAGGTAGTAATGTAGGCAAGGGAGATTATTTAGTAGCAAAGTGCATGATAGTAAAAGACAGCAAGAAGGTTATCATTTTTATTATGTTTTCATCATCTTCTTTTTTCCAGTTATTGATTGAAGAAGTGTGTTTTTAGTCAACAACAGAACATTTGTCGGGTTTCAGCTGTCCTGACTGTGATGGTTTCAACTGTCCTGACTGTGATGGTTTCAACTGTCCTGACTGTGATGGTTTCAGCTGTCCTGACTGTGATGGTTTCAGCTCTCCTGACTGTGATGGTTTCAACTGTCCTGACTGTGATGGTTTCAACTGTCCTGACTGTGATGGTTTCAGCTGTCCTGACTGTGATGGTTTCAGCTGTCCTGACTGTGATGGTTTCAACTGTCCTGACTGTGATGGTTTCAGCTGTCCTGACTGTGGTGGTTTCAGCTGTCCTGACTGTGATGGTTTCAGCTGTCCTGACTGTGGTGGTTTCAACTGTCCTGACTGTGATGGTTTCAACTGTCCTGACTGTGATGGTTTCAACTGTCCTGACTGTGATGGTTTCAGCTGTCCTGACTGTGATGGTTTCAGCTGTCCTGACTGTGATGGTTTCAGCTGTCCTGACTGTGGTGGTTTCAGCTGTCCTGACTGTGATGCTTTCAGCTGTCCTGACTGTGATGCTTTCAGCTGTCTGTCCTGACTGTGATGCTTTCAGCTGTCTGTCCTGACTGTGATGCTTTCAGCTGTCCTGACTGTGATGCTTTCAGCTATCTGTCCCGACTGTGATGGTTTCAGCTGTCTGTCCTGACTGTGGTGGTTTCAGCTGTCCTGACTGTGATGGTTTCAGCTGTCCTGACTGTGATGTTTCAGGTGTCCTGACTGTGATGGTTTCAGCTGTCCTGACTGTGATGTTTCAGGTGTCCTGACTGTGGTGGTTTCAGGTGTCCTGACTGTGATGCTTTCAGCTGTCTGTCCTGACTGTGATGCTTTCAGCTGTCTGTCCTGACTGTGATGCTTTCAGCTGTCCTGACTGTGATGCTTTCAGCTATCTGTCCCGACTGTGATGGTTTCAGCTGTCTGTCCTGACTGTGGTGGTTTCAGCTGTCCTGACTGTGATGGTTTCAGCTGTCCTGACTGTGATGGTTTCAGCTGTCCTGACTGTGATGTTTCAGGTGTCCTGACTGTGATGGTTTCAGCTGTCCTGACTGTGGTTTCAGCTGTCCTGACTGTGGTGGTTTCAGCTGTCCTGACTGTGATGGTTTCAGCTGTCCTTACTGTGGTGGTTTCAGCTGACCTGACTGTGATGGTTTCAGCTGTCCTGAATGTGATGGTTTCAGCTGTCCTGAATGTGATGGTTTCAGCTGTCCTGAATGTGATGGTTTCAGCTGTCATGACTGTGATGGTTTCAGCTGTCCTGACTGTGGTGCTTTCAGCTGTCCTGACTGTGGTGCTTTCAGCTGTCCTGACTGTGATGGTTTCAGCTGTCCTGACTGTGATGGTTTCAGCTGTCCTGAATGTGATGGTTTCAGCTGTCCTGACTGTCAATCAATCAATCAATCAGATTTATTTATATAGCACATTTAACATGACACGTGTCAACCAAAGTGCTGTACAGAGGGTAGATACACATAGATACATATTGACAACAATCACACTCCGTTTTATGGGAGGGCACACAGGCAAACACATAGGAAAACAGGGCATGAGTCAGTGAACAGGAAAGGCTAGTAGGTAGAAGTGAGTTTTGAGCCTCGATTTGAAGGCATCTATCGAGGGGGCGAGCCTAATGGAGGTGGGGATGCTGTTCCACAGTTCAGGGGCTGCAACAGCAAAGGCACGGCCCCCCCTGAGCTTGAGGTTAGACCTCTGGACTGTCAGGAGCCTCTGATCGGCTGACCTGAGGGACCTGGTGTTGGAATAGGGGGATAGGAGGTCTGAGATGTAGGAGGGGGGGGGGGGTGACCATTAAGGGCTTTAAAAACAAATAGGAGAACCTTAAAATCTATCCTGTAGCGTACTGGAAGCCAATGATGTGATGGTTTCAGCTGTCCTGACTGTGGTTTCAGCTGTCCTGACTGTGGTGGTTTCAGCTGTCCTGACTGTGATGGTTTCAGCTGTCCTGACTGTGGTGGTTTCAGCTGTCCTGACTGTGGTGGTTTCAGCTGTCCTGACTGTGATGGTTTCAGCTGTCCTGACTGATGGTTTCAGCTGTCCTGACTGTGATGGTTTCAGCTGTCCTGACTGTGATGGTTTCAGCTGTCCTCAATGTGATGGTTTCAGCTGTCCTCAATGTGATGGTTTCAGCTGTCCTGAATGTGATGGTTTCAGCCGTCTGTCCTGACTGTGATGGTTTCAGCTGTCCTGAATGTGATGGTTTCAGCTGTCCTGACTGTGGTGGTTTCAGCTGTTGATTAGAATCCAGGAGCTCAGACAGGCGGCCTGGAGGGTGTGTAGTTAGAAGATGCAGAGCATAGGGGTCTTGAGGGTGTGTAGTTAGAAGATGCAGAGCGTAGGGGTCTTGAGGGTGTGTAGTTAGAAGATGCAGAGTGTAGGGGTCTTGAGGGTGTGTAGTTAGAAGATGCAGAGCGTAGGGGTCTTGAGGGTGTGTAGTTAGAAGATGCAGAGCGTAGGGGTCTTGAGGGTGTGTAGTTAGAAGATGCAGAGTGTAGGGGTCTTGAGGGTGTGTAGTTAGAAGATGCAGAGCGTAGGGGTCTTGAGGGTGTGAAGTTAGAAGATGCAGAGCGTAGGGGTCTTGAGGGTGTGTAGTTAGAAGATGCAGAGCGTAGGGGTCTTGAGGGTGTGTAGTTAGAAGATGCAGAGCGTAGGGGTCTTGAGGGTGTGAAGTTAGAAGATGCAGAGCGTAGGGGTCTTGAGGGTGTGTAGTTAGAAGATGCAGAGCGTAGGGGTCTTGAGGGTGTGTAGTTAGAAGATGCAGAGTGTAGGGGTCTTGAGGGTGTGTAGTTAGAATATGCAGAGCGTAGGGGTCTTGAGGGTGTGTAGTTAGAAGATGCAGAGCGTAGGGGTCTTGAGGGTGTGTAGTTAGAAGATGCAGAGCGTAGGGGTCTTGAGGGTGTGTAGTTAGAAGATGCAGAGCGTAGGGGTCTTGAGGGTGTGTAGTTAGAAGATGCAGAGCGTAGGGGTCTTGAGGGTGTGTAGTTAGAAGATGCAGAGCGTAGGGGTCTTGAGGGTGTGTAGTTAGAAGATGCAGAGCGTAGGGGTCTTGAGGGTGTGTAGTTAGAAGATGCAGAGCGTAGGGGTCTTGAGGGTGTGTAGTTAGAGACCATTGACCGGAGGTAGGAGGGAGCCGTTCCCCTCGCTGCACGGTATGCAGGTCAAGAACCTCAAGCTTTTGTCACATATAAGGTACTATAGTGAAATGCTTGGTTCCGTATGAGCCTCGTAAGATTGACAGACACAGGAGAAGAGAGACCGACTTGTCGCTAAACCGTCAACCAGTTCTGCTCACAGCTGCTCATTTTACAAATGTATATCTTTAATATACATATTTATAAATATATATATGATATTCTATAACTCCTGATAGAAACACGTTTTAGAAAAAACCCTCAGTAAATTACCTTATTACCAACTATTATTATTATTCACGCTGAAATAGAAAGATTAGCCACTGAAGGGGAAAAAACAAGAGTTCTAATCAACTTGCAAATGTACTTATTTTCAATTAAACATGAGCTATTTGAAGTAGTCTAAGTTGGATTCAGATAGGATGAGAGGAACTAGTAAACTGGCGTACCTCCCCTTAACGCTGGGCTTATTCATATATATATACATCTGTAAGACGTTTCACTTCTCAAATGGAAAATAACCATTTAGTTACTTTCTTGACAAAAAATATATGTCTGTTCCAGTGTTTACAAACATCACAAATTAACCATTTACAGACTTTAACAAATCCTGCCAACTAGCTCATGATGTCCCGTGGTACGGCCAGTCCTCCAGACCCGGGTAACTAGCTCATGCTGTTCCGTGGTACGGCCAGTCCTCCAGACCCAGGTAACTAGCTCATGCTGTTCCGTGGTACGGCCAGTCCTCCAGACCCGGGTAACAAGCTCATGCTGTTCCGTGGTACGGCCAGTCCTCCAGACCCGGGTAACAAGCTCATGCTGTTCCGTGGTACGGCCAGTCCTCCAGACCCGGGTAACTAGCTCATGCTGTTCCATGGTACGGCCAGTCCTCCAGACCCGGGTAACTAGCTCATGCTGTTCCGTGGTACGGCCAGTCCTCCAGACCCGGGTAACAAGCTCATGCTGTTCCGTGGTACGGCCAGTCCTCCAGACCCGGGTAACAAGCTCATGCTGTTCCGTGGTACGGCCAGTCCTCCAGACCCGGGTAACAAGCTCATGCTGTTCCGTGGTACGGCCAGTCCTCCAGACCCGGGTAACAAGCTCATGCTGTTCTTTGAGACCCGGGTAATAACAAGCTCATGTTGTTCCGTGCTGCCAGTCCTCGAGACCCGGGTAACAAAAACACTTCAGTCCAACACGTTTCTATGTAAACTAGTGTTTCAATAGAGCAGAGGTGGGCAAACTATGTCTTCTCAATCTACCAGTCGATCGCGAGGGGGGGGTCTCAGAGTCGATTGCTGGACCCAGACACAGATGGCCATCATTTTGTCAGTCATCCGTTCACACTCAGGCTTGCTGGTTTAAATTTGAATCTAAGCAAATCAAATACAACTGGGTGGCTCTTTGGCCCGCCTTCTTTTTTGTTTGTTTTCACTGGGTCGCATTTACATGGGCCTAGCATTGTGTCATGAAATGCCATGGAACTATTATGTAGGCATCGGCCAGGTATGTAGACTACCCTCTAACCACCATACAGGTATCAGGTGTGCAGACTACACCCTCTAACAACCATACAGGCATCAGGTGTGCAGACTACACCCTCTAACCACCATACAGGTATCAGGTGTGCAGACTACACCCTCTAACAACCATACAGGTATCAGGTGTGCAGACTACACCCTCTAACCACCATACAGGTATCAGGTGTGCAGACTACACCCTCTAACAACCATACAGGTATCAGGTGTGCAGACTACACCCTCTAACCACCATACAGGTATCAGGTGTGCAGACTACACCCTCTAACCACCATACAGGTATCAGGTGTGCAGACTACACCCTCTAACCACCATACAGGTATCAGGTGTGCAGACTACACCCTCTAACAACCATACAGGTATCAGGTGTGCAGACTACACCCTCTAACAACCATACAGGTATCAGCCAGATATGTAGACTACCCTCTAACAATTCTACAAAGAGGATTATTCTGTCATCACACTGAACATGAAGGTGAGTGATGTTCCAGAGGAGGCTGACCGTGCGCTCGTAGACAGAGGAGGCTGACCGTGCGCTCGTAGACAGAAGAGGCTGACCGTGCGCTCGTAGACAGAGGAGGCTGACCGTGCGCTCGTAGAGAGGAGGCTGACCGTGCGCTCGTAGACAGAGGAGGCTGACCGTGCGCTCGTAGACAGAGGAGGCTGACCGTGCGCTCGTAGACAGAGGAGGCTGACCGTGCGCTCGTAGACAGAGGAGGCTGACCGTGCGCTCGTAGACAGAGGAGGCTGACCGTGCGCTCGTAGACAGAGGAGGCTGACCGTGCGCTCGTAGACAGGAGGCTGACCGTGCGCTCGTAGAGAGAGGAGGCTGACCGTGCGCTCGTAGAGAGGAGGCTGACCGTGCGCTCGTAGAGAGGAGGCTGACCGTGCGCTCGTAGACAGAGGAGGCTGACCGTGCGCTCGTAGACAGAGGAGGCTGACCGTGCGCCCGTAGACAGAGGAGGCTGACCGTGCG
Organism: Notolepis coatsorum; assembly: GCF_963971535.1. Lineage (NCBI taxonomy): Eukaryota > Metazoa > Chordata > Actinopteri > Aulopiformes > Paralepididae > Notolepis > Notolepis coatsorum. The sequence goes on from NC_140172.1 coordinate 138,040,479, forward strand.
CTCGTAGAGAGAGGAGGCTGACCGCACGCTCGTAGACAGAGGAGGCTGACCGTGCGCTCGTAGAGAGAGGAGACTGACCGCACGCTCGTAGACAGAGGAGGCTGACCGTGCGCTCGTAGAGAGGAGGCTGACCGTGCGCTCGTAGAGAGGAGGCTGACCGTGCGCTCGTAGACAGGAGGCTGACCGTGCACTCGTAGACCGAAGAGGCTGACCGTGCGCTCGTAGAGAGGAGGCTGACCGTGCGCTCGTAGACAGGAGGCTGACCGTGCGCTCGTAGACAGAGGAGGCTGACCGTGCGCTCGTAGACAGAGGAGGCTGACCGTGCGCTCGTAGACAGAGGAGGCTGACCGTGCGCTCGTAGACAGAGGAGGCTGACCGTGCGCTCGTAGAGAGAGGAGACTGACCGTGCGCTCGTAGACAGAAGATGCTGACCGTGCGCTCGTAGAGAGAGGAGGCTGACCGTGCGCTCGTAGAGAGAGGAGGCTGACCGTGCGCTCGTAGAGAGAGGAGGCTGACCGTGCGCTCGTAGAGAGAGGAGGCTGACCGTGCGCTCGTAGACAGAGGAGGCTGACCGTACGCTCGTAGAGAGAGGAGGCTGACCGTGCGCTCGTAGACAGAAGAGGCTGACCGTGCGCTCGTAGACAGAGGAGGCTGACCGTGCGCTCGTAGACAGAGGAGGCTGACCGTGCGCTCGTAGACAGAAGAGGCTGACCGTACGCTCGTAGAGAGGAGGCTGACCGTGCGCTCGTAGACAGAGGAGGCTGACCGTGCGCTCGTAGAGAGAGGAGGCTGACCGTGCGCTCGTAGACAGAAGAGGCTGACCGTACGCTCGTAGAGAGGAGGCTGACCGTGCGCTCGTAGACAGAGGAGGCTGACCGTGCGCTCGTAGAGAGGAGGCTGACCGTGCGCTCGTAGACAGAAGAGGCTGACCGTGCGCTCGTAGAGAGGAGGCTGACCGTGCGCTCGTAGACAGAGGAGGCTGACCGTGCGCTCGTAGACAGAGGAGGCTGACCGTGCGCTCGTAGACAGAGGAGGCTGACCGTGCGCTCGTAGACAGAGGAGGCTGACCGTGCGCTCGTAGACAGAGGAGGCTGACCGTGCGCTCGTAGACAGAGGAGGCTGACCGTGCGCTCGTAGACAGAGGAGGCTGACCGTGCGCTCGTAGACAGAGGAGGCTGACCGTGCGCTCGTAGAGAGAGGAGGCTGACCGTGCGCTCGTAGAGAGAGGAGGCTGACCGTGTGCTCGTAGAGAGAGGAGGCTGACCGTGCGCTCGTAGAGAGGAGGCTGACCGTGCGCTCGTAGAGAGGAGGCTGACCGTGCGCTCGTAGAGAGGAGGCTGACCGTGCGCTCGTAGAGAGGAGGCTGACCGTGCGCTCGTAGACAGAAGAGGCTGACCGTGCGCTCGTAGAGAGAGGAGGCTGACCGCACGCTCGTAGACAGAGGAGGCTGACCGTGCGCTCGTAGACAGAGGAGGCTGACCGTGCGCTCGTAGACAGAAGAGGCTGACCGTGCGCTCGTAGAGAGAGGAGGCTGACCGTGCGCTCGTAGAGAGAGGAGGCTGACCGTGCGCTCGTAGAGAGAGGAGGCTGACCGTGCGCTCGTAGACAGAGGAGGCTGACCGTGCGCTCGTAGACAGAGGAGGCTGACCGTGCGCTCGTAGAGAGAGGAGGCTGACCGTGCGCTCGTAGACAGAGGAGGCTGACCGTGCGCTCGTAGACAGAGGAGGCTGACCGTGCGCTCGTAGACAGAGGAGGCTGACCGTGTGCTCGTAGACAGAGGAGGTTGCCATTACTTTTAATGAACAGTAGAGACTTGGACCGTCATTCTGGGGTCAAATTATTGAGATATAATACATTGGTCTCCATTAGCGAGAGTTAATCGTGTCAGAAAGGCAGCAAATCAAGTCACTTTGACTTCTGGCACGTTAAGACATGTTTCTTGGCATCCGATTTTAGTACCAGGGAAATTCTCGGATACCGATATTGTACTTGAGCCCGGTATCAAATACCGGTATCAGAACATCCCTAGTCGCCACCCGGCACACATAATGTTGTTTCCTTTATGAGTTGACGCCGAACAGCATTTGTTCCATGTTACTAGAGTGAGAATAACAGTATTAGGCTGTGTAGAGAGTCTCCCTCTCCCCCTCCCTCTGAAACACTGTTCCTTATACAGGAATCCTAGTTGCTTGGATCATAAATCATAACTACAGCACAGGGTTGCAAAATAAGAGGCATTTCTCTCCCTCTGTGCCTTGCTGCTCCGCTCTGCCAGATGCTCCATCTTCTGTTGAAATGTACAAACACTCGGTGTAATACTGTAATACAAACTGTTTGTATTATTGTTTAGTGTCTTATTTATGTTTGAACTCTAGGGGGCACCCCACCCATTATAAGTTACCTAGCTGATCAGTGTAAGCCATGCACCCGTTATGGAGATATGTTTTCCTACCTGTCTCACTGTTTGGAACTGACAAATGGAGCAATTGACAACTGTTCTAATTTAATCATTTATTCACTATTATTCTTTTTTGGACAATAAAACCCTGTAAACTGTACCAGCCGCAACTTGGACATTGTTCTATATTCACATCACAAACTGTGTTACTGAGTAGAGAACTAATTATGCGTGGTGCATCGTGCCGCCTGTCAACACAATCGGGGAGTGACAGTCGGCCACTACAAATACTGTAATACAAACTGTGATACTGTAATACAAACTGTAATACTGTAATACAAACTGTGTAATACTGTAATACAAACTGTAATACTGTAATACAAACTGTGTAATACTGTAATACAAACTGTAATACTGTGATACAAACTGTAATACTGTAATACAAAATGTAATACTGTAATACAAACTGTGTAATACTGTAATACAAACTGTGTAATACTGTAATACAAACTGTGTAATACTGCAATACAAACTGTAATACTGTAATACAAACTGTAATTGTTCTGAAGGATCAGATTAAACCGAATATATATATTTATTTATATATATATATTTAATTGTATTTGTATATCCCCTGATATCCCTTGTATATTCCTTGTACAATATGCATTGAATATCCCTTCTAGTCTACTGAACATCCCATAATAGTCTCCATTCTACCATTGGACGAGACCTTGGTGCCAGGTCGCCATACCCCTCAGACCAGGTTCAATCGTACCGCTCAACATGTATGGACAAGTCCTAGTTCCGCGTAGGAATATGTCTACCGCACCACTAATGGTACTATTTGTTCATAGTGCGTATATATACTGCGCTATTAAAGTAGAGCTTTCTTTTAGTCCAGTTCCTTACCCTCCAACAGAGTGACAGACGCAAAAGCCTCCCCGCGAACCACGTGTGGGCAGTAAGGCCAATTCGGCCCAGTATCGGCATTGAGACATCGTGTATATTAATATTTGAATAGTCATATTTGGCACTATATCGTCGAGTTGGACGTATTCTATTAAGCTAATAATAGTCTATTCATATGTAGTGCCTCGTGCGGTAAGAGTTCTATAGTAATCAGCACCCCCATCGTTTCGGGCATCAGCTGGACGCTTATCCAGGGTGGTTGACCCCACGTGAAGCTGCACCCGAGGAGCTCCAGGCCAAAGAGCGAGTGGACCTGTATATTGGATTATTCTACCGACGACGGCTAGCCTTCCCCGGCTTGGATTATGCTTTGAGTACTTTGATTATTCTATGGATAAAGGCCAACACTGCGGTGTGTTGGAAATACCCCCCCCGGAGAGGACGACAGGTGAGAAGACGCTCTACACGACGAGGTCGCCTCACGTCTCTCCATCGTGGACCGGAGGACGCCGGCCACAGAGAGTCCAACTGCTTTCATCTGTGGATCGAGGATCGCTGGGCACCGGGTCGCACGACTGTGGGCTCTCCCAGGATACCCTCGGCCAGACGGGATACAGCCAGACTCTACCCCCCCCCCTCCAGCTGTCCTACAAGCAGTCAGAACCTTCCCCTAGTGTATCCAGCTATATAATCATTCAAGTATCATTGCTATTGTTCCCTAAATATTCCAGGTTGTATATTTGCTTCCTGCGCAATCAGAGATTGGACATTCGATATTGATCTACCTACGAATACTCATTTGCCATAAAAGTGCATACTATTTCAAATCATAAATGTAATTAAGTGATCGTTGTACATACCTTTTGCTATGTATTATTATTAAACGCAGACTTTCGACTTGGTACATTTGTGTTGGATCCGTTTCATCAGGTGGGAGTGTTTATCATAATTATTTATACCTAGTACTGGGTGGCCAGAGTCTAAAGTACAAGAGGTAGTGGTAGTAAGTATCATATCTAACAATACAGTCAGGGAATTGTACCCCTCAGTTACAATTGGTCCTTCGAGCCGGAGGGTAATCAGTGTAATATTAATATAGTGTTATTAATATTAAAATGGCCTATGATGAACACTCCACGAAACGATCCTCCTAACCAACAACGCCCGCGGCGCAAACGACAGCTCCCTCAGTACCTAGAGGCTTACGCTGTCAGTCAACAACCTAGTCTTCTACCAACAGTAAACGCGGTAAAACTAGAAAGTAAAATTATGTCTAACCCTAACGACCAGGCTACCCCGACCATAGAGGCCCCTATGGGTTCTAACGTAACTGACCCAGCTCACGGTGGGGACCAGGGGGAACCAGACATGACTTTACACCCCGCTAATACCGAAGAAGTAGTCCCCGACGAGTCCCGGGAGGAAGACAACACTACCGAGAGAGAACTCGGCACGGAAGAAGATGAGGAGAGCACCGTGGAGATAGAGCTCCAAGACTCCGCACGGAGTACCCCAAGGGACGGCTCCCCTATACAACCGTCTTCTCCCAGCGAGGCAGAGAGGACACTACAGCAGGCATTCCTCGTCAGCCTGAAAGCCTCTACTGAACGCGATAGACTCCAGGGTGAACGCGATCGATTGCAGATACAGCAACGGAGCGAAGAAGAGCACATACGCCTGGAAATAAGACGCATTCAGATGGAAGAGAATATGGCAAGAGACCGGGCCGACGCCCAGCGCGCCGCCACCGGTGCCCAGAGAGAATCGGATCTCACCAAGCGCGAAGCCGAGCGCGACAGAGCACAAGCGCAACTAATAGAACAGCTGATCAGAAGGACAACACCCCCTCCCTCCACCAGAGGCTCCAGGAACTCGTCTAGACATCACTCCAGGGCGGCATCCCCTAGCCGAGTAAGCGACCCTGAACTTGACCAACAGACGAGGTTTATACCCCCCGCAGACCCCCTTCCCCAACCGGTCCAAGCGAGACCCAGCCACCGGGAAGGAGCAGCATACACTGCGGAGGCTAAATCAGAGACTACAAGCCCTAGATGACCTAACGGAAGACGAAGAGGAAGAGGAGGAGAACCACGCCCGACGACAGCACAGTACTCTACCGGACCAGGAGGTCCAGTACAGCCCAGGCTATACCCCCGCGGAGCTGCGCTACAGACCCCCGACGCTATTCACGGGTGAGCACGACCCGCACCGAGGAACAGCACCTGGACCAGCGGGCCATGGTACACAGCCGGTACCAGCCCACGCCAAGGAGCAGGAGGAGACTCGCCTAGGAGGCCTCTCCCCCAACGCTCGCCGATGTATCAACAATCCGCGTCATACATTGGCCCACCTATGGTACCAGACTTCACCCAGGAGAACCGGGCCCAGTATACGGAGCTCCGCATGTGTCTGGAGACAATGTTGGTGGATGTCATTGATGAACGCCATAAATACGCGATACTACTGAAGCATTTAAAGGTACCCCGCGCGCACAACATAGCGCTCGCCTACGCCACTTCCACGACCCCATACACCGCAGCGCTGGTAGCGTTGGACCAGAGATATGGACGTATATGGGATTACGTGATCCAGGAGATCAGGCACATCGACCGCCTACCCCCAGCAATAGACAATCGAGCACTGGACGACCTGTCCATCAGAGTGCAGTCCCTGGTAGGGATGCTGGGAGCGCAGAGGGAAAAGGGTAGGCATGAACTATACGCCAACTCAAATGTAGAGAGGATCTTGGAGAAGCTACCGCCCGCCCGACAGGAGCGCTTTAGGCGGCAGAGAGACCACCGAGACCCTAATGGCCCCGAACCGAACCTCCTCGATCTAGCCGACTTCCTGGCGAGAGAAGTCAGCAGCTTACGGCTAGATACATTCGGACGGAGCACCCCTGGCTCCAGAGAAGGAACCAGGAGACTAAATGATGGAAGAAGATCGGTGACTGTCATGCACCAATCGGAGTCAGTGCCAAGCAGTAGGAGCCACAGTACCCCCTCAAGAAAGGAGAAGTGGAAGATAGTGTGCCCCTACTGTGAGAAAGAACACTGGCTGTCACAATGTGACTCATTCCCCAAGATGAATGCGGAGGAAGCGAGTCAATGGATAAAGTCCAACAGACGCTGTTTTCGCTGTGCGCGATCACACATGGCAGCCGAATGCCGCTTAAAGAAAAAGTGCAGTCGGTGCGATGGAGCCCATCTGGACATACTCCACGACAGTAACAGACGGCGGCCTCCACCCGCACCATCAAGCAGCAAAGCAAGCGTCATGTACATCGACCCCGCCAGCAGCAGCGGAGCCAGAGTGCTCTTAAAGGTAGTCCGTGTGACATTGAGCTACCAGAATAAAGTCATGGACACTTACGCCGTCCTTGATGACGGGTCAGAGAAGACCCTTCTGCTCGCGTCCGCTGCGGCCCAGCTAGGGCTGCGGGGGAGCGAAAACCAAATGACAATTCGGACAATAAGAAGAGATTTGAAAACGATAAAGGGCGAGAATGTCTCATTCTCTATCGCAGCAAGCGGCCAGCCCGAGCGACGGTACAGGATTACAGATGCTTTCACCAGCCAAGAAATAGGACTGTCGCGGTACACATACCCCGTAGCCAAGCTGATGGAGAAATATGTACATCTACGCAAGCTACCGATCCCACTCATAGACGGTGCTACCCCGACACTGTTGATAGGCTCCGACCATGCAGACCTCATTGTCCCGATAGACCGGGTTCATACCGGACCCAGAGGCTGTCCTGCAGCAGTCGAGACCCGCCTAGGATGGACTCTCCAAGGCCCACTCGCCAAATCTCTCAACCGAACCACAGCCACTAGCTGTCTCCACTCCCGAGTCACAGAGGGAGACACCGCACTCCTGCAGCATGTAGAGAGGCTATGGACCTTAGAACAAATGCCCTTTAAGAACTAAAAGAAAGACATTCGCTCTAAAGACGACATCTACGCAATTAACCTCCTCGAGACGGGAACAAAGAGAGTCCCAGTCAGCGGCGTGTTGAGATACGCCACGCCACTCCTGCGGCGGGAAGGGATGCCTACCTTTCACGCAAAGAAAGACGCCACAGAGCGGTACCTACTAAACACAGAGCGGCGCTTAGCCAAGGACCCCGCCCAAGAAAGTGTATACCGCGCTGAGATTGAGAAGCTCATCACAGCGGGACACGTCACAAAGATTGACATTAAAGAGGCCGACCAGACGACTGAATCGTGGTACGTGCCCCACCACAAGGTTCATCATAACGGCAAAGACCGCATCGTGTTTAACTGCAGCTACCAGATCGGATCCCAAAATCTGAATAAAGAGCTATTGCCCGGTCCTACACTCGGCCCCTCCCTACTAGGCGTACTACTCCGCTTCCGCCAGGACAAGGTGGCTATCAGCGGGGATATCAAAGGGATGTTCCTGCAGGTGAGATTAGTAGAGGAGGACAAGCCCCTGTTGCGGTTCCTATGGAGAGAGAGGCCAGGAGATGAGCACCCAGCCATCTACCAATGGGAAGTCCTCCCTTTCGGAACTACATGCAGCCCATGCTGTGCTACATTTGCACTACAGAGACATGTCGCAGAGGACCCAGCAGCGGACGAAGAGGTCCGACACAGTGTGAAGAACAGCTTCTACGTAGATAACTGTCTACAAAGCGTTTCGACCCAGGAAGAAGCCGAGGCTCTCCTACATAAACTCCGCGCCTCTCTGATCAAAGGCGGCTTTGATCTCAGGCAGTGGGCCAGCAGCGATCCGCACGTACTGCGCAGCCTCTCCTCCGAGGACAAGGCAGCGAGCAGCGAGACCTGGATGGCCACAATCCCAGGAGAAGCCCAAGAGATGACACTAGGACTAGTGTGGCGCTTCAAAACAGATTCGCTCCACTATAGACACAAACCCCTGACCACGGAGCAGGGAAGGTCGACGGCAATACCGACCACCAGACGGAGTGTGTACAGAACACTCGCCCGACAATACGACCCGTTAGGATGTATACTACCGTACACCACCAGGGCAAAGATGATTGTACGAGCATTGTGGGACAAGGACCAGGGCTGGGACGACCCCATTCCCGCACACCTTGCATCCACCTGGAGAGAGTGGGAGATGGAACTCCACTCACCCCCAGGCGTTAATATACGCCGAAGCTACTTCCCACCCACGGTGAGGCCAGAGACATGTAAAATCTACACAGCATTCATCCTCGCCCGCTCGAGAATAGCCCCACGCAAGCAACAGTCTATCCCACGTCTAGAGCTCTGCGCAGCCCTCGCAGGAGCGCATCTAGCCACGCTCATCCAACGTGAGCTCACCATTCCGGTGCATAGAACAATCCTGTGGTCAGATTCCACGACAGTACTCGCCTGGATCAAATCGGATTCATGCAAATACAAAGTCTTCGTGGGAGTCAGAGTCACTGAGATTCAAGAGTTAACCGGAGAGTTAACCGGAGAAGCAAACTGGCGCTATGTTGATACAAAACACAACCCAGCTGACGTCATCACCCGGGGAATGTCCCTAGATGACTTAACCCGTCATAACATCTACAGTGACGGACCAGCATTCCTCAAGCTCCCGGAAGGAGATTGGCCCACGCCCACCCCGAGGGAAGCAAGTGACCAGGAGGCTGAGAATAAGAAACCCATGTTCTGTGGATTGAGCACTGTTGTCTCCGCAGACCCCAACATAGACGATTGCATTACCATAGAGAGTGCGCAGCAACGGACATTCCTGCGGCACCACCCAGAGATTAAGTCCCCCGCTGATATGTCAGCAGCTGACTACGAGGAAGCAGAACTGCTTCTACTGCAACGAGCCCAGAGAGACTCGTTCCCCGATGAACTAGACTGTCTACAGGGAGGAAAGCCCGTCCCATCAGACAGCAGATTGATTCATCTGGCCCCCGAGAGTGACACACATACCCTCATCAGAGTGGGTGGTCGCCTGCGGAGAGCCCCCAATTTACCGGATGACATTAAGTACCCGATCGTATTGAACAGCCGACACAAGGTCACAGAGCTGATTATAAAGAAATACGACGAGGATGTACACCACGCAGGAGCAGAGAGTCTTCGCGGAAATCAGACGTCGTTACTGGATACTTCAAGGAAGAGAGGCGGTGCGACGCTTCCAGCGAACCTGTCTAGGCTGCCGAAAGTGCCGCGCGCAGCCCAGCATACCACGGATGGCTGACCTACCTCCATGTCGCCTCCGACTCGGCGACAAGCCATTCCACTCAACAGGCATGGACTGTTTTGGCCCGCTGCACATAAAGAAAGGAAGAGGCACCGAGAAGCGGTGGGGTATTGTATTCAAATGCATGACCACCAGAGCGATACATATCGAGCTCCTTCCGACCATGAGCGCAGACTCATTCCTTATGGCCTTCCGAAGATTCACATCACGGAAAGGAAAACCGTCTACATTATTGTCCGATCACGGGACAAACTTCAAAGGCGGAGAAAGAGAGCTGAGGGAGAGCTTCCAAGCTATGGGCCCAGAACTTAAGACCCACCTCGCTCCAGCCCAGATTGACTTCCAATTCAACCCCCCAAACGCACCCCACTTCGGTGGAACTTGGGAACGAGAAGTACGTTCTATAAAGACAGCCCTGTACGCAGTACTTGGGGCCCAGACTGTGGCGGAAGAAGTCCTAATGACAGTCCTCACGGAGATTGAGGGAGTATTGAACTCAAAGCCCCTCGGTTACGTCTCCAGTGATGTAGCAGATGTCGACCCAGTCACCCCCAACACCCTCCTGATGGGGCTGCTAGATCCCGCGTTACCCCAGACAATGTACCGGCCTGAAGAAGCGAACGGCCGACGAATGTGGAGGTACAGCCAAGTATTAGCCGACAAGTTTTGGAGCAGTTTCCTACTGCACTACCTACCGTCTCTACAGACCCGCCAGAAGTGGGTAAAAGAGAGAGACAATTTGACGGAAGGAACAGTCGTCATGATTATTGACCAGTCACTACCCAGAGCTATGTGGCCGGCTGGCCGCGTAAGCAAAGTGATCACCGGTGCCGATGGCAAGGTCCGAGCAGCTGAAGTACTCGTCCAGGGGCGCATTTACACCCGTCCTGTGGCGAGGCTCATAGAACTGCCCCGACTCCCAGACACAATCGATGATGACCATGACCCTATGACTTTGTGAGTTGACTGACCCTTACAGCGAACCCTTGAGTGGTAGACAGTGCGGTTAATCTGTCTCTGCTTAACTAATTGGGTTGGGACCAATTAGGGGGCGGCTGTTCTGAAGGATCAGATTAAACCGAATATATATATTTATTTATATATATATATTTAATTGTATTTGTATATCCCCTGATATCCCTTGTATATTCCTTGTACAATATGCATTGAATATCCCTTCTAGTCTACTGAACATCCCATAATAGTCTCCATTCTACCATTGGACGAGACCTTGGTGCCAGGTCGCCATACCCCTCAGACCAGGTTCAATCGTACCGCTCAACATGTATGGACAAGTCCTAGTTCCGCGTAGGAATATGTCTACCGCACCACTAATGGTACTATTTGTTCATAGTGCGTATATATACTGCGCTATTAAAGTAGAGCTTTCTTTTAGTCCAGTTCCTTACCCTCCAACAGAGTGACAGACGCAAAAGCCTCCCCGCGAACCACGTGTGGGCAGTAAGGCCAATTCGGCCCAGTATCGGCATTGAGACATCGTGTATATTAATATTTGAATAGTCATATTTGGCACTATATCGTCGAGTTGGACGTATTCTATTAAGCTAATAATAGTCTATTCATATGTAGTGCCTCGTGCGGTAAGAGTTCTATAGTAATCAGCACCCCCATCGTTTCGGGCATCAGCTGGACGCTTATCCAGGGTGGTTGACCCCACGTGAAGCTGCACCCGAGGAGCTCCAGGCCAAAGAGCGAGTGGACCTGTATATTGGATTATTCTACCGACGACGGCTAGCCTTCCCCGGCTTGGATTATGCTTTGAGTACTTTGATTATTCTATGGATAAAGGCCAACACTGCGGTGTGTTGGAAATACCCCCCCCGGAGAGGACGACAGGTGAGAAGACGCTCTACACGACGAGGTCGCCTCACGTCTCTCCATCGTGGACCGGAGGACGCCGGCCACAGAGAGTCCAACTGCTTTCATCTGTGGATCGAGGATCGCTGGGCACCGGGTCGCACGACTGTGGGCTCTCCCAGGATACCCTCGGCCAGACGGGATACAGCCAGACTCTACCCCCCCCCCTCCAGCTGTCCTACAAGCAGTCGGAACCTTCCCCTAGTGTATCCAGCTATATAATCATTCAAGTATCATTGCTATTGTTCCCTAAATATTCCAGGTTGTATATTTGCTTCCTGCGCAATCAGAGATTGGACATTCGATATTGATCTACCTACGAATACTCATTTGCCATAAAAGTGCATACTATTTCAAATCATAAATGTAATTAAGTGATCGTTGTACATACCTTTTGCTATGTATTATTATTAAACGCAGACTTTCGACTTGGTACATTTGTGTTGGATCCGTTTCATCAGGTGGGAGTGTTTATCATAATTATTTATACCTAGTACTGGGTGGCCAGAGTCTAAAGTACAAGAGGTAGTGGTAGTAAGTATCATATCTAACAATACAGTCAGGGAATTGTACCCCTCAGTTACAGTAATACTGTAATACAAACTGTAATACTGTAATACAAACTGTAATACTGTAATACAAACGGTGTAATACTGTAATACAAACGGTGTAATACTGCAATACAAACTGTGTAATACTGCAATACAAACTGTGTAATACTGCAATACAAACTGTAATACTGTAATACAAACTGTGTAATACTGTAATACAAACTGTGTAATACTGCAATACAAACTGTAATACTGTAATACAAACTGTGTAATACTGTGATACAAACTGTAATACTGTAATACAAACTGTGTAATACTGTGATACAAACTGTGTAATACTGTGATAAAAACTGTGTAATACTGTGATACAAACTGTGTAATACTGTAATACAAACTGTAATACTGTAATACAAACTGTGTAATACTGTGATACAAACTGTGTAATACTGTGATACAAACTGTGTAATACTGTGATACAAACTGTGTAATACTGAATAGCACGCCTTCAAACTGTGTAATACAAACTGTGTAATACAAACTGTGTAATACTGTGATACAAACTGTGTAATACTGTGATACAAACTGTGTAATACTGAATAGCACGCCTTCAAACTGTAATACTGAATAGCACGCCTTCAAACTGTGTAATACTGTAATACAAACTAATACTGTAAAATACAAACTGTGTAATACAAACTGTGTAATACTGCAATACAAACTGTGTAATACTGAATAGCACGTTTTCAAACTGTAATACTGAATAGCACGTCTTCAAACTGTGTAATACTGAATAGCACGTCTTCAAACTGTGTAATACTGAATAGCACGTTTTCAAACTGTAATACTGAATAGCACGTCTTCAAACTGTGTAATACTGAATAGCACGTCTTCAAACTGTGTAATACTGAATAGCACATCTTCAAACTGTAATACTGAATAGCACGTCTTCAAACTGTGTAATACTGAATAGCACGTCTTCAAACTGTGTAATACTGAATAGCATGTCTTCAAACTGTGTAATACTGAATAGCACTACTTCAAACTGTGTAATACTGAATAGCACGTCTTCAAATGTTACAGCTGATACAACCAGATGAGTAGAGACGTCATCAGTTTAGAAGTAGGATGTACTTTTGATCACAGTCTGGAAGAGGCCTTTCTTACCAAGGTTTTAAGAATGTAAATCAACAGGGCGGCTGGGTGGCGCAGCGGTCTAAGCGCTCGTCACCAGCGTGTGAGACACCGGTATCGAATCCGGTTGTCAGCGTTGCCTCCGGCTCGGGCCGGCCGTCATACTGACTCAATTGGCAGAGTCAGCGGGAGGGGAGTCGCTGGGTGGTAATCTGGGCAGATTAGACACATAGCCATAATTTAAGACAGAGATTATGCGTTCACAACGCTATCATTGAAGTGGGTGGTGGCATTTAACCACGTTTTACCATGTTCACCAGTGGTAATCAAAGTGTTAAAGCAAAAGTAATTTCTTATCCGATGAATCGATTAAATAATGGGTAGAATAGGGAGGTGTAGTCCATTGGGAAAATGGATTATCGGCTATTGTAACAATTCTGCCGCATGCAAATTGAAAAGCTTTCCATTTTTGCACAAAATGAGTTCCCTTCAATCACTAACATTATTGTTTAAGCATTTTTAGTTGAAATAAAATAATTTTTGGCGATTTTCTTTTATGATTAATTGCGAATATTTTCATGTATTTTATTTGTTTTAAACGAGACGATTTAGAAATGGGCAATGGGGAAATACATTGCATTGGACAGAGGGTGGAACACGAAAAACGGCAATGACGTAACCACTACACCTCCCTATACTGGATTACTAAAATAATGGATAGCTGCAGCCCTACGTGTCATGACACTAGACTCTGTTGAATGTTTTTATTCAATGTTTGGAAGGTGTCAGAGGCTGAGCTCGGGACAAATGTTTGCCTCTGAAATAAGAGAACATTTTGTGTTGTACAATGCATGACTTCTTAAAAGTCAAATAAACATCTAGATCCCTGAGAATTTGTATCGTTTCCATAATCTTCTGAGAACTTGTATCATTTCCTCAACCATGAATTTCAAAACTAAGTAGCCACAATTTGATTTGTAGAATGTTTTTCGTTCACTCAAACACTATTATTCTAGGACTCTGAGAATCGACTGAGGGAGACTTTGATTTTCAATGACGCCGAGCACGAACAAAGACATCAAAACATACAGTCACACTGAAGAACAACAATATCAGTTTAGACAGTTACAGGCAGATAATGCCCAGTTATTAAGTATAATCCTAAAGCGTTCCAAGAGGAATGAGAGCATTCGGTTGGGCTGCGAGAGATTCCATGTGTGCTGCACAAAAAATACTAAAGAGCAGTCTTTCCAACATCAGTCCTGGCAGGAGGCAGTCAGTCTCTGGAGTGAGTTAAAAGTGGACCAGGGTTCCAAAGCAACATAGAAGTAATATATGATGGTGAATTTTCCAGGACTTTATAGATATACAAATACCAGTGATTATTGAGTCTCTCAGTCGGAGAAAACCAACCAACCTTATCACTGACAGCGGTGAGTATTGTAGCCATCAGCTCTAATAAACCAACTGACCTGATCACTGACAGCGGTGAGTATTGTAGCCATCAGCTCTAATAAACCAACTGACCTGATCACTGACAGCGGTGAGTATTGTAGCCATCAGCTCTAATAAACCAACTGACCTGATCACTGACAGCGGTGAGTACTGTAGCCATCAGCTCTAATAAACCAACTGACCTGATCACTGACAGCGGTGAGTACTGTAGCCATCAGCTCTAATAAACCAACTGACCTGATCACTGACAGCGGTGAGTATTGTAGCCATCAGCTCTAATAAACCAATTGACCTGATCACAGACAGCGGTGAGTATTGTAGCCATCAGCTCTAATAAACCAACTGACCTGATCACCGACAGCGGTGAGTACTGTAGCCTAGTGTTGAGTTTGAATTTTCGAATAGTGCCAGTCTCCACATTCGATTTTCATGTCAGAGTCGAAAAAGATATAAATTCTTTTTTGTGAAGCAAACCATTATATGTTTTTTTTTATATTTAGAGGCAGCCTAATTTTCATAGCCTAATTGATCTAAAAGATGCACATGCTACTGTTTCTGCTTGTTTATTAAAACCGGTTGATAGGCCAATGCAATGATGTTATTATAGGCTACGATGGTGAATGGTGTCATTTAGATGTATTGCCGCTGAGCTGATCAACGTTCTGAAGGATTATCTGAAGTGCCTATTTATGTGCAATACCCTTTGATTTTAATGATCCATTCTATTAAAAAGAATAACTGAATTGAACTGAAACTGAACATTTGAACTGAATTTAAACTGAAACAGAAAATAACAATTTCGTGTTTGTTTTTTCTTTTTTTTGGGGGGGGGGGGGGTCTAATTTTCGGTCATGCACATCCCTACTGTAGCCATCAGCGGTAATACACCTCAGAGAATCTAAAGCCAGGTATACACAGGAACGTTCCCATAATGTCTAGTGATCCGAGCACAAAAGTGATGTTTTCTTTCAGCAAATATCTTAGTTACAATTAGATTGTATGAACTGAGCGGATGAAATGTTTGCAGCTCAAGTATTTAAAGATGGCCATTAGTCAATACAGCCTCGATACAGCCACGTCATCTGGACTTGGAGCTGCGAATGCAACGTCTGGAGATCATATCAGATATCAGCTTCTATCCCCAGGCCACCAGGATGCTCAATGACAATGACACTATGTAACAACCCATCATCTACACTCACTGCACACACATCCACATGTACGTACACACTCACTTTAAACAAACACTCACCTTACCACTCACTTTATATTTATCTATTATTAAAGAGATTTGCACTACATTCATACCTCATTTGCACCTTACCCTAAGTTTTGTACCTCATTTAATTTCTGCATTGTACCTCATTGTTACTCATTTTACCCTGTATTATATATATGTATATTGACTGAACATTCCTTTACTTACTTTTTACTTACTTCTTAATAATAATTTGTTACTGTATGTAGCACACTCTCAGGGGCTCATACAGAAACAAGCATTTCATCATAAAGTATTCTGTATTTTATTATGACAAATAATAAACAAACTTGAAAACTTGAAACATACGTCTCTCGTACGTCACTGATCTTCACGGATCTTCTCGCTGTGGTGCAGGAGCAGGGAACAATGAGCCAACTTAAAGTTCTGCGCAATTAGCGTCCCCGATAGTTTGGGTGCGAACGCGGCTTAAGGGTCTCAGTGTGGAGGCAGCAGCGTGTCTGGAAGTTACATCCCCTTAATCCCCCAAAACTGCTTCAACAATCCTCTTCCTACAGATAAAAGGAAAGCTGGTTTTAGTTCTGTATAAAAAGCCACTCTTTGTATTTGTTTTTACTAGTCAGGCCCAGATGTGTGTGTGTTGAAGGCCACTGGGGGGCGGCAGAGTTTCATTTACAGGCTGTGAGCTTATTGACAGACTCTGGACACAAGTCTGCTTGTATGTATATAATAGTGCCGATTGTAGTTTCACTTGGTCTGGTCGCCTCTCAGTCATGTTTTCTACTGCATCAGAATTCCAGGAATATCCTGCAGTCTTTGCCCTTTTGGGATGGAGATATTAGGGAAGAGGGTTTGGGTGATATATATACCGTCGGTCTGGGGAGGGTGTAGACTACCACGTGCCTCCTCTGTTGGTCTGGGGAGGGTGTAGACTACCACATGTCTCCTCTGTTGGTCTGGGGAGGGTGTATACTACAATGTGTCTCCTCTGTCGGTCTGGGGAGGGTGTAGACTACCACGTCTCCTCCGATATATGTGGAGTTGCCAGCCGCTTCATTCCACCTGAAAGTGAGGAGTTTCCAATCTCCCTTTCCCATTACTCAGGATTCAGTGTTCGTCTCTTCCGTCTCGTCTCTTGTTCTCATTACTAAGCTTCACCTTATATATATATAAATAATAATATAACTAGCTCTGGTTCTGGCTCCACTATCAGACACCCGTCATGGAACGTAAAAGGAATGAGACACGGGCGGCTACGTGGCGTAGTGGGCAAGGCGCTCGCCACGAATGCGGAGACGCTGGGCTCGCCTGTTCGAGCCCAGCGCTCCACATTGCTTTCAGTTTAGCTGGTCGTTCATACTAATACACATTGGCCGTATTAGGGGGTGGGAAACTGATGGGTGGGGATCGGGCGTTGTGGACAGCGACTCCTACAGGTCGGTTGGTGCGCCTGCGCAGTAGAATCAGGAAGTGTCGGGGACAGCGTGAGCCTCCCACGCGTTACTCCTCGCCACTGAGAGATCGAGCTGCGCAGGTGAAAAGATGCGACTGCTGTTACCTCAAGTACCGGAGGGGACTTGTGCTATGTATGACTTAGTCCACATTGCAGCCGGCTTGTGGGAGGCAAGAAACAGCGTCCGTGACAGGGGAGGGTTGAATTGGATGATACGAAATTGGGATGGGAGAAAATGTAGAAAATGGGAGAAAAAGTGGATAAAAAAAAAGGAATGAGACACTTGCTTTCCACATGTACACCGTTGTTACTCCCGTATTGATTGTTTTTTTTGTTGATGCCAGCCTTCATCCCAATGCATCTTCCATTGACTATGATTAGTTATGATTAGTGGTGGGACTCGATTAAAAATGTTAATCTAATTAATTCGAGACTTTATAGTTAATTAATCAAAATTAATCACATTTTAATCGCATATCAATATTTGATGCGAAAAGCAAGATTTTTCAATTCAAATGAATTTTGGTATACGAGTGAATCAATGAATATACATTATACATACAGTTAAGCAGCAAAATCCTGTATTAGCTACTACACAGACCAACAGATCTGTTACAAAGGGTCAGATTGAACCGAATATATATATTTATTGCTTGAGATCCCTTGTATAATATTTGTATATCGTTTGATATCCCTTGTATATTCTTTGTATATATACACGGAATATCCCTTTACCTGGGTACAAACCAGACCATAATATTCGCTCTCCTATTGGACAGCGACCCCTAGGCGCCAACGACCATACCCCCAACGGCAAGTTCAAAGGCAACGCCAAGGCATGTCTCAACATGTCCACGTTTGCGCAGTAATACGAGACAGAACTGAGGTTGGCACTAGATAATTCACCTTACGTATAAATACGGCGCAGGTGGAAACAGCAGCAATTTCATTCATTACTAGTAAAGCCTTCACCAACTGACAACGTGCCGTGAAGTGGGCAACTTTGCCTCTGAATAGAGCCTTGAGAACCGCGTGCGAATAGATTGCTAAAGTGTCAGAGTTTAACGCAGTACCGTTGAGTTCGACTTATTCTAATGTGAAGTAATAGTCTATCATTTATAGTGTATCGTGCGGCTACCGTTCTTCAGTGACCAGCATTACCACCGGTTCGTCGTGTATATAGCTAGTGCACTTATCCAGGCTGGGCGGCCTAAACTCGTGCCCCCACCCGAGGAGTCCTAGACGAGAACCGTTGGATATGTACACCGGAGAACCTACACCGGCGACTGCAGAACCTTTTCTGGTTGGATTATATTGCTTTGGTACCGTGACTGCTGGAGCAGAGAACCGTCTACCCCACTATCGTGTGGGATCTACCCCCCGTGAGGAGCATCACTCGAGCCCGCCTCTAGGAAGAGGCTGGCTAGCTTTCATCCATGCTGTCGAGCATACTGGATTATAGCTGTTGCTTTGTCTACTGATCAAGGGAGTACTGCACTGGCTCCTGTATCTGGAGCCTCGTTATTCCGCGTTGACCCAGACTTTGCACCCGAACATTCCTCTACCCTGCCGGCCTTACACCCGGAGGGAACCCCCCAGTGTCTCCAGCTGGTACTAGTGTGCCTTATGTAATTGCTATGCCACAGGTGGCGTCAGTTTAGACCCATCTTAGTATTCATACTATTCTCATTGACTTACGCTCTTGACCTACTTTACGTGTGTTCTTCGCCTTACAAGCGCGAGTATAATTCTCAATCTGTAACCTAACGTTGCTTGCTGATAATAATAAATACCCTCCAAATAGAACTTTATGTGTCAATGCCGTGTTCTTGTGTGGGTGTTCACCATATATATTCATGTACTGTATGGCCAGTAATTAAAGTACATAACTAAGTAGTGGTTTAATATACCATACTCTCAATACAGTCAGGGAATTGTACCCCTCAGTTACAAGATCAATGCAATTTTTTACAAAGTGCAGCTATTTTAGGAATAATATATACAGTATATAGCGCAAAGGACCTTTTGTAAACTCAAGCACTTTCGAGGTAAAAGTAAAACGCCGTACTTTCAAGTACATTCCAGAACAGTTGACCATTGGAGAAAAAAAAAACTCTTGATTGATCTCAATTTCTCTTATTTAATTTAGTTTTTTTTTAACAAACCAGACTAAGAAAAAAAGTTATTTGTGATTTATTATACTTTATACTTATAGCACATGCATGAGTCTGGTCTCCTTTGAAAGGTAACATTCTTACACAATAAAGAAAAATCATCACGCGATTAAATTAATTTTCTGTAGTTAATTAATCAGAATTAATGCGATAAAGTCCCAGCCCTAGTTATTATGATAATAACTAGCAATAGTTATAAGTGAGCATGCCCCCTTCACTCTTAAGATGAATAAGAGCTTCCTGGAGAGCATTCAAATAAGTTGCTGGTTCTCCATGGCCAGATGTACAGAATCAGCAATAATAGTGTCATCAGCATAAAGGTGTACTTAACAACCATTCAACAAAGAGACAATAGACATGTATAGAAATGGTGAAGAAGACTGGACCCAAAATTTAACCTTGCAGAAAACCCTTTGTTACCTGCAAAAACTCCGACTGGGCACTTCCCGACTTCACACACAGACGCCTCTCAAACTAATAATTCCTAAACCAGTCACAAGCCTTTCTATCCAAACCAATACTACATCCTTTTTGTGAGAGCAAAGGGTGACCTACTGTATCAGATGCTTTTGACAAATCCATGAAAAGAGAAGCACAGCGTTTCTTATTATCTAATGCAGATACTATATATTTCGCAACTAATGTGTCAGCTGAGATAGTGCTGCGATTAGCTCCGAATACAGATTGGTGTGTATTTATAACCGAGTGGCTTGAGTTGGTTATTTACCAAAGGTTCCATATTTTTGCTGCCCGTCGAGATAGAAAGATTAAATATATGCGTTAGTTGGTCGGTAATAATTGGGAGAGGACAGATGGTGCATGGTGCAACACAACCATCACCAATAAGAAGGAGCCCTGAGTATTATTTTCTAAATAGATGCAGAGCATCAGCAAATTATTTGTTCAAAGCTAGGGAAATATCTTTCTATTCAGAAATTAGACAGCCATATTTATTATGTAGGAAGGGAATTGGTGGTTTTGTTGTTGTTTGACTTTATTGGTTTCTAAAGGTTTGCTGGGTTTGAGTAGGAGCTAGTAATTAGGTCTAGATATTAATTTGATTTGGCTTTTCTAAGTGTACAGGATCACCTGGGTGTCTGGCAGGAGACCAGCTCTGTTCCTTTCTTTAAACACTCCCACTCCTCCTGGGCAGCGTGTCGGAGTGTCCTTGAGCAAGACACTTAACCCCCCTAACTGCTCCCGCCGTCGGTGTGTGAATGTGTGAGTGAATGTGAGGAACAAATTTGTAAAGAGCCTGGGATAAAAGGGATATATAAGTGCACCATTTACCATTTATTAAAAAAATAAGTATTCTAGGTCCGGTGCTATTTGAACATCTGGGATCTCAGTTGTTCACTATGGAAAATGTCCATAAAAAATAAAGAAAGAAAAGCTTCATCATTAACCCTTTCACTGCCGCACAACCAAACGGTTAACCCTTTCACTGCAACAATACACAGAAGGTTAAAAGGTCTAAAATGTTGTCCTCTTTTAAGCACCTGCGATTGGGATCAGGATTTAGTGATCACTAAAAACCTAGCTCGAAGACACCGCAGGAAATGGTTTCGTCCCTATTGGAGAATACTAGAAGATGAATCAGAGTAGACCTTTTTGATACCACGGCACCAACCAACGGATGCATCATCGAGTCAGTTCGAGCGAAAGTCGCCCACAACAATCCGCTCAACATGGGAATACTGAGAAAGTAGGTTTTGCATCACTGGATCGCTATTGCATCAATGGAACCCAGAGCAACACAGACCCCGAACCACAACCACAGACGTCGTCGGCCCCGAATGAACCCTCAGAGCAAGAAATTCAAAACATCTTGGTCCGTCGACAGCAACCAGAACTGTCACAGAAAAGCCCCATTTAACATAAATAACCACCCCTTCCAACTCGGTCCACAGTCTATACAAGTTGTAGCCCCGTTAAAGCTACGCCAGAATCACTGACTTCTTTTAAACCAGGATTCACTCAAGACCAAGACATTGGGATCAGTCTGTAGGACTAAAACATGTGATATGATCTCGTTTCTGGAATAAGCTTCTAATATTCAAGTGAATTATTCCTGGTAATTTTCTATTCTTGTAATTGGAGAGTTTGTAGGAGGAACAGGAGCAGCCATAGAAGGCTGGAAGGGGATTGTAGTTCAATTAAAAACGGTAACAGTACGATTTGAATAATGAGCATCTAGCAGTGATGACTGAAGAAGTAGTACATTGTTGTCTCGGAGAAGTAGTCTGAACCGTTACTGAATTACCAGGACTCCTAATAACCACTTCATCATCATCATCATCATCATGAACAACCCCTCCCACCCAATACACACGACTTGGCTGGTAGAAGCTTGATGGACACCACCACCATGGCAGGTCTTAGGCTAACATGCTAACTAGGCTGCTCTAGCTAGCAAGCACACCAGTAGCCATCAAGCTAACAAAATCTGTGTTCCAGAAGTCTGCGTAGCGGTCTGGGCCACATTACCCATAAACCCTGTTGCTTCCTGTTTCGCCGTGGTCAGAGGTCATAGGTAACTACCACAGCTCTGTTAGTTATCTCGCATCGGTCATCGTTCTGTCATCAGCGTAGCTATGCAACAAGTGTGCATTGATTGCCTCCGAGCGCTAGAACATACTCCGACATCAAACCGACCCATTCTTCATTTTGTAGCACGGTTGGTTTGTTTGTTTATTCAGAACGTTTCATCACGTTCAGACACACGTTCTTAGAGACTGGGAAACAACCCTCTTTTGTCCGCTCTTCACTTGCGAGGCTATATTAGAATAAAACTAGGGCTGGGCGATAAAACGATAACGATAATTATCGCGATATATTTGAATAATCTATATCAATTGATAATTTAAAAAATATCAATACAAATTATTATTATTTTCTTTTGTGTGTGACCTGCAACAGGGCAGTTTTAAAACCCGACAGTGGACAGACTTGTTTTTCTTGCCTGCAACTTAAAGTAATGGCTTTGCTTGTCCAAATGACAATACTGACCAAATTGAGATTTATTTTTCTCTTGTCCATTTATTTTGTTTGCTTTCTAATTTAAAATACAGTTTGAAACCGTCTGTACACAGTAGGATATGTGTGCTAGCAGAGCTAGTCTCCAGTCGCGAGTCACGGTGCACATGTGCAGTGGTTTGTCCACCAAAAAAGTGCCAAAAGATAGAAAAGGAACTAGCAGAGCCAGAACTATTCAACTCCCCTGGTGCCACAGCCAGCAGAGAAGCCGGTTTACTTTCGCTTTCAAACCAGCTGCAGCCTGAGAACTGGAGTGTGAGGGGCTGTACCAAAATTTGGCGGCAACGACAAAGACATCTGTTGTTTAAAAAAAAAAAAAAGTATACTTATAACAATATCGATAATTATATGTGATATCAAGTGATATGATAATTTTTTGCCATATCGCCCAGCCCTAAATAAAACGAATTAGATTAAAATGTAATAGAATAAAATGTATTAGATTAAAATGTATTAGAAAATGTATTAGATTAAAATGTATTAGAATCAAATGTATTAGATTCAAAAGTATTAGATTCAAATGTATTAGATTCAAAAGTATTAGATTCAAAAGTATTAGATTCAAATATATTTGATTCAAAATGTGTCATCATACAGCTCAAGTACAGTACCTGCAACATGTTAGATCATCTGCAGTCAGTTTTCAGAAGGAGTGGACAACAGAGTGCAGGTCATAGGTCACCACACTATAGATATAGAGGATGGCAGAGCGGAGGTCATAGGTCACCACACTATAGATATAGAGGATGGCAGAGCGGAGGTCATAGGTCACCACTAGGGATGTCCGATATTATCGGCCGATATCGGCATTAAAATGTGATATCGGAAAATATCGGTATTACATTTTTTTTTTTACATTTCTATAACCTTTATTTACCCAGGCAAGCAAGTAAGAACAAATTCAGATTTTATTTATTGTCAAAAGTATGCATAATGTTGTGTTAATTCCACAACAAGAGATATGTAATGTTAATTACCTGAAATTATTCCATTTTTTGGGGGGGGGGAAACCCTGCATATATCGGTATCAGTTGATATCTGTATCGGAAAATAAGAGTTGGACAATATCGGTATATCGGTATCGGTAAAAAAGCCAATATCGAGCATCCCTAGTCACCACACTATAGATATAGAGGACGGCAGAGCGGAGGTCATAGGTCACCACACTATAGATATAGAGGACGGCAGAGCGGAGGTCATAGGTCACCACACTATAGATATAGAGGACGGCAGAGCGGAGGTCATAGGTCACCACACTATAGATATAGAGAATGACAGAGCAGAGGTCATAGGTCACCACACTATAGATATAGAGCAGTGGTTCCCAAACTGTGGTGCGCGCACCCCTTGTGGTGCGCGAGCGCCCTCTAGGTGGTGCGTGACATGAAAAGGCTAATGGTGGTAAATAATTTTTTTTCTTTTTGATTTTTTTACAATACAATTTCATAAAAATCTTAGTCAAACCTTTAGTATTATGGATATTAAACATGCTGGCAAAGTACATGCATCCATGTTGTCGTGAACATTTTAATTAAATAAAGAAATTCCCTATCCATAGTTGCCGTGGGAAGAGATAAAATAAAAAATTAAATCTGTGCACGGAGACCAGCAACAATTTTTTCTAACAGAAACCCATTGGGGGGTGCGTTAGCTAGGTCGGGAGGTGACAGGGGGTGCACGGTCAAAAAAGTTTGGGAACCGCTGATATAGAGGATGACAGAATGCAGGTCACAGAAGAAGAATAGAAGAAGAAGAATGATCTAGGTGCTAGCCGTCACACAGTCCTAGATCATAAAAACAGTCCTAAACACAGTATTAAATATAAAAACAAGAGTAGGGCATAAATAGACATAACATAAACATAAACAGGGGGGTGTAAAAGATAATTGCACTATCCCTTAGTGTTGTGTGTGTGTGTGCGTGTGCGTGGGAGGGGGGGGGGGGGGTGCAGGGGAGATTGTCGTTTTAAATTTTAGCTGAGTTTAGTGCACATATGGCCCTGGGATAAAAACTAAACTTCAGTCTGTTAGTCCGGGTGGGCATGACGCTGAAACACCTGCCCGAGCGCAGCCGTACGAGGTGTTTGTTGCCCGGGTGGTGTGGGTCTTTCAGTATTTTGACTGCTTTCTTAAGACAGCGGGAGTTGTATAGTTCTTCCAGTGAGTGAGGGGAGAGGGCAGCCGATGATTTTCTGGGCCGAGTCGACGACCCTCTGGAGCGCCTTCCTCTCAGCGGCTGTGCAGCTGAGGAACCACACGTTGATTCAGTACTAGGTGAGGATGCTTTATAGGTCACCACACTGAAGAGCCTTTACGTCGATCTTGTTCCATTCCCTCAACAGCCAGAACAACACTACGAAGGGTGAGCTTGCGTTTCGATGCATCGGGTCATTCTAGAGACTGCAAGTGTTCCTCTGTGATATCCGATACTCCAGATCCGTCTCCTACAAAGCGAGCTGTCACAGCTGATTTTCCAAAGGGAAAACACAACAGTCATTGTTTGGCTCTTAATTAAAGACTGAATCAACTCTGGATAATCTAATTGGACGAGAGCATCGTGTGGTGCGTTTGATCAGCCTTCGCTCCTCTGGCACGAGAAGCCATATTAAAAAAGGGACACTTCACCAAGAAATAACCATGATTTATTTTGCACATAATCTCACACACATCCAAAGACAGTTTTGCACACTTTGATTTAGTTTGACAGTTATTGAGAGTAAATTAGTTTGAATATGGGTGATGTCATGGGGGACATTGAATCCATGTGCTGGGTTAATTACAGCTCAATAAAATGATATGGTATTTGTCCCTATAAGACAAGATGATTTCATTGAGCTGTAATTGACACAAGGTTTCAATGTCCAATGTTCAATGAATGGTGACCATATTCAAACTCTGTTACTTTCAATAACTGTCAAACTAAATTAAAGCGTGCAGAACAGAGTTTTTGGATGTGTGCGAGATTATGTGCGAAATAAACCGGCATTATGTTTCGTGAAGTGCCCCTTTAAATGTTACTTGTCCTTTCAGACAAGTTATGTTTTTATTGATTTTTGCTACCGGGCAGTCCGGTAGAGAGAGGAGGAATGGGAGATAGACCGGGGAAGACATTCGGCAAAGATCACCGGGTCCGGGAGTCGAACCCGGGTCGGCCGTGTTGCACCGTAGTGCTGTATGCGGTGCACCACTCAGTGCCAAAGATGAGTTAAGTCGGTTCTGGGCCCATGTCGTTCAGTGCCAAAAACGACTTGAGTCGCTTCTGGGTAGTTTTTCCTTTTTTCCCGATATTTTTATTCATTATTCACCCAGGGAGCCTGTTGTTACCATAGGGAATGAGTCCGAGGTCGCCAAAGTGCAATACCGGCTGCATCCAGCTTGAGCACCCTTTGAAACCTTGTATCGGCCTGTGGGTCGATCTAATGGGTCCGGATAGTTTTTCTTTTTTTGCTCAAGCTCAGCGGTTATAACGGTCGATTGAGAAGAATTAAATGCTCCCGACGCATGATGTGTGGTGGATTATGTTGGCGACACGATGGACATCACTACTTGGAATCGCGATCAGATAATTGGAATATTCTTTTTGGGGTACATCCTAGTCAAGGTAAGGGCTATATGATATCAATCTTGCATTGATCCAAGCATGTCTTCAGCTTTATCCGAGCTGTAACGTTAGTCCACAACGTATGCCGTTGGTGGCGATCAAAGCATCAAAAAACTACCCCCCCCCCCCCTTTCATGCATTCATGATGAAACATAATACCTCTGATATAGATTTGATTTGAGAATAATAGCGGGTCCAGGCAAGAAACGGCAACGGTTATAGTATAATATCATTATAGAGAATCATTAAAGACTCCAGTCACCCGAACAACTGCCTCTTTGAACTGCTGCGGTCAGGCAAGCGATACAGGAGTCTCAAGGCGAGCACAGAAAGACTCAGAAGAAGCTTCTATCCCCAGGCCATCAGGCTGCTAAACGAACAATGAATGAACACTACACAACAACAACCACCAAACGCACATAGCACACACATCCACACGCACACACTCACTTTAAACAAACACACTGTAGCACCCACTCCACACACTTATAGCACACACCCACTTTAAACAAACACACTGTAGCACCCACTCCCCACACTTTATATTTATGGATGAAGGATTGCACTACAACTCGTACACCTTACTGTAAATTGTACCTAAAATTGTACCTCATCCCATTTCTGCTTTGCACTAGATAGTACTGTACATTAGTACACTGCATAGTATTGTGTATTGTATATTATATGGTAACTCAGAACATTGTACATATGTCTATACCGAACACTGACCTCATTTTCTTCTTCTAAATTCATGCTATATTATGTTATTATGTTATTTGATACTATCTTGTCTAGCACAGTCTCTGGAGCGTAACAGTAAGAAGCATTTTGTATGAAAGTATCCTGTACTTCTGTATGACAACTATTAAAGAACTTGACTTGAACTTGATAATACGGCTATTCCTCAGCATTTCAGGAATTACCCCAGACCGATCTAAAAACATACTTATATTCACCACAGTATAACACGCAAAGGTATGCATGGAAAAATTCTCTCTTTTTTGCATCTTGACCGGAAGAAAGTCACTGGCAAATGACCATAGTATTGTATCCATAGCTATAATATAGAATATAGTTATAGCTCTACAAACAAGGTGACGGATTCCTATCTATCTACCGTTGGCGTTGCTACAGAGGGCTGCATCTAATGGCTGGCACTGAAAGTGTTAACATTATGGATGTTCGATATTGGCTTTTTTACCGATATTGTCCAACTGTTAATTTCCGATACCGATATCAACTGATACCGATATATGCAGGGTTCCCCCCCCAAAAAAAGGTATAATTTCAGGTAATTAACATTACATATCTCTTGTCGTGGAATTAACACAACATTATGCATACTTTTGAGAATAAATTAAATAAGAATGTGTTCTTACTTGCTTGCCTGGGTAAATAAAAGATTAAATAAATGTTAAAAAAAAAAAAAACGATACCGATAATTTCCAATATGACATTTTAATGCCAATATCGGCCGCCAATATCGGCCGATAATATCGGACATCCCTAGTTAACATAACATTATTAGAGCCGTCATCAACTTAAACAATTCTTAGTAGACATCCTTATATAATCCTTTTTACACGTCTGTAGATACTATATCTATACATATCCCTTACCTACTATTACTAGTTACGCTGCTGACCAGTACGACTTACTACCATAGTGTCTTTATACCTGTATCACTGAACATATTAATACTACAACTCCGTACATACTGTTCATCTGATCAGCACTATACTAAGTAGTACTGATTTATATATATTTATACCAGTTTATTCACCTGTACATGTACATTGTATATTACTATTGCACTGTACGGTGCTTGGATGACAAACTTATTTTCGTTGTACTGTACTTGTGCTGTATGATGCAAACACATTTCAATCTAATCTGATCGTAGTCACGAGACGCATGACGACACAACGACTAATCGGTGCGTTGAGTTTAACCCTTTCACTGCGACGGGCGGCTACGTGGCGTAGTGGGCAAGGCGCTCGCCACGAATGCAGAGACGCTGGGCTCGCCTGTTCGAGCCCAGCGCTCCACATTGCTTTCAGTTTAGCTGGTCGTTCATACTAATACACATTGGCCGTATTAGGGGGTGGGAAACTGATGGGTGGGGATCGGGCGTTGTGGACAGCGACTCCTACAGGTCGGTTGGTGCGCCTGCGCAGTAGAATCAGGAAGTGTCGGGGGCAGCGTGAGCCTCCCACGCGTTACTCCTCGCCACTGAGAGATCGAGCTGCGCAGGTGAAAATATGCGACTGCTGTTACCTCAAGTACCGGAGGGGACTTGTGCTATGTATGACTTAGTCCACATTGCAGCCGGCTTGTGGGAGGCAAGAAACAGCGTTCGTGACAGGGGAGGGTTGAATTGGATGATACGAAATTGGGATGGGAGAAAATATAGAAAATGGGAGAAAAAGTGGATACAAAAAAAATAAAAAAATTCACTGACAATACAGAAGGTTAACCCTTTCACTACCACACTACATAAGGTTAACCCTTTCACTACCACACTACATAAGGTTAACCCTTTCACTACCACACTACAGAAGGTTAACCTTTCACTACCACACTACAGAAGGTTAACCATTTCACTACCACACTACACCCTTTCACTACCACACTACAGAAGGTTAACCTTTCACTACCACACCACAGAAGGTTAACCATTTCACTACCACACTACAGAAGGTTAACCTTTCACTACCACACTACAGAAGGTTAACCCTTTCACTACCACACTACAGAAGGTTAACCCTTTCACTACCACACTACATAAGGTTAACCCTTTCATTACCACACTACATAAGGTTAACCCTTTCACTACCACACTACAGAAGGTTAACCTTTCACTACCAGACTACAGAAGGTTAACCCTTTCACTACCACACTACACCCTTTCACTACCACACTACAGAAGGTTAACCTTTCACTACCACACCACAGAAGGTTAACCATTTCACTACCACACTACAGAAGGTTAACCTTTCACTACCACACTACAGAAGGTTAACCCTTTCACTACCACACTACAGAAGGTTAACCCTTCACTACCACACTACAGAAGGTTAACCCTTTCACTACCACACTACACCCTTTCACTACCACACTACAGAAGGTTAACCTTTCACTACCACACTACAGAAGGTTAACCATTTCACTACCACACTACAGAAGGTTAACCTTTCACTACCACACTACAGAAGGTTAACCCTTTCACTACCACACTACAGACGGTTAACCCTTTCACTACCACACCAGACGGTTAACCTTCTGTATTGTCGCAGTGAAAGGGTTAACCATTTGGTAGTGTGGTAGTGAAAGGGTTAACCATTTGGTAGTGTGGTAGTGAAAGGGTTAACCAACACATCTGTTGAACTTCCGTGCAGAAGCACCTCTAGTGATTAACGAATCGTTAAGAGCGTAAATAATTGCGCAGAGCGTTGAGCGACCGAGCGCTCGACAGGATCCGACAGGTTTCCAGGACTCACATTTTGCTCTTGATCTTCCTCTGCCTCTTGGCCTTGGCCTCGTAGTAGGACTGCAGCACTCGGGCTTTCTGCAGCTCTGCACGCCGGATCTTCGCCTGCCAAGAGAATTCCTCCTGAGTATTTTTTTCAAGTAACAGTTTTGAACCCAATGCCCCCGAAACGCACACAACCCAGAGAGAAGAAGCACACAGCGGTGGAGCAATACCACTGCATGAGGCAACGCGAGACACAGCGGCCCAGAGGAGAGGACAATAAAAAGACAAGTACATGCGACGGTAAACAACCCGGTAAAACAAATAACCCTGGCTAGCTTCTTCCTGAGAGCCATCACTGAACTGATCACCCCCCCCCCCCTATTGCCACCACATCTACACCTACCTCACTATAATATATACTTTTATGTGCAATATGACAGATGTTGGGACATGTGCAATAATGGTATTCATTCATGTGCAATATTTTCTGCCAATGTGCAATATTTTTGTTCTACTGTGATGATTTTGCAATGCTTTTTTTTTTTAAACCTTTTTAATGTTCCTGTGAATAAGTGCATACAGTATGTAGCAGAGGGTGTGAGTGGGTACATGAATGTGTGGTGTGTCAGTGAGCATGGGTACAACTAGGCCTGTCACGATAACACATTTTGCTGGGCGATTAATTGTCCCAGAAAATATTGCGATAAGCGATATTATTGCGGTTTTGAGAGATACATTTTTTTTGAGAAATGTATTTCCCAAAAGTTTTCAATTAACCTTTTTATTATTTTTTTACTAATATAATAATAGCATAATAATGCAAGGAAACCGTTTCAAAGTGCAATAAACTTTTATTTAACATTGGAAGACATTTTAAATATCCTAAATAAAAAAAATGCTCAGTTTGATTGTTTATTATAAAACAAACTGAAACTGGAAACAAGCCCTCTGTCTGGCTTTTTGTGTCATCCTTTTAACATGTACATGTATTATTAATGTACCTTGTGGTACCATGTACAAAATGTTATGAATAAAAAGGCAGTGAAACAATAATCAAATAAACACCAAAATATATACTATCTCTATTGGAATGGAGACTTCAGCACAGGATAAACTAGGGATGGGCAAAAATAATCCAGATCGATTGATCACATGATGTACTCGAGTTCTCGTGGAGGAAAATAAACGTCTTTTCCGGTGTTTTAGACTTTTATTTTGAAACCCACCCACCGGTCCGGAGCGGAAGTATTGTTGTTATTATCCTAGCAGAACCTATGAGAGGACAACTTGTCTCGTTCGGTTCTGTGTTTTTGAGCTAATGATAAAACAAATGTTGAGATTGTTGGTGAACAACTAACTTTAGGTTAGTTTTAACGTTAGCTACTAACGTTAGATGCAGCTACTACAGGCAATCAACGATGAGGAGGAAGCGTCAAAGCCGTATATAATAGAATAGTAGCCCTGTGGTGCGTAGGCACGACTCGAAACTACCTGTTATAATAAATTAATTCATGTTTAACTTGTCCCTGTGTGCAGTCCTTTGACTAGCCCCACCCGTTCATTGTAAACAATGATGCATGTAATTGTATTAACGTTATTCTGTGTTGTAGCTATGCTATACATTGTATTTCGTTTGTTAGCTATTTAGCTAATGTTGATCAACGCTAGATCTTTAATCTTTATTTAGCAGTCCAGTTTCTCCGGGCAGTAGCGAGTAACTACTTGGGTCTAAAAACAGCTACACTACAAAGAACGCTACTTGGTTAAAAGGAGCAACACTATTGAGAAATGTAGTTAAGCTATGTGGCGTTACTAGTGCCCCACGGAGCTCCCGTGCTGTACTCTGTAGTAAGGCCAGCGGCGCCCCACATGGAGAGTGACTGACAAGGGGTACTGGTTCCGCCTCATTAAAACAAACGCGCAAATAGCAATTAATCGCGCCCGTCAAAATCATTGCATTCATTTTAATTATCACGCCGATTAATCAATTTATTGCTTATCGCGGCAGGCCTAGGTACAACAAATGTATGTATGGTAGTGTGTCTATGGGTACATCATGGATGTGTTGTGTGGTAGAGTGGGTATGTAGGTATCGTTATTTTAGGTGCTGCAAAAAACAATCTCGTGCAATGACAATAAAGCTTTCTACTTCTACTAAATACCCCAGGGTGTACTTCATCATCTGCACGTTTACCATGGATTACAGTAAGTCACTTAAACACACAACAATTTCTCACCCTAAGATGTATAAGAGTTCTGATTATTATTACTGAACTGCATTCACTATGGCAACTGTTCAGTGTAAATGTTCTTCCTCTTCATATTATTATTCTATACACGATGCACTCTCCTGCGTGTATCTCACGAATCCAATCGATTTAGATTCCAGGGTGTCTACGGGAATCAGCTAGTTACATCGGATACTTTTTAAAGAGCTCGTAATGCCACCGTTTAATTAGATTTAAGGTCAATTTTGCAATAAAAAATAAGCACCAAATCCGAATATGTAAGCATTAGCTATTCATAATGAGTAAATATCCATATGAAGAAATATGTTGATTAATGTGAAACAAAATATTGTCCTCAATGATATTAATCACTAAAACAGTCTTATAGCCAGAGTCTGAAATTTAACTTTTTGTCTCACTTGCCAAGGATTCTTTTTCATAATAGTGTACTGGGCTACTTGTAAGGCTACTGAGGCTTCTGTGGTTGGGCTGGCCTTGTTTAAGCTAAGCCTTGTTTAAGCTAGGCCGTGTTTAAGCTAGGCCTATATCAAGGTAGAATGCCAGTTTCCATGCCACGTCATCTAGTCATTTCCATGCTGTATCCTGAATTTCCCCAAGGGGATCAATAAAGGAATATCTTATCTTATGTATAAACTATGAAACAGAGAAACATGATACATGATCATGATGGGTGTGTTTCATACAGGTGAACAGGTAAATCCATAGATGCTAAATCAGACCTGTCACGTTTAGCCTACAGGCAGTCTGTCAAAACGCATCTAGTCACCCTCCCCCTCGTGGGCTGGTCTGATGACTGCTCCACTGTTTACAGCTGGAGGAAGGTGTGAAAGGGGTCCGTCTCAACCAGGTTTCACCAGGTTCTAAAGACAATGGATACCCTGGCTAGTGGAGACAAGGCCACAGCACAGCCAACCCCTGGCTAGTGGAGACCAGACAGGCCACAGCACAGCTAACTCCTGGCTAGTGGAGACCAGACAGGCCACAGCACAGCTAAACCCTGGCTAGTGGTGACCAGACAGGGCACAGCACAGCTAAACCCTGGCTAGTGGTGACCAGACAGGGCACAGCACGGCTAAACATTGGCTAGTGGAGACGAGGCCACAGAACGTAACACTGGCTAGTGGAGACAAGGCCACAGCACGGCTAAACCCTGGCTAGTGGAGACAAGGCGACAGCACAGCTAACCCCTGACTAGGAGACAAGGCTACAGTATGGCTACACCATGGCTAGTGGAGACGAGGCTACAGTACGGCTAAACCCTGGCTAGTGGAGACGAGGCGACAGTACGGCTAAACCCTGACTAGGAGACAAGGCTACAGTATGGCTACACCATGGCTAGTGGAGACGAGGCTACAGTACGGCTAAACCCTGGCTAGTGGAGACGAGGCGACAGTACGGCTAAACCCTGGCTAGTGGAGATGAGGCTACAGTATGGCTAACCCCTGACTAGGAGACAAGGCTACAGTATGGCTACACCATGGCTAGTGGAGACGAGGCGACAGTACGGCTAAACCCTGGCTAGTGGAGATGAGGCTACAGTACGGCTAAACCCTGGCTAGTGGAGACAAGGCTACAGTATGGCTAAACCCTGGCTAGTGGAGACGAGGCTACAGTACGGCTAAACCCTGGCTAGTGGAGATGAGGCTACAGTATGGCTAAACCCTGGCTAGTGGAGACGAGGCTACAGTACGGCTAAACCCTGGCTAGTGGAGACGAGGCTACAGTACGGCTAAACCCTGGCTAGTGGAGACAAGGCTACAGTACGGCTAAACCCTGGCTAGTGGAGACGAGGCTACAGTACGGCTAAACCCTGGCTAGTGGAGACGAGGCTACAGTACGGCTAAACCCTGGCTAGTGGAGATGAGGCTACAGTATGGCTAAACCCTGGCTAGTGGAGACGAGGCTACAGTACGGCTAAACCCTGGCTAGTGGAGACAAGGCTACAGTACGGCTAAACCGTGGCTAGTGGAGACAGGGCTACAGTACGGCTAAACCGTGGCTAGTGGAGACGGGGCTACAGTACGGCTAAACCCTGGCTAGTGGAGACGAGGCATTAGTTGTTTACATTAATCATACATATAACCCCGTTCCCTGCTGGCATCCAGGCCTCTAGCTTGGCTTGCTGGACCCCCTGCAATTTGCCCCAACAGGTCCACGGAGGACGCCATAGCCCATGTGCTGCACACAGCAGCATCACACCTGGACAAGAGGCAGGGGAACTATGTGAGAATGCTATTCAACAGCAGCTATACAGCTCAGCATTCAATACCATAGTCCCCTCCAAACTCATAGCCAAGCTCAGGGACCTGGGCTTGAACTATGACCTCTGCCAGTGGGTCTTGGACGTCCTGATGGGCAGACCCCAGGTGGTGAGAGCAGGCAACTGCACCTCCTCATCCATCACTCTCAACAGAGGGGCCCCCCAGGGCTGTGTCCTGAGTCCCCTCCTCTACTCCCCGTTAGTGTTGTCACGATACTGGAATTTCGAACTTCGATACGATACCTTGAAAAGTATCGATATTCGATACCATTTTCGATACCATGAAAATACAAAATCTATAATTAAAAAATATATATATGATTATTTTTTACAAATTTTGCTTTTGTTGCTGGTTGATTCTCCTCAGCTTCTCTCTGGTACTATAAGGGCCCGCGTCCACCTGGCTCACAAAAACACTGATAGTGCGCCGGCAGCGCTGGCATGAAGCGCATCTTGTAGATGACAGAAAGAAATCTACAGCCATCCTTTTATCGTTTTTTCATGCCGCGGTTTTGCACATATTATAGCATATTTTAATAACTTTATTGTATATTAATTATATATATAGTTATTGCCTGACACCACAGTTCGCCCTTTGCTTTTTATTAGCTTTTTAGTAGTGTATTCGTGTAGTTATTATTATTAGTGTATTTGTGTTTTGTCGCGAATCTCAATGCCCCGTCTACTGTGGGAGACAGCCAAGACAGGCAGGCAGCTCCGGTGTCAGGTTACAAACAGAGTGGTAGATATGAATGGCTGTGATTGGTTGTCTGAAAATGAGCTAAGCACATCGCACATCGGCCGCATACGCTCTCTCCCCATTGGGATACATTGAAAAAAGACGCGTGCGGTCATAAATATGAGGCAGGTGGACGCGAGCCCTAAGAGAAGATAAATATAACACGTTTAAAACCCTTTGTTTCTCTTTAGATCAGACATTTAAAAATAACTAAATGATCTAATCTAAATCAAATCAAACCCCCCCTCTTAAAAACAAAAACCTGTGTTTAACCTAGCCATCTATAAAACATCATGCTAAAACTGTGAAACAAATGTCCTACTCCCCTAAAGAAAGAAATACATAGCAAACATGACTCAGTTATGCAATAGTGCTGCTGCTTTTTATTTGGTTAAAATATTTTAGTTAATAAGACTAAAAGACTACAATATGCCTACAACAATTTCATGATGGCTTCCGGTTTCCGGTTTGCGGAGCTATGCTCGGATCATTAACGTTACATTTTCAACAAGATTGCTGCTAATTAAACACTTCATGGAAACGGGGTAACGTTAACGTTATGTCGAGTTCATACGTGTAGTGTAGTATGAACTCGACATAACGTTAACGTTACTCCGTTTCCATGAAGTAATTATAAGGTGGCCAGCTAGCTAGCATAAGCTAACGGAAGAACGATTAGCTAACGTTAGCTAATAGCTGTAACGTTACTAACAACGAATCAGCTGTTGATATTATGAGCCATCAGTAGACAACGTCTCATGTATTAAACTAAAGTTAATGGTTTAATGTTTAATGCTTTGTTGACAAGAAGACACTGAAGACGGGTCTCTGAGGGGAGGAGGAGGGGCAAGCGTGCTCTGCAGCAGCGTGTGTCTGTCAACAACTTGCGGTAGAAGACTGCGAGCAAGCCAGCTGGTATCGATACTGCAGAAAGTATCGATATTGCGGGAAATGAGTATCGAAACCGTTTTAAATATTCAGAATCTATATGTATTGATTTTTCGATATTTTTGACAACACTACTCCCTGTACACACATGCACAGCGGAACAACAACACAATCATCAAATTTGCTGACGACACAGTAGTGGTGGGCCTGATCTCTGCAAACGACGAGAGGGCCTACCTGGAAGAGGTAAAGGTTCTAGCGGGATGGTGTCAAGAGAACAGCCTCTCCCTGAACGTCAGCAAAACAAAGGAGATGATTGTGGACTTTAGGAGGTCGGGGGTCAGGGACTACAGCCCCCTCAGCATCGATGGGGCACCGGTTGAGAGAGTGAACAGTTTTTAGTACCTCGGAGTCCACATATCCGAGGACTTGACATGGACCACACACATTGACAGTGTTATCAAGAAGGCACAACAACGCCTCTACTTCCTGAGGCGCTTAAGGAAGTTCAACGTGAGTCAGAAGATCCTCAAGAACTTCTACTCATGCACAATAGAGAGCATCCTGACTGGCAATATCATCTCCTGGTTTGGGAATAGCACTGCACAAGACCGCAGCAGACTACAGAGAGTGGCCCGTTCAGCCGAACGCACAATTGGAGGGGGGCTTCCCACTCTCCAAGGCATTTACAACAAGCGGTGCATGGGCAAGGCTAAGAGAATAATCAAAGACTCCAGCCACCCAAACAACTGCTTCTTTGAACTGCTGCCGCTGCGGTCAGGCAAGCGATACCGGAGTCTCATGGCAAGCACAGAGAGACTCAGAAGGAGCTTCTATCCCCAGGCCATAAAGATGCCCAATGAACAATGATTGAACAATGAACAATAACAGGCCACCAACACACCCACAGCACACACACACTCACTTTAAATAAACCACACTGTAGCACCCACTTTACCACACTTTACTCTTTTACACTTTACACTTTATATTTATATTATTGGTAAGGGAATTGCACATCTCTCATTCCTTATTGCACCTCACCACCACAAGCTAAGCTATACCTCACCATTTTTGTACGAGATGTACATACTGTATATAGAGGTATACTGAACAATTGTTGTTTACACTTGTTTTTACTTGACTTCTTGACTTTCTATTTTATACTTATT
Source organism: Notolepis coatsorum (assembly GCF_963971535.1). Classification (NCBI taxonomy): domain Eukaryota; kingdom Metazoa; phylum Chordata; class Actinopteri; order Aulopiformes; family Paralepididae; genus Notolepis; species Notolepis coatsorum. The sequence continues at coordinate 138,077,267 of NC_140172.1, forward strand.
TATACCATCTTGTTATTATCTAGCACACTCTCAGGAGAAAAACAGAAAGAAACATTTCATGCAAAGTATTCTGTATTTCTGTATGACAAATAATAAAGAAACAACTTGCCTGCTCTCATTTCCTCCACACCTACATGTAAATATATTTGTTGATTAAAGCTGTTGTTGTTGTTGTTGTTGTTGTTGTTGTTGTTGTTGTTGTTGTTGTCGACTCACCTCATCCAGGCTCATGGCCCTCATGGAGGCCTCCTCCACCGGGGTCAACACGGGGTCGTGGATGGGCTGCTTGTTGGCGTTCAGGAGGCTGAAGATCTCCTGCTCTAGAGGAGTCTGAGCCTGTGGACAGAAGAGCACTCGTTCTTATCTGTCCAGTTTGCGTCTATTCGAATACCAACCGGTTCATGCTTCCGCATTCGCGTTTTGCAAATCTGATTGGCCACTGCCGTTTCTGGTCATGCGACATGTGCGCCCAATCGCGTGACGCGCCCATTTCCGCCTCAACCAGCAGCAAACTACCTAACGCCTAGTTTATCACTGGTTAAGCTTAGGCGACTCTGTCGAAGTTGGTTAAGGTTAGAGTTTGGAATCAGGGCTGGCGTTCTATCGCCCTGCTCTAAGACAAACTCTAACCAACTTCGAAAGAGTGCCTAAGCTTAACCGGCGAAAGAACTTGCCGTCACACGATTGGTGCGACCAGAAACGGCAGTGGCCAATCAGAGTGCAAAATGTGAACGCGGAAGCATGAACTGGTTGGTATTCGAATACAGGCGTCCAGTTCAGACATGATTACACAAGAGCCCTGAGTTTCCACTCACAGATCAGAGACAGATCAGAGATCAGAGACAGATCAGAGGCAGATCAGAGGCAGATCAGAGACAGATCAGAGGCAGATCAGAGACAGATCAGAGGCAGATCTGCTCTGTCCTCACGATTCTGCACTGGATTGTTAGGTGTGAACCGTTGGAGACGTGAGAGAGACTCTCCGATGCCAAACAAACAGCAGGGGAGTTATCAGGCTCAAATATCCTCCAGAGTTGTGTACATGAGACTGATGTAATAAGATGTTGATTGACTATTTTATGTTCATAATGTATTTTATATATACTTTTTTTTTAATTAATTTCACTTCAATCATTCATTGTATCTTCAGTGTTGAATACATTGTTTGTACACATGTTTGATTTCCTTCATGCCTTGTTTTTTTTCTTATTTTAATTGTATTACTAATTACATTCTGTATTTGTATTCTGTTATTACTATATTATTTATGAATTTATTATGAATTTTATTATCAATTTCCCCCGAGGGGATCAATAAAGGATTATCTTATCTTATTTTCTTGGAAAGACTAGCGGTCATCAATTTGACAGCTAACAGTAATTCTAATAAACGATAAACAAACATAAAACAAAGCAAACTACAGGTTCATCCAGTGGGTGTTTTTTCCTTGAAATGCACGTCTTCGGTATATTTAATTTTCATTTCAACCTTTATTTCAACTCCTAAGACACTGGGGTTACTCATTTACAGCTTACAAAACAAGACAGTTTCACACATATAGGCACAATAAATAAAAATAAACCATACAAAATAAACAGACAAGTCGACACACAGTGGTCAGATCATACTTAATTTTTTATCTGCACTATCATTTTATTGCCTATATTTATGTCTTTCTACCATTACCCCGCTCATACCTGCACCTCCCCTCCCCCCTCCCTCATGCTGCTATGACGCCTGAATTTCCCCAAGGGGATCAATAAAGGAATATCTTATCTTATCTTTTAAATGCAGCAAAAGAAAGAAAAACCTTCAGCTTCAGAGTCAGTTGGAGGACATTCCAGGTGTTGGAAAAAGCTATTTTCCTAGTTCAGAGCAAACTGGAGGAACCGTATCCCCTTGTATATTTGTAACTTTTAAATCAAGTGGACTAACTACAAGTCACCAGGAGGAGGCGCTACACTCCTGAACGGGGGTTAAGAGGGAACCTCAGCGTTTTTACATTGGTTTATTTCATCACCACATTGGGAGAGAAGGGTTCTGTGTATGCGGGGGTCTCCAGTGTTAATCCACACCACACCACGCAGAAAACGGGTTTAACCATCCACAACAGAAAACAGCGTTTCCTACACTTGATTCTTCTCTCAGACCGACATAGTGTCTTGGAACATAGCCAGAGACATCGTGTCAGTTTGAAGCAGAGCAAATGCGTGAGGCCTTCTTGCTCTGAGGCAACAGTACTAACCACTGCTGTGGTTGGAACCCAGAACCTTCTCACCACCCGTGGTTAGAATGTTTGTCTGCATGTTGTGGATTAACTCTGTTGTTTCCAGACCCTGTTTTCTGCCCGTCTGAGGCTCCCTGGTTCACTCAGAACCCGGCCAGACCTCGGACCAGGGGACTCGGAGGAGTAAGTGAAGGCTACGCATTACAGTATTACATATAACTTAGGTCGCTTTCACATATAGTTTTGGTGGACTCGGTGCGGTTCTGGGGGTGAAGTTGCAACATTGTTGCATTCTTCATTTGGTTCGCCTGCTTTCACACAGATATCTGTCAGGCGGACCGAGACCTTCTGAACAATGTCACGCGGTCGAAAAGGGCGCTTGTCTATTGGACAGTGGAAATGTGTGTGTGGCTGCGATCCTGTGTGTGCGCGCGCGTGTGTGTGTGTGTGTCTGTGTGTGTACTGCGGAGCCCTCCAGATCAGCAGAGCCGAGTTTTGACATGGCATTGATCCATTGTTCTATTGAAGCACATTGCCACCATCCTCTCGCTAAACAACTTGTAGACCACAGTGTTTTTATGAGTGCCCACAAGTAGCTGTTTTAATAATATAATAAGCCGCGCGCCTCGGTAATAATAATAAGCCGCGTTTTTTCTTCCTTCTTCCCAAGATGCACAGACATATATAGATAGATAGATAGAGAGATTAGATGCAGTGTGCTTGTTTTGCAGTGAGTGCTGCGAGCAGTGGTAATAATAATCACTTCCTATATTTGGTTCGCGTTTGGTTCGATGAAGCCGAACCGAGACCTACGTTTTCAGGCGGACTAGAGTTCGCCTGCTTGGTCCGCGGACCGAGTTCGACGCACATTCACACAGACCCGAAAAACCGGACTATCGAATTCTGGTCCGAAAGTCCGGACCAAACAGCCCCTGTGTGAAAGCGACCTTAATGTAAAAAAATATATACAAACTATTAGGGTGTAACAATGCATTGCAATGCATCGATCCTAAGGTGATTCAACGATCACCGATTTGAAAATGTAAGAAGCGATTATAATTTTTTTTGTTTTTGTTTTTAATACTCGATTTTTTATTGACCTATAGTCCATTTCATGCTGAGTGAATCAGTTCCCCCAGCCACATTTGTGTATAATTTTGGGGGGAATTAACTGATCGAAAATGTATCTAATTGCATCGCATCGAATCGTGGTCAAATGGAGATATTTCATGATGCATTGAATCGTTGCCTGAAGAATCGTAATCGAATGAAATCGTTGTGTGGTTGAATCGTTACACCCCTACAAACTATACCTTTAACAACCAACTAAAATGAAAAAGAAAAAGCGAATGTAAGGGCTATTTCGGACTACAGCATATGACGTATATCATGCCAGTTAGGGTACCTTATTTATTCTTACTCATAGTATACATTAAGATTCAAATTCTTTATTGCCATATTTATTGTAACGTATGATATAACTGATAAGGCATACAGACCCTCATATACGGTTTATTTTCCTCATATTTTTATATTCAGAGTTAATTACATTGTTTACACCGTTTATCTTTTCTCATATTTCTATATTCAGATCAAATTTTAGTCATGTCTTTCTACTATTACCCTGCCCATACCTGTACCCCCCCCCTCCCATGTTGCTATGACGCCCAGATTTCCCCCAAGGGGATCAATAAAGGACCATCTTATCTCATGGTATTAATGTCACATAATAAAGTTCAACATCCAAAACCGGATTAACAAAGCATACACAACCTTCATAAGACTTAAATCTAATACACTGTGTATTAATGCTTGAGTATCTTATCGTGTGTTGTCATGTTTGTTTATACGTGTTTAAAAAATAATAAAAAATAAAATACAAAAGACTTAAATCTGGAAGTCAAGCCAATACAGCAACAAAACAAAACTCCGGATCTACCAAAGCTGCGTACTCTCAACACTATTATACAGTGCAGAATGCTGGAAAACCACAGAAAGCAACATCCATAAATTATCCACTTTCCACACCTCATGCCTGCGCAAAATCCTACGTATATTCTGGCCCAAGATCATCTCCAACAATAACCTCCTCAACATTACCCAACAAGATGACATGCACTGTATAATTAATAAACAAAGGTGGACCTGGATTGGCCACGTACTCAGAATGGACACCAATTGGGCGGCTAGGTGGTGCAGTGGGCAAGGCGCTCACCACCAATGCAGGAGACGCTGGGTTCGAGCCCAGCTCTCCGCATTGCTATCAGCTTGGCTGGTCGTTCATACTAATACAATTGGCAGTATTAGGGGGTGGGAAGCTGATGGGTGGGGATCGGACGTTGTGGACAGCGACTCCTACAGGTCGGTTGGTGCGCCTGCGCAGCAGAATCAGGAAGCGACGGGGGCGGCGTGCCCTCCAAACGCAGACCCCCGACGCTGAGAGATCGCGCTGTGCAGGTGAAAAGATGCGACTGCTGCTTCCTCGAGTACCGGAGGGGACACGTGATGTAAGGCTTTGTCCACATTGCAGCCGGCTTGTGGGAGGCATGGCCTAACAGCGTTCGAGACAGGGGAGGGTAGAATTGGACGATACGAAATTGGGATGGGAGAAAAATAGAAAATGGGAGAAAAAGTAGATAAAAAAAATAAAAAATTGACAACAATGCAATCCCAAGAGTCACATTACACTGGACCCCAAGAGTCAAAAGAAAGAAAGGGAGGCCTAAAACGACATGGCATAGGACTATAGAGAAGGAGCTCCAGCAAAACCACCAGAGCTGGGGGACCATAGAGAAGATGGCCAAAGACAGATGCAAGTGGAGAAACTTTGTTGCTGCCCTATGCGCCAGCCGGCGTAATGGGGATAAGTAAGTAAGTAATAAAGTTCAACACAACCCACCTTGATAATGATCAGCAACAAATTTACTTTTAAGAAAAAGTTGAAGGATGCAGTTATGAATGGTGAAATACAGTTGAGTTACTGATTTATTTAGTTAGTATTGTTAGTTTAGTTAGTTAGTTTAGTTAGTATTGTATTTGTGGTTGGAGCCTTTGTGTATTTTTGTTGTTGAGATTTTGAAGATGTTGAGAATGTGCTTAGGCTAATAATAATAATAACTTTATTTGTATAAGGCTAAGGTGTTTCTTATGTTTTTTTGTTACTGTAATGTACTGTAACGTTGTAGGTAGGGGTGCACCGATATGAAAATTGGCCACCGATACCGATACCGATTGTTCAACTAACACAATCGGCCGATACCGATACCGATACCGATAATTGTGGCAAAAAATAAGTATTTTTAATTTTTTTTAATTTTAATTTTTAATTTTTTTTTAATGAAACTACTGTATATTTGTATGTGTGTTTGTATTTGTAGGCCTCTTTACTTACTTAAAAAAGGAAACATCAAGAAATATGTTTATGGTATCACTGATCCCTCTCCCAGTATCGTCTGGCGGCCTGCAGAGGGATACTATTTTCTCAACCAGAGCTTTCAACCAATGCAATGGAACCATTCTGGCGGCCTGCAGCGGGATACTATTCTCTCAACCAGAGCTTTCAACCAATGCAATGGAACCATTTTGATTGACAGTCGATTCGGCCAATTACGCCACACCGCTAGCACCCACCTCCTGCTTACCACCAAGCGTTTATTCATTTTTCTACTTCGGGGCATGCCGCCATTGATCTGCTTGCGAGAATGCGAGTCAAACTTAGAACCACAACAAGCTAATACGTTAGCTGCCAGGCAGTGCCCGCCGACCAGCGTGCTCCACAGGATGGCCAAACGAGACACAATGATTTTACTGCAACACATTTTATAATAAAACAAAGCCTTTCTATACATTTGTCTGGTTGAAAACTTTATTAACAGATTGCAGAATGTGTAGTTGGGTACGGAATGAGCAACGGAATGTAACCGAGCTATGCACGGCTTGCTTGCTATCTTCGGGTAAATACTATGCTGATGTAATTGAACGTGTAACTAACTATAATAACGTTAATGCCACAAAACGAATGTTTGTGTCATTTTAACAGCAGATACTTTCTTAAATGCCATCCTCCCGACAGAGCGGTGTTGATGGGGAGCTCTGATGGATTCGCTTGGTTGTGTTATTAACATTGAACAGCTAACCGAAAGCTAGGGTTAACTAATGTTAAAGGTTTAGCCATAACGTTACGTTGGCTAAAGTTGGGGCTATTCTTAATCCAGTAATAATGGCTGCAGACCTGCAAGCAAAGTACAGCAAGTTGGCAAAGGAGTATTCCAACGTAAATCACATTTTCACCAGTAACGTTAGTCTTCTGCCTCCCGGCTATGAACGGACTCGGAGTAATGCCTTGCTGCTATGGGTAATAATAATATGCTGATGTTATTGTCCGTGTAACACTAACTATATAACGTTAATGCCACAAAACGAATGCCTTGTTAATCATAAATAGTAACTTTGTGACTACCGATACCCGACCGATATATCGGTGCACCCCTAGTTGTAGGTTGTGTGTTAGGAGGACCCCAGGAAGAATAGTCTTTCACCCATGGGTGTGTAGACTAATGTGGATCCATAAACAAACAAACAAACAAACAAACAAACAAACCTTCCAGCCGGCCACCAGCTTCACGATGGTCGGGGGTCCAGACGGCTCCTGGTTCAGAGGGAAGACCAGCTGCTCCGCCTTCTGGTTCTGCTTCACGAGGCTCTGCCAGCGGGACACCTCCACCGCCGTCTTCTGGAACGCCACCTGTCTCTGGATCTGAAGGGACATATTGGACATGGGGGCGGGGTTTAGTGATGAGGAGGCGTACGGCATGACTCATCCCCCCACTCTCCTCCCGCCTCACTGCACTCATCCCCCCTCTCTCCTCCAGCCGGTGACTCATCCCCCCACTCTCCTCCCGTCTCACTGCACTCATCCCCCCACTCTCCTCCAGCCGGTGACTCATCCCCCCACTCTCCTCCAGCCGGTGACTCATCCCCCCACTCTCCTCCCGCCTCACTGCACTCATCCCCCCACTCTCCTCCAGCCGGTGACTCATCCCCCCACTCTCCTCCCGTCTCACTGCACTCATCCCCCCACTCTCCTCCAGCCGGTGACTCATCCCCCCACTCTCCTCCAGCCGGTGACTCATCCCCCCACTCTCCTCCCGCCTCACTGCACTCATCCCCCCACTCTCCTCCCGCCTCACTGCACTCATCCCCCCACTCTCCTCCCGCCTCAGTGCACTCATCCCCCCTCTCTCCTCCCGCCTCACTGCACTCATCCCCCCCACTCTCCTCCAGCCTCACTGCACTCATCCCCCCACTCTCCTCCAGCCTCACTGCACTCATCCCCCCACTCTCCTCCAGCCTCACTGCACTCATCCCCCCACTCTCCTCCAGCCTCACTGCACTCATCCCCCCACTCTGCTCCAGCCTCACTGCACTCATCCCCCCTCTCTCCTCCCGCCTCACTGCACTCATCCCCCCACTCTCCTCCAGCCTCACTGCACTCATCCCCCCACTCTGCTCCAGCCTCACTGCACTCATCCCCCCACTCTCCTCCCGCCTCACTGCACTCATCCCCCCACTCTCCTCAAGCCTCACTGCACTCATCCCCCCACTCTCCTCCCGCCTCACTGCACTCATCCCCCCACTCTCCTCCCGCCTCACTGCACTCATCCCCCCACTCTCCTCCCGCCTCACTGCACTCATCCCCCCTCTCTCCTCCAGCCTCACTGCACTCATCCCCCCTCTCCTCCCACCTCACTGCACTCATCCCCCCACTCTCCTCCCGCCTCAGTGCACTCATCCCCCCACTCTCCTCAAGCCTCACTGCACTCATCCCCCCACTCTCCTCCCGCCTCACTGCACTCATCCCCCCACTCTCCTCCCGCCTCAGTGCACTCATCCCCCCACTCTCCTCCCGCCTCAGTGCACTCATCCCCCCACTCTCCTCCAGCCTCACTGCACTCATCCCCCCACTCTCCTCCCGCCTCAGTGCACTCATCCCCCCATTCTCCTCCAGCCTCACTGCACTCATCCCCCCACTCTCCTCCCGCCTCACTGCACTCATCCCCCCACTCTCCTCCCGCCTCACTGCACTCATCCCCCCACTCTCCTCCCGCCTCACTGCACTCATCCCCCCACTCTCCTCCAGCCTCACTGCACTCATCCCCTCTCCTCCCGCCTCACTGCACTCATCCCCCCACTCTCCTCCCGCCTCAGTGCACTCATCCCCCCACTCTCCTCCCGCCTCAGTGCACTCATCCCCCCACTCTCCTCAAGCCTCACTGCACTCATCCCCCCCACTCTCCTCCAGCCTCACTGCACTCATACCCTTATATATATATATTATATTATTATTTTTGTCCCTGCTGCTCGTTCAGGACACCTCACCCGCTCAGTCTCCTGCTTGCTCAGGGGACACGCGATGGTGGCCTGTCTCTGCTCCAGGTTCTTCAGCTGCTTCTTGGTCTTGGTGGAGATGGCGGGCGTCTTCTCTATGGTCCCGATCAGGTCAGATAGGTGCACTTTGTCCCCTTCACCTTGGGGGACAAGACAATTTCAAATCACAAATAACTATGACAGTGGTTAGCATGACTACAGTGTTTTCAACCTGGGAAATATCATATTCATTTTACATACTTTTCTAGACTTAAAAACAGACTGCATGGATATATACTGTATATACACTCTTCATACTTGTTCATACTTCACTGTTCATTCTTTTTGCACATTACTGCTCAATTGCACAGCCCTTTTTATTCTAGTTAGTGTTTATACTCGACCACATCGTGCACAATTGTACAGCCCTGGCCTATTTTATTTGATAATTATATTCTACTTCTATTTTAATTTAGTTTATATTAAATTTTATTTTATTCTACCTTTTATATTATTCTACCGTAATTGTCTGTCGCAAATCAAATTCCTTGTATGTGTAAACTACTTGGCAATAAAGACCTTTCTGATTCTGACCATCATGTGTATACCGTTTACTTTTACTCATAGTATATACTCTGATTCAAATTATTTATTGCCTATATTTATTGTAACGTATAATATAACCGAACAGACACTCAGGATTCACTGAAATCTACTGTGTTCGCTGTGGAGTACATTTCAATGAGCTTCAGTCAGCTTGTACAGACAGGAGCTCAACCTCATTGACTTTGCATTGGTTTGTGGCTAACTATCTGAAGCTAGTATGAGGAACAGCTTGGTTTGTGGCTAACTATCTGAAGCTAGTATGAGGAACAGCTTGGTTTGCGGCTAACTATCTGAAGCTAGTATGAGGAACAGCTTGGTTTGTGGCTAACTATCTGAAGCTAGTATGAGGAACAGCTTGGTTTGTGGCTAAATATCCAGAGTTAGTATGAGGAACAGCATAGTTTGTGGCTAACTATCTGAAGCTAGTAGGAACAGCATGGTTTGTGGCTAACTATTTGGAGCTAGTATGAGGAACAGCATGGTTTGTGGCTAACTATCTGGAGCTAGTATGAGGAACAGCATGGCTTGTGGCTAACTATCTGAAGCTAGTATGAAGAACAGCATGGCTTGTCGCTAACTATCTGGAGCTAGTATGAAGAACAGCATGGTTTGTGGCTAACTATTTGGAGCTAGTATGAGGAACAGCATGGTTTGTGGCTAACTATTTGGAGCTAGTATGAGGAACAGCATGATTTGTGCTGAGTAATGATTCTATGATTCTTTTAGGAGTAAGGCCAAGCAGTAGTCTGACCCAGTTTGTTTTGTGATGTTTGTAGCCTTGTTTTTAGGGCCTTTGAGGTGATTTGGTACCATGAGGTGCAAGCATAGTCGTAAAACCCTTGAATGAGTGCTCCTGTTAGAGTCTTCAAGGTATTCTTATTTACCAGAGCGGTTCTCTCCCCTCCAGGTAGGATTGCATCCAGCTCACTGATGAACTCTCAAAACCAATTGCTTTTAGCTTGTCAATCAGAATAGAGTGATTGATTGACAGTGTCAAAGGCCTTTTGGAGGTCCAGCATGACCATGTATTTGGCCGCGTCCACCTCGTGTTTGATGTGGTCGTTCAAATAGAGAAGGCATGAGTCAGTGGAATGGGATGTTCTGAAGGCAGATTGGAATTCGTAGATTAGCTTTTTTTCCGCAAGGTACTTTTCGACCTGTTCGTAGAAAGTTTTCCCCATAACTTTCAAGATGGAGGTAAGAATAGAAACAGGGCGGTAGTTGCCTGGGTCTAATTTGCTGCCTTTTTTGTGCAGGGGGGTCACTCTCGCAATTTTGAAATCTTTGGGGACGTGTCCCTGTTTTATGGAGAGGTTTATTATTGGGGTGATGGTGGCTGCTGAGTCTCTGAGGAATTTGGAGGAGATATTGTCATGGCCAGTGGCCTTGTTAGGTTGGAGGGCGCTCATTTTTTTTTAACACCTCATCAGTTGTTACCATTTCGAGTTTGAAATCGTCTTTGCGATAGGGCAAACACACCCTCACCTTTGTTTATACTGTTTATTTTTCTCATGTTTTCATATTCAGTTAATTATATTGTTTACACTGTTTATTTGTTTACACTGTTCATTTTTTCCTCATCCAGATCTAATTCTATTGGCTACCGGTATATTTATGTCTTTCTACTATTACCCTGCCCATACCTGTACCTCCCCTCTCCCCCATGCTGCTATGACACCCAAATTTCCCCAAGGGGATCAATGAAGTAACATCTTATCTTAGACCTTTGAATGGTTGCTTCCAGGGGAGGAAATTAGGCCACTTTACTCGCCAATTGCGAGTATTTTTTACGTTTGGCGAGTAATTCATGAAGAGCACTCGCCAGTCTGGCGAGTACTAGTAATTACAAAACAAAACAAAAAAATCATTCTGCAATCTGCTGATTCGCTCACTGACACAAACCGAACTCTGACTCCCCCCTTGATTCCTCCCATTTGCGCCACATAATAATCAGACCATAACCAATGAACATCATCGTTGTACAGATGCGCTCTAAGCTCCTCCAATGAACACTCGTTTTCTAGAAGATGACGCCCATCTAGGGGAAGTGGACATACCACTGCGCGCAGACCTACTAACTCCTGCCACCGGCAGCCGGCTTGACAACGTAGACAAACTTACAAAAACACATGAGTGGATGAAAATAATTGCATGTAGAGTCGTCGCTTTCGGATATCGGTGCGGTCTGACATGGGGGCGAACAACAGCATGCGACGCGTCTCCTTCGAGTCGGATGAGAATGACAAGTCAACCCGCATTTCATTGTATACCTGTATGCCGTGACAATTAAAACTCTTGACTTGACTTGACTTGACTAGCTACCTAGCATGTAACAAGCTACCATAACGCGCATTCAACATAGTGGACGACTATACTGAGCGGCTTTGCTTAAATGCAGCCGAGTGACATTTTATTATTACCGGGTTTCCCAGCATATCACCACTCGCCCATATGCCCTTCACAACGGTGATGTTGTCATATTTGGCATTCAGAATACACCTGCTGAACCCCTAGCGTTGTCGATTCGGTTCCAATGTATTGTCATCTTACAGCACAAGTACAGTACAACCAGAATACATTTGGCATACAACCAGAGTGCAAATGTAACAAGTCAAGTTCAAGTTGTTTTATTTAGCTATTACATTACAGTGAAATGCTTGGTTCTTTCACTGCCCAACCCAGTATTGATTGATTGATTGAAAACTTTATTAACAGATTGCAGAATGGGTACAATACAGTACAGCTCAATACACACAATTGTTAAGGGGATGCAGACCAGATAAGGACTTTAGTCTTGTTTACATCAGGGTCCCCCATTTCAGTCCTGTTTGCTTAATGCCTTGTCCACTTCCTCCACACTCCAATATGTTATGATGAATTAAAAATGGGGGACCCTGATGTAAACAAGACGAAAGTCTTTCTCTGGTCTGCATCCCCTTAACAATTGTATGTATTGAACTGTACTGTACCCATTCTGCAATCTGTTAATAAACGTTTCAATCAATCAATCCCTTCAACCCTGCTCCTGTCAAACCTGCTCTTTCCATTCCCTCCATCATGTCCCCCCTTTCTGATGAATATTTCCTGCACTTAAGAGTCAGACACACATTCCTAGTAGTTGAGCTGTGATGAATGAAAACTTTATTTAACAGATTGCAGAATGGGTACAGTACAGTACGGCTCAATACATGCAATTGTTAAGGGGATGCAGACCAGAGAAAGACTTTCGTCTTGTTTACATCAGGGTCCCCCATTTTCAATTCATTTTCAATTCATCATTCAGTATAACCTAGACCAGCCCAACCCAGCATCTTTCACTGCCCAGTTCAGCCCAACCCAGTCCAGAATAGTTCCCTCTTTCATGTTAATATGTGATTTAATGATGTAATATTTTGAAGAGTAGAGACAGTGTGATTAATTTACTATGATTGAAAATCAATTTAGACGAAGACGTACAAAGAAGTAATTATCACAATTAGCGATTTTTTTTGTCTGGTAAAAAATCTATTTGGCTGGTAAAAAAAATCAGATACCCGCCAGTTGGCTGGTAAGCCAAAAAGTTAGTTTCCTCCCCTGGTTGCTTCACGTTTAAAGCCCTACCTTCTGCATGGACGGTGAATTCAGACATTTGAACGGTTGCTTCCGATCGTTCAGCCAACTTCTTCCTGTCAGTGAAAATAACACAAAGTGCTGTTAATATTATTTACACAATCTGTCTGATATCATGGAGGGCTTTCATTACTATGGCTATATATAGTCACATAATTTATCCAACATTTTAGCCGGGCAATATGATTGGTCGATACATGTAGGTCCTTAAGTTTATTACTTCACATTATTAATATAATCTACTTTGCAATATACCATAAATGAACACATCAGTGATGCTCTGTACAGAGTAATGTATGTAGCGCCAGCTCGTATTTTCAAGCACTTTATTCAAATTCCAGGCATATTCCTGACCTTAAAAACAACAACATTCGAGTTCCAGTATTTAAGGATTTCAAACACCTGTACGTTATGGATATTCAAGTGTTTTCTGACTGGCCTGAAGGTTCAACACCAATCAACCACCAATTTAACATTATTATCAAAGTGGTATTTGCTTTTGTTAAAATAAGTGGTGATGGTACATGCTAGAATAATAGCTCTACATTCCAACAGCCATCACTGATATAGAGTGTCTGGTCAGTAACATGAGTCTCCCAGTCCCTCCACTCTGCAGTAAACAGCCATTCCTGATATAGAGTGCCTGGTCAGTAACATGGGTCTCCCAGTCCCTCCACTCTGCAGTAAACAGCCATTCCTGATATAGAGTGTCTGGTCAGTAACATGGGTCTGACTGACAGCCATCACTGATATAGAGTGTCTGGTCAGTAACATGGGTCTGACAGCCATCACTGATATAGAGTGTCTGGTCAGTAACATGGGTCTCTCAGTCCCCATGTAGACCGGTCTGGTTATCGGAACATGTAGACCACTTATTTCAACAAGAAGATAACACTAACATTTTCCACTTCATGGATAATATAACCACTTCCAAGACTTGACCACTGTGCAAAAACGAAACAAAAAAAACATTAATAAAAAGACCAACTTGAAAAACTTGAAGAGTTAAGTTAAATACACATGAAAGGCCACATGACAAAGCATGACATTCATTCTTTCTTTGTGATACCAGGAAGAATCTATGAGCTGCGTACCTCTTCCTTCCTCCCAGGGAGCTGATGGCTTCCAGTAGCTTGCTGTGCCTCCTCTCATCATCGCTGCCTTCCTACAAATCACATCACAACACTTCACCAGGTGCAATTTAAGACATGTTAACCCTTTCACTACCCCACTAGAAAGGGTTAACCATTTCACAGCCACATTATAAAAGGGGTTTAACGCTTTCACTACCACACTACAATGGGTTAACCCCTTTCACTATATAAATATGAGATATAAATGATGTTAGAAATAGGCCTATGAGTACATTACCGGTAATTACATTTGAATAGTAAAATGTATTCATTTAGATAGTATTTTGTATACATTAGTCAAATTAATAAACAACGAACAAGTCTTATTTTTATCTCATGTAAGAATAAAAGACTTTCATTCAAAAGATATAGCTACAGTACCTTGTTTTATATAATGTGTTAGTATTACTGGTAGGTACTACTACTAGTAGACTCCATTCTGGTCAGATATACTGTAACTATGCTTGTTTTCTTTATAAAAAAAACTGACTAATGTTCAAAGGATCTTCCTAAAGTGAGTCTTGGGAAGAGGAGGGGTCATCTTATATGGGGTCACAGTGTTTCCCATTAATTACCTAGACTGTTTTTAATATTTGTTTAGATATAAAGCTTGCCAATAGGGATGCAGCATCAGTAGTATTGGCAGTGGTAGTAGTCGTAATAGTAATCCAGTATATTTTTTTATTTTCTAAAAAATAAACCAGTTCAACACAGGTTCCACTTTTGCTTAATTTCTTTGATGGCTCAAATGTATGCTCTAGTCCCGTGGTTCCCAAACCTCTCCTCGAGACACCCCAGCCGTTCCATGTATTTGTTAAATTCCACCACCAGCACACCTGATTCAACGAATAAAGGGCTAGTTAAGTTGAATCAGGTGTGCTGGTGGTGGAATTTAAAAAATACATTGAACGGCTGGGGTGCGTCGAGGAGAGGATTGGGAAGCACTAGTCTAGTTGATTTTGTGTTTTGAGCACAAAGTTCATCATAGATCTAGCCTCTTTATTTTGCTCTCAAAGTGCACCAGATTGATGCATTTTACTTTAAAATTTACACACACAAAAAAGTTCCGGATGGGCATGCCCCCGGACCCCCCTAGAGGGTTGGAGGTTCACCCACCACAGTCTAACAAAATCCTGTGGGAAACACTGCCAGTGTCTTTATTTCCACACTGAACTGGAGAAACTCACCTCATTCTCACTGGCTCTGGCCTCCAGGTCCTCCATATCCTCCTTCCTCCCATCATCATAGTCATCATCGCCATCGTCAATAACTGACGTCAGGGCTGCAGCACTGCAAGGGTTAAGGTTAGATAAACCATAGATGTTATTGATGAGCTAGGGCTAGATAAACCATAGATGTTATTGATGAGCTAGGGCTAGATAAACCATAGATGTTATTGATGAGCTAGGGCTAGATAAACCATAGATGTTATTGATGAGCTAGGGCTAGATAAACCATAGATGTTATTGATGAGCTAGGGTTAGATAAACCATAGATGTTATTGATGAGCTACAAGGGTTAGATAAACCATAGATTAGGCCTGCCACGATAACAAATTTTGCTGGGCGATTAATTGCCCCCGAAAATATCGCGATAAGCGATATTATTGCGACCGGTTAAAAAAAATTTTTGAGAAATTTATTTCCCAAAACTTTTATTTTGAAGCCCACCGCTCCGTCTTTTCCGGTTTAAGACTTTTATTTTGAAGCCCACCGACCGGACCGGAAGTATTGTTGCGATTATCCTAGCCGACAACTTGTCTCGTCTGGTTGTGTTTTTTAGTTTTAACGTTAGCTACTAACGTTAGATGCAGCTACTACAGGCAATCAACGATGAGGAGGACGCGTCAAAGCCGTATATAATAGAATAGCTGTGGTGCGTAGGCACTGCAGCACGACTCGAAAACGACCCGTTATAATAAATTAATTCATGTTTAACTTGTCCCCGTCTCCAGTGCTTTGACTAGCCCCACCCGTTCATTGTAAACAATGATGCATGTAATTGTATTAACGTTATTCTGTGTTATTCTAACGTTACACTACAAATAACGCTACTTGGTTAAAAGGAGCAACACTATTGAGAAATGTAGGTAAGCTAAATATGTGGCGTTGCTACTGCCCCACGGAGCTCCCGTGCTGTGCTCTGTAGTAACGCCAGCGGCCAACCCACACGGAGAGTGACTGACAAGGGGCACTGGTTCCGCCTCATTAAAACAAACGCGCAAATAGCAATTAATCGCGCCCGTCAAAATCATTGCATTCATTTTAATTATCGCGGCAATTAATCGATTTATTGCTTATCGCGGCAGGCCTACCATAGATGTTATTTATATCCTCTCCAGACCAACAGTAGGGTAGTGCAAATCAAATGTTCCAATTGAAATGTATTCTACATTGGCTGCTACTTTAATGTCATTGTCACGTCAACAATAAGGCTGATCTTCAAATGACATCAAACGATGTTTGCTTCCATAATCTGATAATAATAATAATATTAATATACACACACACACAGAGCACTTTGTGGCCGTCTTCAACTTGTCCCAGACAAAATCCTTCATGGTGAATAAGGGTCAGCTGACTCGGATCGCTCGGCGCGACACGGTCACAGACGGGGGATTGTGTGCCAGACCTCGCTGGCAGGCAGTGGCAGACATTTTGGATCAAAATGGTGACCATGACAGACGCCAGACCAGCAGCACCAGGGGGGGGGGGATACCTCTGTGTGACCATGACAGACGCCAGACCAGCAGCACCAGGGGGGGGGGATACCTCTGTGACCATGACAGACCCCAGACCAGCAGCACCAGGGGGGGGGATACCTCTGTGACCATGACAGACCCCAGACCAGCAGCACCAGGGGAGGATACCTCTGTGACCATGACAGACGCCAGACCAGCAGCACCAGGGGGGGGGATACCTCTGTGACCATGACAGACCCCAGACCAGCAGCACCAGGGGGGGGATACCTCTGTGACCATGACAGACCCCAGACCAGCAGCACCAGGGGGGGATACCTCTGTGACCATGACAGACCCCAGACCAGCAGCACCAGGGGGGGGGGATACCTCTGTGACCATGACAGACCCCAGACCAGCAGCACCAGGGGGGGGATACCTCTGTGACCATGACAGACCCCAGACCAGCAGCACCAGGGGGGGGATACCTCTGTGACCATGACAGACCCCAGACCAGCAGCACCAGGGGGGGGATACCTCTGTGACCATGACAGACGCCAGACCAGCAGCACCAGGGGGGGGATACCTCTGTGACCATGACAGACCCCAGACCAGCAGCACCAGGGGGGGGATACCTCTGTGACCATGACAGACCCCAGACCAGCAGCAGGGGAAAGACAGCAGAGCTACCAGGTGAGCAAACTAGATAACCAGGAGGCGTGTGGCTTTTTCCCAATCCAACAGTGCAAAAATGCGGAAGCATTCGTCACCGCACGCCACTACGGTAAAGCGCCTTTCTTTTCAGGCCCGCTTTGGGAGCCGTCGCGCGGAAATAGGCTGTCTATTGCCATTCTCTTTGACAAACTCTAACCTTAACCAGCTCCTTAACAGCGCCTAAACTTAACCGTTCTAACCTTAACCAACTCCGAAACAATGCCTAACCTTAACCTTAACCTTAACCATGCCTAACCTTAACCATAGAAAGAATATTGCCATTCTCTTTGACAAACTCTAACCTTAACCAGCTCCTTAACAGCGCCTAAACTTAACCGTTCTAACCTTAACCAACTCCGAAACAATGCCTAACCTTAACCTTAACCTTAACCATGCCTAACCTTAACCGGCGAAAGAATACACGTTAAAAAAAAATCACATTAAAAAAAATATATTTGACGGGATTCGAACTCACCAGCAACTAGCTGTAGGATCCACAGCCATGGCGTCTTGCCAATTGAGCTATTTCTGGATACTGAATTTGGGGCGGTGACTTATATATATTGTTAAGGCGGGATCTCATGCGCATGCGCGAGCACCTCGCGAGCACGCCGGCGCACGCACGCACCTGAGCGAGCACGCCGCCGCTGGGCGCTGCGTGAAGGAAAATGAAAGGCGCATTACCGCACGCCACTACGGTACCTCCGGTGACGAATGCGGAAGCATTTTTGCACAGTTGGATTGCGAAAAAGCAAAAGGCAACCAGGAGACATGGAAGTCATTTCTAGACGTGTGATTTTGTGCTGCCATCGGTTCAATCAAAGTGATGTTATCAGCTGACGTAGGATACAGCCTCCTATCTCCCAGTATAATAGCCTCCTATCTCCCAGTATAACAGCCTCCTATCTCCCAGTATAACAGCCTCCTATAACAGCCTCCTGTCTCCCAGTATAATAGCCTCCTATCTCCAGTATAACAGCCTCCCATCTCCCAGTATAGCAGCCTCCTATCTCCAGTATAACAGCCTCCTATCTCCCAGTATAGCAGCCTCCTATCTACCAGAATAGCAGCCTCCTATCTCCAGTATAACAACCTCCTATCTCCCAGTATAACAGCCTCCTATACTTACCTTATATATATAATCCTTATAACAGTGTATAATATGAATTGTCATATCATGACAGATTGCAGTAGCTCCAGGATT
This sequence comes from Notolepis coatsorum, assembly GCF_963971535.1. Classification (NCBI taxonomy): domain Eukaryota; kingdom Metazoa; phylum Chordata; class Actinopteri; order Aulopiformes; family Paralepididae; genus Notolepis; species Notolepis coatsorum. The sequence goes on from NC_140172.1 coordinate 138,095,803, forward strand.
TCGCTAAAGCCACCATATTTGCAAAATTGCACCAATATGTGCTGCATACATGTGTAACGGTAACGGTTGTGACATCGTCACCTTAAACTTCGATCCCCCGAGGGAGTTTAGAACCTGTGGTCTATACCAAGAAGTGAACTCACTGCTTTGTAACGTGTCTATGTGTCTTTTAAGGGTGAGAGTGAGTTTAACCCATAGCACCGCTACTCGCCCCAGTCACTTCACAACATCTGAAGTCCATCGTGACTGCACTTTGCGGTACCATATGTTACACATGGTCAAATATTTTCAAATGTGTTACTGGTGATCATTTGAAGGTATACTGCAGCTAACATGTTAATATCATGTTGCGCTGTTGTGTGTGGAATAACTCTCGACAAGCATTGCTCTAACAGCCTCCGGCACGGTGGGGTAGTGGTTAACACTGTCGCCTCACAGGTCGAAGGTCGTGGGTTCGATTCCCGCTTGGGGACCAGGTTGCCGTGTTGCCAGTTACCCAGGTGGAGTATCTCCCGGGCCATTCTGTGTGGAATTTGCATGTTCTCCCCGTGCTCGCAAGGGTTTCCCCTCCGCCTAAATTCTTATCCTAACCCATGTTTGCGATCCGATTGGCCACTGACATTTCTGGTCATGTGACATGTGCACCAATTGTGTGACCGCAAGTTCTTTCGACGGTTAAGCTTAGGCACTCTTTCGAAGTTGGTTAAGGTTAGAGTTCATCTTAGAGCAGGGCGATAGAACGCCAGCCCTGATTCCAAACTCTAACCTTAACCAACTTCAAAAGAGTCGCCTAAGCTTAACCAGTGATAAACTAGGCGTTAGGTCGTTTGCAGGCTGTTCGACGCGGAAATGGGCAAAGACACAGCTCGTCACGCGATTGGGCGCACAATCATGTCACATGACCAGAAACGTCAGTGGCCAATCAGATCGCAAACATGGGTTAGGATAAGAATAGATGCTTCCCCTCCCGATAAGATAAACCCAATGGAAAAACATGCACAACAGATCGCTAGCGCTGTCGTGTCCCTGACAAGTCGGACAGGAGCACTTGGATTGGTCCCCGGCTGCGGCGCTCGCTGCAGCCCTCGTCTGCCCTTGGGGGGGAAGGACGACGGGATGGGAGGTCAGAGAACATTTAGTCAGCGACTCAGTGCTGCAGTGCATGTGTGTGTGTTCCTGTGGGTCGCCCATCGCATGTGTGTGTTAATCTGATGACAAATAAAGACTTATACTTAACCTCCTGGTCCATGGAGAAAGAGTGGGAGAAAGAGAAACAGACAGAGAGGCGCACACACAGACAGACAGAGAGAGAGAGAGAGAGAGAGAGAGAGAGAGAGAGGCGCACACACACAGACAGAGAGAGACACAGAGAGAGAGAGAGAGAGACAGAGAGAGACAGAGACACACACACACACACAGACAGAGCGAGACAGACAGACAGAGAGAGAGACACACACACACAAATCATGTAAAACCCAGATTCGGCTCAAACAAGGGACTAAACACGTTTCGCAATTATGCCACATCAATGTGGAACGCCCTACCTAAAGCTGTAAAGGAATGTGAATCACTACCCACTTTCAAAAACACTCTCAAAAAACACCTACGTGAGACTGCAATTCGAAACTGGCCCCTACAAATGTCCTAACCTAGTTGTACAGTAAATGACCAAGTAAGGCTTTGTCAGTATTCCAATGTACAGTGTAAAATGTGTGTGTGTCCCCTACCCAACCCCCCCCCCCCCCCCCCCCCCCCACCTCCAATGTACAGCCCTCACCCAACCCCACCCCACCCACCCAACCTCCTCCAATGTACAGTTTCTACGCCAAATGTATATACACTCTTTTTCTGGACACTTTTGTATCACAAACAGTACTGTATTTGCAAATCTGATATGTCATAAATGTATAGATGTAGCAGTACTGTCTATCTGTATGTCATGTTATGATGAATTGAAAATGGGGGACCCTGATGTAAACAAGACGAAAGTCTTTCTCTGGTCTGCATCCCCGTAACAATTGTATGTATTGAGCTGTACTGTACCCATTCTGCAATCTGTTAATAAACTTTTCAATCAATCAATCAATCACACACACACACAGAGAGAGAGAGAGACACACACAGACAGAGAGACACAGAGAGAGACACACACACAGAGAGACAGACACACACATACACACACAGAGACAGACAGACACACATACAGACAGAGATATATAGATCGTGCTTGGTTACTTGACTACCTGAATGTTAGCCGTATCAACAGGGACTGCAACAATACATAAAACGGGTATGTTATGTTATTCTAGTTAGCTAGCTACCTTCGCGTTGTGTTTACTAGCCATCTAACTGCTAGCCAGTCTAGAATATACACAGGACATACAGGTGGCCATGCAACAAATAAATAAATACGATAAATAAACCAACACCGTGTGTACTTGTAAAAAAGTTGACATACATTTTCATTCCCGAGGTATCCTGACTTTGTTTAGTAGTTTTCTTCTTGGACTTCGCCATGTTGACTCGCTGGTTCACTTCGGACTGAAACACACGTGGGACCACCGGTCTTTTCCTTCTTCTCTGTTTGTCGGCGGGGCTCAAACACACATAAAGGGGCAGGGCGCCATCTGTCGTACTGGAGGCGACATATTCTCCCTGGTGGGGTGGCCCATAGATATATATAGAACACTAGATAGCTTGCCCGCGCTGCCGGCCAATGGAGAGCGACATCACTGAGCCGCCGCCATCTTGGGCGGGTCAGCCTTGAGTGAGAGTGAGTGAGCGGCACAGACAAAAATACTCATAACTCGCTGAAATATTGACGGATTTACAAACGGTTTGGTTTATTACAAGCATTATTAACGTGGCTATGATTCAAGCGGTTTGTAAAAAAAAACATCTTTAACATTTTTTTTAATAAGTATGCAGTATCATAACTACATCTTTGATGTTTATAGCAAACCAACCCGTTTGTAAATCCGTCAATATTTCAGCGAGTTATGAGTATTTTTGTCTGTGCAGCTCACTCACTCTCACTCGCGGCAGCATTATGTAGCAGTAATCCCCCCCTTTTACCATCGACAACTAGCTCAACTGGCAGCGCTGCCTTGCTGTAGATCCTGTGGTCCGTTGGTGACAAGTTTGATTCCCTTAATTTTTTTTTTTTTTTTTTACGTGCATTCTTTCGCCGGTTAAGTTTAGGCATGTTAACTTTAAGCATAGTATATTGTATGGTACAGTAACAGTCTCTGGAGCGCAACAGTAAGAAGCATTTGCACTGCAACGCATACACCTTACTGTAAATTGTACCTCATCCCATTTCTGCTTTGCACTATAGCGTATTGTATATTGGTACATTGCATTGTATACTGTATGGTACAGTAACAGTCTCTGGAGCGCAACAGTAAGAAGCATTTGCACTGCAACGCATACACCTTACTGTAAATTGTACCTCATCCCATTTCTGCTTTGCACTATAGCGTATTGTATATTGGTACATTGCATTGTATATTGTATGGTACAGTAACAGTCTCTGGAGCGCAACAGTAAGAAGCATTTGCACTGCAACTCCGAAACAATGCTTAAAGCCTAAACTTAACCGGCAAAAGAATGCACGATAAAAAAAAAGAAAAAAAAAAAGTTTAAGGGAATTGAACTTGTCACCAATGGACCGCAAGATCCACAGCAAGGCAGCGCTGCCAGTTGAGCTAGTTGTCGATCATAAAAAAGGGGGGATTACTGCTACATAATGCTGCCGCGACGGAGCTCCACCGCGACAATATTATTAAACAGCGGACCTGTCATTGAAGTCATTGAGGCGGAAAGCGGCGGTGAAACACAGCAGCCTCGCGTTGCCGCGTCCTGGGGCTGCCGCGGGGCGTGGCCGCGGCGGGTCACATGCCTGTCGCGGCCAATCAGGCCTACCCCGGAAATGGAAACGTTTGCGGAACTGATACAGGCGGTGGGGTGCGTTAGGTCGGTCCTCGTCACGTCGGAAATATGAATGAATGAATGAATTAATTAATTAATTAATTAATTAATTAATTAATTAATTAATTAATTAATGAATGAATGAATGAATGAATGAATGAATGAATGGATGCATGAATGAATGAATGAATGAATTAATGAATGAATGAATGAAAACTTTATTTAACAGATTGCAGAATGGGTACAATACAGTACAGCTCAATACACACAATTGTTAAGGGGATGCAGACCAGAGAAAGACGTTTGTCTTGTTTACATCAGGGTCCCCCATTTCAATTCATAGTGATGTAAATCGTGGTATCGTGGAATCTGCCTGAGTTGACCACTGTTATTTTTTTAGGACGTTCGAGTGCAACTTCCTGGTGGTAAACTCTGAAATGTCCGACTTTACGAGTTGACAAGGACCGACCGAACGCACCTTACGGTGGATGGGAAAACTCAACGCATGTCATTAGCGAAACTGACTTGTACAATCAACTGCTTACATTATGAGGAATGTCAATTTCAATATTGTAAATAAAATATGTTCTCAAATTAATAAAAAAAAAACTAGCCAAATCGTTAGCCTCGTTTGACATACAACCAGAGTGCAAATGTAACAGTAAAGTGCGACAGGACAGTAATATACAATGTACAGGATATCAAACTGGGTATAAAATATATAAATACTGCTGAGTAATAGTACTAATCAGATGTATGTACAGGGTTGTAGTATTAATATAATATGTACAGTGATACAGGTAACACTGTAAAATATTTCAGACTTGAGAGCAGTTAATTTACTTTGTAATTACTTTATAAAATTGGAGACATGTAGTTCAAGTTCTTTAATAGTTGTCATACAGAAGTACAGAATACTTTCATACAAAATGCTTCTTACTGTTACGCTCCAGAGACTGTGCTAGACAAGATAGTATCAAATAACATAATAACATAATATAGCATGAATTTAGAAGAAGAAAATGAGGTCACAGTGTTCGGTATAGACATATGTACAATGTTCTGAGTTACCATATAATATACAATACACAATACTATGCAGTGTACTAATGTACAGTACTATCTAGTGCAAAGCAGAAATGGGATGAGGTACAATTTTAGGTACAATTTACAGTAAGGTGTACGAGTTGTAGTGCAATCCTTCATCCATAAATATAAAGTGTGGGGAGTGGGTGCTACAGTGTGTTTGTTTAAAGTGGGTGTGTGCTATAAAGTGTGTGGAGTGGGTGCTACAGTGTGTTTGTTTAAAGTGAGTGTGTGCGTGTGGATGTGTGTGCTATGTGCGTTTGGTGGTTGTTGTTGTGTAGTGTTCATTCATTGTTCGTTTAGCAGCCTGATGGCCTGGGGATAGAAGCTACTTCTGAGTCTTTCTGTGCTCGCCTTGAGACTCCGGTATCGCTTGCCTGACCGCAGCAGTTCAAAGAGGCAGTTGTTCGGGTGACTGGAGTCTTTAATGATTCTCTTAGCCTTGCCCTTGCAACGCTTGTAGTAAATGTTCTGGAGGGTGGGGAGCCCCCCTCCAATTGTGCGTTCGGCTGAACGTGTCACTCTTTGTAGTCTGCTTCGGTCTTTTGCAGTGCTATTCCCAAACCAGGAGGTGATGTTGCCGGTCAAGATGCTCTCTATTGTACATGAGTAGAAGTTCTTAAGGATCTTCTGGCTGACTTGGAACTTCCTTAGGCGCCTGAGGAAGTAGAGGCGTTGTCGTGCCTTCTTCACCACACTGTTAATGTGTGTGGTCCATGTCAAGTCCTCGGATATGTAGGCTCCGCGGTACTTGAAGCTGTTGACTCTCTCAACCGGTGCCCCGTCGATGCTGAGGGGGCTGTAGTCCTTGACCCCCGACCTCCTGAAGTCCACAATCATCTCCTTTGTTTTGCTGACGTTCAGGGAGAGGCTGTTTTCCTGGCACCATCCCGCCAGGACCTTGACCTCTTCCAGGTAGGCCCTCTCGTCGTTGGCAGAGATCAGGCCCACCACCACTGTGTCGTCAGCTAAGTATCTAAGATAAAAGTTATTATTAAGTGTTATTAGGTACAATCATTATTGATACAGGGTGTGTGAATTATGACAGATTGTAAGCTTGTTCAGGCCTTTCCTTGGTCCAGTGGCATCTCTTTCCAAGCCTGATTATAGATTCTGTTATCTCTGGGCCAGGGTGTACATTTAGCAGATGGGGTGGAGCAGACTCGTCAGCCGAACACTGTACGGTTAGACCTAGATTGTGTGAGAAAACAGACAGATGCAGTGTATAGGATTGACCGGCTAGTGAAACTAAAGGCCTATGGACCGAGGAGAGTATTATTAGATTGAGGGGCTGGAGGGCTTCGCTCTCTCTCTTTCCCTGCTATTCTTTTCACTATCTTACGCTGCCTTGCTTTAACTCTGAAGCCTATTTGGGAATTGCTCCATGGATCATGTTTTGTGATGTTCACCTAAAATGTGCTAATATGAATATATGCAATTTTGTAATGTTTTAAGCCGTGTCTCTGTTGAATGGATCAGAATGATTGAATGAGAGAGGAATCAAGCTAAGTCTGCAGACATATATTGTTTGATTGATTGATTGATTGATTGATTGATTGATTGATTGATTGATTGATTGATTGATTGATTAAAACCTTTATTAACAGATAGCAGAATGGGTACAATACAGTACAGCTCAATACACACAATTGTTAGGGGATGCAGACCAGAGAAAGACTTTCATCTTGTTTACATCAGGGTCCCCCATTTTCAATTCATCAGGACATATATGACATACATGAGGAAGGGGCGGAGCTAGGCGATCATGGAGTAGACGTGTTTCACGTGAGCTCCCTTCTATCGTGCGAAATATACTTTTCTCCCCATTAGTCTTTATTTTATTTTTATTTGTTATTTGTCTGCTTGTTGAGTCGTCGAGTTTCAACTACTGTCGTCGACTTTTTTCAACTTTCTGCTATGTCGGTGGTGGAGACCAGATCCATGAGCACCCCAGCCAGCAAACTGCCACCGGGCCTGACCGCGCCATCGCCCGGTATCAGTGAGATAAGCGAAGCTGTACTCTCGGTCATGACCAAACTCCATGCAGACTTTGAGACACGCTTCGCGGAAACACAAAGAAAAGTGCAGGCGGAATTTTTTGATAACCTTCATCGAGAGATGTCAGAGGAAATTAGGTTGGCGGTCGACCCGTTGAAAGACAAGATGGAGTCGCTGCACGTTGTCTCCTCGGCTAATGCTAACGAACTAGCCACGCTAACGACAGAGGTCTCACTACAAGGCGAGAGGATGGCGGGTCTGGAGACCTCCCTGCTGGCTAGGCAGGCTGAAGTTGCCAAACTATAGTCGGTAATTGTGGAAATGCAGTCCCGGGAGAGACGCTACAACATCAGGATTGTTGGTGTACCGGAGGGCAACGAGGGAGGCCGTCTCTCGGAGACCATGCCGGAATTGCTGCAGGAAATACTGGGGAACGATGTCCTCCCCAGCCCTCCCGTATGTGAATCGGCCTACAGAGCGGGCAGGACCAGTCCTGGAGTGAACAAAGAGCCGAGGCCCATTATTGTCAAGCTGAACAGGCTTCAGCAGAGGGAGCTCATCATGCGGTCGGCCCGTGCCAGAAGGGGTAAACTAAGTCTTGGCGATCACAAAGTGGCCATTTTCGAAGACTTTACGCCGGAGGTTCAAGCACAGAGAGGCGAATATAAAGTGGTCATGTCCAGGCTATGGAAACTAGGCCTGAGGCCTACGCTATTCGCTCCCGCGAAATTATCTGTGCTGGGTAAGGACGATGATCGGCGTTCATTTTGGTCTTTGGCTAAAGCGAAGGAATATCTCTGGGGGATAGCCGAGACTGTAGCTTGATATCTATGTCGGGTGAGTGACTTGGCGGTGTGGGCCTGAATACATTGATGGGGCGGACTACTCACAGATGCTTGTTGTCATGCCAGACATGCTAACTGTCCACTACCCATCCAAACTAGCGGGGCATCCCAATGACTTCTGTTACTTGCTAATGCTGACCTCATGGTCGTACGGGTGTGTCGCCTCTATGAAAGCTAGCGAGCTAGCTGAACAATGTATAAAACAGATTCTAGCGTGCTAGCCGGATTCATCACTAGCTTACGCACTAGCCTCGGGCTAGCTAGCAGGCTGTGTCTATCGCCCGCGCCGAGACACTCGAGACCCGTTAATGTTTACGTATTTTGGTTGTTGTTGCTGTTTAAATGACATCGGTTTGCACAATTCAACGGTGATCGGGTCCTTAACTAACTTCTTGTATGCTTTTATTTTTATATCCAGGCTGTTTTGAGCTTTGGGCTCCAGTAGTAGAAGGTCGGTTGAATATATATATACAATATATGATAACAGGTTGTGTCAGGTATAGCTTATTACTATCCCCGGGTTAATGAAGGTGTTTAATTCTATTCTTACATAGGTTATGTCATTCCAGCCGTTGTGCCTGATCAGAGGGGCTGTTACATGCGTGCACTTTGACCATAACCCCCTTTTTTCCCTTTCTTCTTATTGTCGATGTTTAAATGACATCTGTTTGCGCAATTTACCTGTGATCCGATCCTGCCTTAGACTATCTGCTGGTATGCTTTAATTTAATTTTGTTTTGAATTTTCCTTTATCCATTTATGCTATAACATTGCGACATTAATACGCAGACTCGGAAGTAGATGGTTACAGGGTTGATGTTGAGTTATTATATAATAATGGCTATTTTTTCCATTATAGTTGTCTCATGTTAGGGCCAAGGCTCACGGTGGTTTTCGACCGATATCTTTATTGAATTAAATTTTTATTTTTATTTATGTTTATTGGACTAGTGGGCGTTTAATCAGGGGTTTATCTAGAGGGGGGTCGGAGTGGAGAGCGTCTTATTGGATCCATGACTCCAGTGGGAAATGATAGGAAGATGACCATCCTTAGTGGATGGGGCATAGGGAGGGGATTGGAGAGTGGGTATAGGAGGGTTTATAATAGGACGGGTGGGTTAGGGTTTAGAGTAGAAGGAGGGGGGGTTGTAACTGGGGTGGTATTTTTCTGTGTTTTATGTACTGTTGTCTTATATGTGTGTAATTGTTCCTCCTCTGAACTCCTGGGATTGACCGTCTGGGCCCGCCTGGATCAGCGCCTCTGTACTCAGCCTGGCTGCACTGGTATGTTCTCTACGCATTTAGACAAACTCGACCATGGCTAAATTGAATATTTTAATTTGGAACGCAGGGGGTCTTAACGCCCCACACAAGCGTGCCAGTGTCCTTTGGTTATTGAAGAGAAGAAATATTGACATTGCTCTCCTTAGTGAGACGCATTTATTGGTGGGTGATGTGTCAAGGCTAGCAAATCGACAATATCACGTTATCTCTTCATCCTCAGCCGATGATAAGACGAAAGGAGTCGTCATAGTTACAAGACGTAACCTTGATATCAAAGTCCTGGATGTGTGGTCGGACACGGAGGGAAGGATTACTATAGCAAAAGTTGAGTTCTCTCATAGGAAGATGGCAATAATAGCATTGTATGCCCCTAACACATTTGATTCAGCGTTCTATAATACAATCACGAAGAATATGTTGGAACTTACTGGATACGCTCTCATTGTGGGTGGCGATTTTAATGCGTGCTGGGATGCGGAGATGGATAGGTCCGGGTCCTCTGAAACAAGCGACCAAAAACGGTCCTCTAAGGCCCTCAGGATGTGGGCCCAGGACACGGGGCTCGCAGACCTATGGCGCTTATCCAATCCCACCCTCAAGGATTACTCTCACCTGTCAGCCAGACACAAAACCTTCTCTCGAATAGACTATGCATTCGCGTCCCCTAATATGTTTGATAGTTTCGACGTCTCATTGGTTCCCCTGGCTTTCTCGGACCACAACGGGATTTTTCTTGTGGCAACCTTTGGCAGGCTCTCCACGAGAGCTCTCAGGTGGCGTTTTAACTCAACCTTATTAAAGAACGATGATTTCTGTTCTGAGTTCAGGAGTAAACTAGCTGAATTCTTGCAGATCAATGTTGGCACGGTCGATGACCCCAGGGTCCTATGGAACGCATTGAAAGGATTTATCAGGGGTCATGTCACACTTTTCGCCTCCAATTTGCGTAAATCCCGGTCAAAAAAACTAGAAGGACTGGAAACATTATATGCGGACCTATACGCATCTTTGCAAACTAACTATAGTGAACGACTAAACACACAACGTATAAGATAGTCAAGAAAGAAATAAACTCCATACTTAAACAACAGTCTGAGTTCTTGATACATAGGACAAGGCAAAATTACTACTTTCACGGCTCCAGGCCTAGCCATCTATTGGCAATGAAAATACGCTCGAATGATAATTTCTCGGATATCCCCTCGATCAAGACGCGACAGGGTACAGTCACTACTGATTCGAAAAAGATCAATGACACTTTTAAAGAGTTTTACTCACAGTTATATAGCTCAGAGGTTAATCTCGACGACTCTAAATTTGAATCGTTCATTGGCGGGCTTGAGATACCCCACATTTCTGAGGAAGAGGCTAAGGAACTGGGGAAACCGATCACTCTTATGGAACTAAGGGAGACGATTGCTGAAATGCAGAGGGGTAAGGCACCAGGCTGGGATGGTATTCCACCCGAGGTGTATTTAGCTTTCTGGGACCAACTGGGTCCATTGATGCTCGATATGATCAATTACGCTATCGAACAAGGGGAGTTCTCAAGAGATGTCAACATGGCGTTGATTTCTTTACTTCTCAAGAAGGACAAAGATCCCAATGATTGTGGTAGCTATAGGCCCTTGAGTCTTCTCGGGGCTGATTTAAAAGTGTTTGCCAAGGTGCTGGCCCGCCGCCTGCAGAGATTTATGACGGTATTGGTACACTGCGATTAAACTGGTTTTATCCCGGGGCGCCTGGCTGCAGATAATCTTAGGAGGCTGTTGCATGTAGTCGATAACAGTAAAGACAATACAGCTCCGTCCACAGTTCTGTCTTTGGATGCCATGAAGGCGTTTGACAGACTAGAATGGTCATACCTGTGGAAGGTACTTGAGGTCATGGGTCTTGGAAAGAATTTTATTCATATGATTAAAGTCCTGTATGCCTCGCCGTCGGCAATGATACTGACAGGCAAAAACTGTTCCACACTTTTCCCAGTCTCCAGATCTTCTAGACAGGGTTGTCCTCTGAGCCCAGGACTATTCGCGCTTTCCCTCGAACCATTGGCCCAATTTATTAGGCAATCGGAGGACATCGTCCCCATAATGATCAATAATACACCACACAAAATTGCTCTCTATGCGGATGACCTACTGATTTTTATGGATGACCCTTCCCGGTCGGCCACAAAATTATTGGGAATAATCGACGACTTTGGTAAATTGTCAGGCTTTAAGATTAACTGGAACAAATCAGCCTGCCTACCTCTCAATGAGCTGGCCAAAGCGGTGCGACTACCAGCTGATATCCCCATAGTGGAACATTTTAAATACTTAGGCATAGAGATATTCCCCACGCTGAGTCAAACTACTAAGTTCAACTTCACGGGTACTTATGATAAAATACGCCAGGATCTAGACAGATGGTCGTCCCTTCCTAACTCCTTACAAGCCCGAGCTTCCATAATCAGAATTAACGTCCTGCCTAGGATACATTTTGTTAGCTCAATGCTCCCCCTGCCCCCTCCAATAGACCACTGGCGCAAGGTACAATCGATGGTATCTAAGTTTATCTGGAATAACAAACGCCAGAGAATCAAAAGAGCTACTACTCAACGTAGGAAACAAGATGGGGGCCTCGCAATCCCTGATTTTAAGCTTTATTTCTGGTCCTTTTCACTGAGACCTCTGATGTGCTGGCTAGACCCTGTAGATGCTGTATCTTGGTGCTCCTTAGAAGCGGCGGCGGTCTCACCGCTAAGATTGCAGGATGTGGTGTACTCCACTGTCCCTATTTCGAAATGCCGACTGAGGTATGGACCGATCATAACTCACGTGATCCAGACGTGGCGTAATGTACAGAAGTCGTGTGGGGTTAAATGCCCATGGCACCTGGACTCTCCAATTTTTAATAACCAGCAATTACTTGTTGGGCACAAGCAGGTTAATATTCCTCAATGGCAAAGGAGGGGGGTTCATACTCTGGAGGATATTTATGATAAGAACGGCCTCCGTGCGTTTCAGGACTTAAGAGAATTTTATGATCTTCCCGGCGAGTCCTTCTTTCTTTACCTTCAACTAAGGTCAGCGCTGAGGGCGCATGGCGTGCCGTGGGCTCAAGCTTTGCAACCACACCCCTTCCTCAGGCTCATAGTGGACAGGACGACCTCCAGAGGGTTTGTCTCAGACTTTTATACGCTCTTAATTCAGTCCACGTATAAAAATGTATTATTGGATACAATCTGGCGTGTGGATATCCCGGAGTTGGACCCCGAGTTTGACTGGGATGATGTTTGGGCAAATGTGGCATTGTCTTCCCGCAACCCCAATCACCAGCAAATAAATTTTAATTATATTCATAGGACCTATCTTACACCTAGGAAGCTATTTGCTATGGGACTGATAACCGACTCTCGGTGCACTTTGTGCTCTCAAAAGGCCACTGGCACTTATATGCATATGTATTGGGATTGCCCACCAGTGGCCCGCTTCTGGAGGTCAATAGCGGACAAACTTTCAGATCTGTGTGGCTTAACTATCCCATTCACAGCTGTTACGCTACTCCTGAACGATATAACAACACTACCCGCGTCCGTACAACTGAAAAGGGTTGTCCTAGCGCGCGTCACAGTGGCGAAGAAGCTAATAGCAATGAGATGGAAGGAGCCTGAGAAGCTCACAGTGATTAACTGGTCCCTAACACTGTTGGATGTGATTTATCTTGAGATATCCACGGCGCGGGTGATTGGGGTGGGGCAGGCTGGGATTGACCTATGGTTCGCAGCAGCTGAGAAGGTCAGGACCGCCGTGTGCGGCAGAGCGGGGTTGGGGTGCTTGTTCGGGGGAGTCCGGCGGTCTCGTGGGAGGGGGAGGAGGAAATGTCTTGTCTGTCTTGTCTTTTGTGATGTGTTGAATTTAACTAGTGATTTTATTGGGGGGCAGCTATTTAGCTAGTTCTTCGCTATTTGGTCATCTATTAGATAGTACCCCTGGAATTTTGAATTTAAAATTTAAAAAGGTTGAACTCTGTTTTCTTTTCTTTTTGTCTTTATAATTTATAAATTGTTATATTCTGTATTATTATTGTTTTTGTTATTTTCCTGTGAAGTTCTGTGTATTGTGATTGTGATTAATGTGTTGTCTTGTTTCATGTAAGTAATAATAAAAAAAATGTGATCAAAAAAAAATGACATACATGACATACAGATAGACAGTACTGTACATCTATACATTTATGACATACCAGATTTGCAAATACAGTACTGTTTGTGATACAAAAAGAGTCCAGAAAAAAGAGTATATACATTTGACGTAAAAACTGTACATTGGAGGAGGTTGGGTAGGTGGGGTGGGGTTGGGTTGGGTGAGGGGCTGTACATTAGAGGTGGTTGGGTGGGTGGGGGTGGGGGTGGGGGGGGGGTTGGGTTGGTGGGTGGGGAACACTACATCTGTACAAGCAAAACTGTACATTGGAATATTGACAAAACCATACTTGGTCATTTACTGTACATTGGAGGGGGTTGGGTTAGGACATTTACAGGGGCCAGTTTCGAATTGCAGTCTCCTGTAGGTGTTCTTTGAGAGTGGTTTTGAAAGTGGGTAGTGATTCACATTCCTTTACAGCTGTGGGTAGGGCGTTCCACATTGATGTGGCATAATTGCGAAACGTGTTTAGTCTCTTGTTTGAGCCGAATCTGGGTTTAACATGATTTGTGGAGCTCCCTCTGGTGTTGTGATCGTGGTATTCACTGACCTTTGGGAAGTATTTTGACATGTACATGGGTACCTTGGTCGTGTAGTGTATCTTGTAGACCAGGCCCAGGTATGTGTTAAGAGCGCCTGGCAGTTAATGATTGACAGTTTGATCCCTGTCGAGAGTATCCGTGCTATTTTGGGATACGGGCTATTTACACAAAATGATAGTAGAGTAGACCTGCTCACAAGTGAATAGGTTGTATTGATCCGGTGTATTTTGAGTGCTTTGTTTATATTACCCCTGTTTTTGAAGTGTTACACAACCACACTCCTGTATCTACTGTGATATCTTGCTTAAATAGCATATGTTTCCTGATATATTTTTCGGTTAACTTGAATGCTTATCTTGTTGGATTTGAATAGTATTGTCAATCACCCTAGTAAGGTTGATCCTCTATATCATTTGATATAGGATTGTCTATATTTCAAAAACTAAATTGTGCTTTATTTCAATTCAAAGTTACTATAGGTTATATTACATGTATTCTAATTAGATTTAACTAGTTTTTTTTAACAATATATTTATTGGGTTTTAGTTTGCAAATTACAACATGTATATCAGCAGAGCAGTATTCAGCAAACATTTTCACCCCGTTCTCCCTCCCCTAACCCCACCCCACACAAAATAATAATTAACTTCAAAAACAGGTTCACATAGGAAGGATACAGATTTAAATAATAAAAAATAAAAAATAAACATAAATAAATAATAATACAACCAAAATGTTTTACACATTAAGTAAAGGGTGTTCCTTGTCGTTTTTACACAATAATAAGAGTTGTCCCACAGTACTCCCCCTAATCCTGTTCTTGTTGAAGCAAGTTCCCAACATTCGTATTATGCTTTAAGAAGTACACAAACGGTCCCCAGGCATTATCAAAAAATGTTTTGTTTACGTCTAACAATATACACCATCTTTTCCATTGACATATTTGAAGCCATTTTTTTAATCCACATACCAATTCTTGGTCCATCAACATTTTTCCAATTAAGAGCTATTACACGTTTTGCTTGTAATATGCACATATCTATAAATCTAAACTCTTTGCGTTGTAGATGTGGGGTGGTAGGATATAAACCAAGAATAAAAAGCTTGGGATTCAATGGCAACTTCTTTGATCAAATTTGATCGATCAGATCAATAACATCTTGCCAGAAGGTTTTCACTTTCACACATTCCCATATGCAGTGGAACAGTGTCCCCCTTGCCTCACTACACTTAATACAAGTATCTGGAATATTATCATTAAACTTATGCAATTTAACAGGAGTTATATATGTACGCATCAGCCATTTATATTGTATACGTTTTAGGTTGCTACTGACTGTCTGACTCTGTGCCTCTTTACATGCCACGCTCCATTCTTCTAAAGATATTTCCTCCTCTATGTCTTCGTTCCATTGATTCAGTTTTGATTCAGATGATTAATCTGAAACAGATACAAATAAGTCGTATAGCATTGAAATTAGACCTTTACCATAACAGTGTCTAGTGACTGCTACCTCTAAGATGGAAATGTTCGGTATATCCAATGAATGGTTCTGAGATGATATAAAACTCCTTAACTGAAGATATTTAAAAAAGTGATGTTTCGGAATATCATATTTTGTAGATATTTCCGCAAAGGACATGAATACTTCATCCTCCTCCCTGTATACGTCTTGCACTTTCCTTAACCCCTTTTCAGCCCATACTTTAAATCCACTATCGTTTTGCCCCGATTTAAAATTGGCATTGCCCCAAATAGGACTGAACCTGGATCGGGATGTATTTATATTCAAATATTTGAGTGTGTCAAACCACACATCTATCATGTTTAAAATAATGGGGTTGTCTGTATTTTTCTTCAGATATTTACGGTCTCCAGAATACAAATACAGGTGCAAGGGTAAGCTCGGTTTAACAGAGCAGGATTCTGTAGATTTAACTAGTTAATAGTTGTTAGAATTTTTATGAAAATCTAGACCCTCATCTTATTTGAAAATGTATTTAATATTAAAGTTAACTTTAATAATAGTAATACATTGATTCATAAGCAAAGAAATAAAATACAACACAGATAATAATATTAACAATAGGGTATGAGTCTTGAATTAATCCTAACATGAATTTTACCTTTGATTTTAGAATGGTTGATAGCTGTGTAGCCATTTAGACATATTCTCCTAAAGACAATTGTTTGAATTAGTTCTGATTTGACTATAGGATAGATATAAGCTTTGATGACTTTATAATCTATTTTGACAATCACTTACATTCTAACCCAGCTTAATGTCTTATTCTGTTGTGTGTTTCATTCATCATTTATTCATCTGAATAGTTAACAAACATTCAATCCTAATTCATTTTTTAGCATATTTTGAAGATTAAACTGCTACAATTGGTAATTATTGTGGGTGATTTCTTTGGATGCACCTCAGCTGGTCCGTGATTCAGGGTCAAAACAGAATAACGGGAGACATTAGACACAGAATGAGAGTTCAAAATATGTCTTGTATTTGAAGAAAGATCAAAATCATAATTACATAATTATGGTGGGGTGGTCGATGGAGCAATTCCCAAATATGCTTCAGAGTTAAAGCAAGGCACTGTAAGTGTCACGGTTGGGGTATTGAACCCAATATGCAAACAGAGACAGAACTGGTGCAAACCCAATACAATAAACAATGGGTGTGTTTAATGGATGGTCAATGTCCAGGCAGGGGTCGGTACACGGGGGTGGCAATCATAATGTCCAGGGTATACACAGGGGCAGGAGAATCAGACAGACTGGATCAGAGCAGGGGCAGGTGTCGTCAACCGGGCATGAGTCAGAGCAGTTCCTTGTGAGCCAGGCCAGTGTCTCCAGGTCTTAGCCGGGCAGGTCAGTGTCTCCAGGTCTTAGCCGGGCAGGTCAGTGTCTCCAGGTCTTCACCGTGCAGGCTAGGAGAGAGGATGAGAATGCAGTTAGACAAGGTCAAAGAACGAGAGATCCAGGTGAACAACTAGAAGTAACAGAATAATGAACACGAGCAATATAACATGACTAACTGGTAACAAGAGTTTACGATCTGACAGCTTCTCCACGTCTGGGGCAGGGTTATATACCATGATGTACTAATAATAATAATAATAATAATAATAATAATAGATTCTATTTGTAATGCGCTTTACAGTTGCAGGGCAAATCTCAAAGCGCTACAGTTAAAATAACTTAAAAACTAGCGAGAATAAAGGAAAGAAAGAATATAAAAATAGGCAAGACTAAACATAGAATAACATAGAGAAACATAGAATAAATAAAACTGATAAAAGAAATTGGTAAAAGAACATAAAATGTGTGGAGCAAAAAATTTGATAAAAAGTCAACAGAAGGCTCTACTAAAAAGGTGAGTTTTGAGGCCTTTCTTGAAAGCATCCACAGTCTGTGGTGCTCTCAGGTAGTCAGGGAGAGCATTCCACAGACTGGGAGCGGAAGAGCAAAAAGCCCGATCTCCCATAGTGCAGAGATTGGTCCTTGGGTGCTGGAGGAGGTTTGCCTGGCCAGAGCGGAGATGTCGAGAGGAGGAGTGAGGGGTGATGAGTTCTTTGAGGTATAGGGGGGCGTTTCCATAGAGGAATTTGTGGGTGAGCAGAGAGACTTTGAACTCAATCCTGAGTGAGACAGGGAGCCAGTGAAGGGACTTGAGGATGGGAGTGATGTGGTGGTATTTCCGCACTCTCATCAGGATCCTAGCAGCGCTGTTTTGGATACATTGTAGCCTTTGGATGTTCTTGCTAGGGATCCCGATGAGGAGTGCGTTGCAGTAATCCAGCCTGGAGGAAACAAAGGCGTGGATGAGCTTTTCGGCATCTGACAGAGTGAGTGAGGGGCGAAGTTTGGCGATGTTCCTAAGGTGGTAGAAAGAGTTTTTGTATAATTGATTTATGTGCTACTCTGCCCACAGACCTCAGATCAGCTGCCTCGTTGACACCACAGCTGCACCTACTTGACCATAATGAGAGCGGGAGAAGGGGGAAGAGAGACAGAGAGAGGGAGGAGCACTGGCAGGCTGGAACCATGACAGTAAGATAGAGAAAAGGATAGGTTCCCGGTTCAATTCCCGCTCCTCCTGGGCAGCGTGTCGAAGTGTCCTTGAGCAAGACACTTAACCCCTAATTGCTCCCGATGAGCAGGTTGGCACCTTGCATGGTCGCCTCCGCCGTCTGTGTGAATGTGTGAGTGAATGGGCGAAGGTAAGGAACAAAATTGTAAAGTGCTTTGGATAAAAGCTGTTATATAAATGCACTATTTACCATTTATAACTAAATGTATCTGTACCCAGGCCTGAAGCAAGGAGGCCTGAACAAGCTTACAAGCTGTCATAATTCACACACTCAATACCCTGTATCAATAATGATTGTACCTAATAACATTTAATAATAAGTCTGAAAATGTCTTCCACAACACTATGCCAGTAAGTCGTACTAGTCAGCAGCGTAACTAGTACGAGTATGTCATAATCACGGCGAGAGCCTTTCTCTTCCCTCCTGCTTCCACACCCTTATATGGGCAGCATCCGACCCCAGCATTCCCACGCTGCCAGACGGACATCAATCAGCGCGGCTGTGAGGGATTCCCTCATCAGCAGCCCCTACTTCAACCCACGGATCCTGTCGTCCGTCGTCGCAGTGTTATCCTAACAACCTAGGTACGACGACACACACTAGCCTTGCTGCTCTTTCTCTATTGCCTGCCTTGTCCTAACCTTTGTTCTCCCTGTGCCCAGGACTACCGCTCCCGAGCTACGCTGTCTCCAGAGACACCACCCACCTGGACGTTCCTGTGCTGCACGAGGAGTGCACCTGCTCGCACCTGTTGTACATTCCTGTACATTCAATGCCTGTCTGCTTGGTGCCTATATTAAAACCAACCTAAAACGCTCTATTCTCTCTCTTCCTGTGTTCTGCTATTGGGCTCCGCCACTGCTGCCCTAACAGAGTAGGTAAGGGATATGTACAGATATAGAGATAGTATCTACAGATATGTAAAAAGGATTATATGCAAGTATGTACAGACAGATGTGGATATATATATATATATATATATATATATATATATATATATATATATATGGTATACAGAATTATTGTACATGCTATCGTACAGAGTTATATGGGTTATATGCAGGTGTATAAGTAGGTATATAGAAGGATTGTATGCAGGTTTATTCAGACAGATATGTAAATATAATATATAATTATAAATGTATATACGGTATATACAGCACTATTGTACAACATACAGGGTTACATGGGTAAACTATACTGTAGTATGAGGTAGGTTCTGGAGCGCTATCTACCCATCCAGATAGTTTCTGGAGCGCTATCTACCCATCCAGATCGTTTCTGGAGCGATATCTACCTGGGCGCGTGTACTGGATACCTGAATTTCCCCAAGGGGATTAATAAAGTCTATCTATCTATCTGTCTGTCTGTCTGTCTGTCTGTCTGTCTGTCTGTCTGTCTGTCTGTCTGTCTGTCTGTCTGTCTGTCTGTCTGTCTGTCTGTCTGTCTGTCTGTCTGTCTGTCTGTCTGTCTGTCTGTCTGTCTGTCTGTCTGTCTGTCTGTCTGTCTGTCTGTCTGTCTGTCTGTCTGTCTGTCTGTCTGTCTGTCTGTCTGTCTGTCTGTCTGTCTGTCTGTCTGTCTGTCTGTCTGTCTGTCTGTCTGTCTGTCTGTCTGTCTGTCTGTCTGTCTGTCTGTCTGTCTGTCTGTCTGTCTGTCTGTCTGTCTGTCTGTCTGTCTGTCTGTCTGTCTGTCTGTCTGTCTGTCTGTCTGTCTGTCTGTCTGTCTGTCTGTCTGTCTGTCTGTCTGTCTGTCTGTCTGTCTGTCTGTCTGTCTGTCTGTCTGTCTGTCTGTCTGTCTGTCTGTCTGTCTGTCTGTCTGTCTGTCTGTCTGTCTGTCTGTCTGTCTGTCTGTCTGTCTGTCTGTCTGTCTGTCTGTCTGTCTGTCTGTCTGTCTGTCTGTCTGTCTGTCTGTCTGTCTGTCTGTCTGTCTGTCTGTCTGTCTGTCTGTCTGTCTGTCTGTCTGTCTGTCTGTCTGTCTGTCTGTCTGTCTGTCTGTCTGTCTGTCTGTCTGTCTGTCTGTCTGTCTGTCTGTCTGTCTGTCTGTCTGTCTGTCTGTCTGTCTGTCTGTCTGTCTGTCTGTCTGTCTGTCTGTCTGTCTGTCTGTCTGTCTGTCTGTCTGTCTGTCTGTCTGTCTGTCTGTCTGTCTGTCTGTCTGTCTGTCTGTCTGTCTGTCTGTCTGTCTGTCTGTCTGTCTGTCTGTCTGTCTGTCTGTCTGTCTGTCTGTCTGTCTGTCTGTCTGTCTGTCTGTCTGTCTGTCTGTCTGTCTGTCTGTCTGTCTGTCTGTCTGTCTGTCTGTCTGTCTGTCTGTCTGTCTGTCTGTCTGTCTGTCTGTCTGTCTGTCTGTCTGTCTGTCTGTCTGTCTGTCTGTCTGTCTGTCTGTCTGTCTGTCTGTCTGTCTGTCTGTCTGTCTGTCTGTCTGTCTGTCTGTCTGTCTGTCTGTCTGTCTGTCTGTCTGTCTGTCTGTCTGTCTGTCTGTCTGTCTGTCTGTCTGTCTGTCTGTCTGTCTGTCTGTCTGTCTGTCTGTCTGTCTGTCTGTCTGTCTGTCTGTCTGTCTGTCTGTCTGTCTGTCTGTCTGTCTGTCTGTCTGTCTGTCTGTCTGTCTGTCTGTCTGTCTGTCTGTCTGTCTGTCTGTCTGTCTGTCTGTCTGTCTGTCTGTCTGTCTGTCTGTCTGTCTGTCTGTCTGTCTGTCTGTCTGTCTGTCTGTCTGTCTGTCTGTCTGTCTGTCTGTCTGTCTGTCTGTCTGTCTATCTATCTATCTATCTATCTAGTATGAGGGTCGACATTTACAAATACTGTAAATCCAATAGTCTTACTGCAAAAGCGGAACCTTTTCGGCTGGTTACTAGGACCACACAAATCCATTGTTTATAAAGTCTCATGTTATGAAATTTTATGATTTGGTTTATTATAAAACTATGCAAATAATGTACAGAGCTAAAGCAAAGTTACTCCCGGACGGGGTGCAAAGGTTTTTTTCAATACATGAAAGAAAATATGATTTGAGAGATATTTGTAAATTTACTGTTCAAAAAGCTAAGAAAGGGATTAAAAGGAGGTGTATTTCTATTATTGGGGTTAACTTGTGGAACAATGCTGATATACAGTTAAGAATGAGTCATTTGCTTTTGGTTTTTAAGAAAATGGTTTGTAAAGCTATTTTTGAAAACTACAAAGGTGAATAATACTGTTTTATGCTATTTTCTTTTAGAATACTGTTTTTGAGTCTTAATTTAGTTAAGAATATAGGACGGCATGTATAAGAATTATGCTTCAGTCTGTACCTTTTCAGTCACTGTAAAATCAAATATTGTTAAATGATTGTGCATATTGTATTGTGTGAGATGATGACTGAATAAACTACTACTACCACTACTACTACTACTACGACTTGGAACCCACATGTCAAAAAGACTGGTCTGGTCCTTTAAGAAGAATGACTTGGAAGTTAACCCACATGTCAAAAAGACTGGTCTGGTCCTTTAAGAAGAATGACTTGGAAGTTAACCCACATGTCAGAAAGACTGGTCTGGTCCTTTAAGAAGAATGACTTGGAAGTTAACCCACATGTCAGAAAGACTGGTCCTTAGTTAACCCACATGTCAGAAAGACTGGTCTGGTCCTTTAAGAAGAATGACTTGGAAGTTAACCCACATGTCAGAAAGACTGGTCTGGTCCTTTAAGAAGAATGACTTAGAGGTTAACCCACATGTCAGAAAGACTGGTCTGGTCCTTTAAGAAGAATGACCTGGAGCCCACATGTCAAAAAGACTGGTCCGGTCCTTTAAGAATTAAGACTGATAGCAAAATATAGGTCCAATAACAGAAGTACTCAAGTACAGACAGTTTCAAAGTGACAACAATAACCATCCAAAAATACCCGTGTTTATTTCCTGTTGCGGTGTTTGCTAATGCAATAAATGACAGGAAATACATTTGGGTCCAAACTGTTCCCTAGCAACGGAATTCCAGTGAAACCGTCTACTCTATACAGTTTCGAGATTGCCTTCCTGTTGCATGTTGATCCACTAATATTTCCAAAGAACTATCCTAACGTTTACATTGGTCTGAATCACGCAGTTCTTTATCTTCGTCGTATAAGTTGACGTACAAAACATCTGGTAAGTTGTTGAAAATGATAAACTGTCAAGATTTCAAGAGAAAGTAACCAGAACCAGGATAACTAGATAACTAAACACCACTGTACTTTTTTTCCAACACCGAGAGAGTATTTCTACTTTTACTCAAGTAGGCTAAAGGATTTGTGTACTTTTTCCCCCCACCGCCAGAATAATAGGCTAAACAGCTTGGGAATTATTTTTTTTAATTTTTTTATAGGTCAATCACAAAATGGCGTCTGGGCACATTACCTTTTTTTGGAATGAAAAGATTAATTCGGTGTCGCATTTTAATCAAGCGCGCTCGCGGGACGGCCGCGGAGTGTTCATTGTGTGGCGCTGCTGTAATGTAGGTCAAAGTAGGTGACGGAGGGCTGTCCTCTGTTGAACCCACTCTGTGTCAGTTCCCGCCTTCCGCCTGCAGAGGGCGCGCGCGCTCAACGAGACGAGAGGCCCCGCGTGCCGCGCGCCGTGTCTCCGTGGAGGCGAGCTGCTTGTCACCACGGCGCGAGACGCGACAGCCGGTATTAAATCTTCCTCGTTGTGTTGTTGCCCAATAGGCCTCTCTCGCTACATTTAAAAAATGGCCAATTTAAACAGATTTGTCCTTTGCATCGTGTTGAAACGGTGGAGGCAATGTATCAATTATTTCGACAAACCCTTTCCAGTAAGGGATTTCAGCTCAATATAATTTGTTTCCTCGTTCCCCAGGACTCTTCCTTATTTTATTGTATTTTAATTTTTAATTTAATTTTGATCATTTTCGGTAGGTTTTTACAAGAACAAATATGCGCCGTGTCGAAAACCTCCCCCGTACTTTTCATAACTCATTTTGGGGTGGGGGGGATGTGATTGACAATGACCCTATAGATGCAAAATAACATGAACGTCGAACACGGAAACTCTCGCGTCGGTAACCTATTACGTCATAACCTATTTTTGAAAACACACAATCACATAAATATGAACCTGAACATACTGTTACATAACTACATTATATCATATGAATTAACAACACGGACCGTCCTCGAACTGATCATTCTGGTCTAGACTTCAGACAGCGCGCGCGCACGTGCCCACCTGTCAGTGTCTAGACAGCGAGGGGGCATCGGTGCTGTGTGTGTGCGTGTGCGTGTGTGTGGGGGGGGGGGGGGGGGGGGGCACGTACATGACCCACTACTGCTTTATTCTATACCGACCGGAACATATCTGACGGCATTAGATTGATTTTTTTTTAATATAATATATATAAAAATAAATATATATATATATATAAATATATATATGTATGTATGTATGTAAATATATATATATATATATATATGTTCAATCTACTCAATCTGATTGGCCGGCAAAAACCCGACACCATTTTTTTCCCTGCGAGCTTGAGGTCAGCTCGGGACGTTAAAAAATAAATAAATGAGAAAATAGAAATGCGTAGAAAGTAAAAGACACGACAGACAATCTACCTTGGTGGGTGCCGAAAATGATTGACAGCCGCGTCGACCAATGTAAAGCGGCACTCCACTCGCCCGCTCGTCACTGACAGCGGCGCTGTCCAATGTTAAGTTCGCAGCGCGTGACAGACACATAACTCGCACTCGACTGTACTTTTGATCAAGAACGGGATATAATATTGGACAGTTAATTCTGAACAGCATTGTGTGACCAGTGCCATTTCAATCCCCATACGTCTCGACTTACACACACAAGTCAAAATGAAATATATTATGGGTATATAGGTGACTTATGAGCTCTTTTAGTACCGAAATATTATTAAAAAAATATGAATGTTAAATGGCGACACGGCTGCAGGAACACACGCAATGAAGTGAATATAAAAACAACGAGTTCATGTTGTTCATATACTGATATACGGGATCGACTTGCCAAAGTGGGGAAGGAAGGAGGAACATGCATCAGTCACATGGAGCCGGTTTCAAACGTCCAACTGAGCTCCACGGGATCCGCGTAGAGGCGACAGAAACCAGCGACATGAAGACTTCCTGTTTAGCGAGTTCGCCTTCAAAATAACAATCTGTCGATTTCTTATTAAAATCGCTTAACAGGCGGCCTACTAGGCCAGTGGTTCTCAAAATGGTGAATCTTAATTTCACAAATTAGTTCCTTTCCTTCACTAAACGTTAGCACAATGACGATTTCATAATTATTCTGCTAGGTTTAATAATAATTGTATAAAAACAATTAAAATTAATAAAACAACCAATGAAAGTTGTACCCTTCCTGCATGCTGTCTTTTGGATAAAACTAAGCGTCAGCTAAATGTCTAAATGTAATGTAAATTAAATGGAAGAAACATTCAGATATAATATAATATAATAATTAATATAATATAAAAATAATAAAAAAAAGACACAAGGCATCGGTCGGTCCATTTAGGCAAATGCCTTGTTAAAAATAAATGTTTTTAATCCCCTTTTAAAAGCCTCAACAGACTGTGGTGCTCTTAAATGTTCTGGGAGGGCATTCCACAGCCGAGGAGGAGCAGCTAAGCAGAAGGCCCGGTCGCCTCTGGTGCGGAGGTGTGTTTTGTGCATGGGTTTGAGTGTGTTTGAGTATCCAGAGCGGAGGGAGCGGGGGAGCGATGAGTTCTTTTAGATAGGAGGGGGCGTTGCTGTGGATCATGCATGCACTGATGTGTGAGGAGGGAGACCTTGTATTCTATCCTGAAGTAGACGGGGAGCCAGTGTAGGGAACGGAGTATGGGTGTGATGTGTTCATATTTCCGCACTCTCATCAGGATCCTAGCAGCACAGTTCTGAATGTACTGGAGGTTTCACTCTCTCCTCTGCTGTCTGCTGGCCTACAGACAGTCATGGGATTCTCAGCTAAATCATAGCTAACAAATATCTTCTCAGATGCTGTCTCTGAGACCTTATGAAACGGGGCTCCATGGCCTGTTATGTATCAGTTTGGGGGTCCTAAAACCTTTCAATATCTAGGACGGTCCTTGATATGGAAAGGTTTGAGAACCTCAGGCCGGAACACAAATGTGTACGCCAGTATTGTAGTACTCGAGTCCGACTCGAGTCCTGATTTTCAGTACTCGTGACTCGACTTGGACTTGAGCACTGATGACTTGGACTCTGAGATGTTCGCTGCAGATATTTTGGTGCATAGATCACACTAGATTGATCAACTTACTTACAACTAAGCATTTCCTGGTTGATAACAAGATCAGAGTGCTAAAATGGCATCGACAGCGAACTAGTGATGTCACAATACCAAGATTTTGACTTCGATACCGATACCAGCCGAAGTATCACGATACCGGTCAATACCAAGATTTTGACTTCGATACCGATACCAGCCGAAGTATCACGATACCGGTTCTAAAACGATCCCACAAAACCTAAAATATCAGGAAAAGTAATGGAATATAATATTAGATGACAGAACATGGAAATTTTTTTGTATCCACTTTTTCTCCTTCTTTTTCAGTTTTTCTCCCATCCCAATTTAGTCGTGCCAATTCCCCCCTCCCCTGTCTTGATCGTTGCTCGCATGTGCCCCCCACTGGTCGGTCGTAGGGAGGGTTGAAGAATCTATCGCATGTCCCCTCCGATACATGCGGAGTCAGCCAGCCACATCTTTTCACCTGCCAGCGCGGACTCTCATTGGCGAGGTGTAACGTGTGGGAGGCTCACACTACCCTCGACATCTCCTGTCCTTGCTGTGCAGGCGCCCTGACCGACCTGTAGGAGTCGCTGTTTACAACGACCAGATTACCACCCATCGACTCCCCTCCCGCTGACTCTGCCAATTGAGTCAGTATGACGGCCGGCCCAAGCCGGAGGCAGCGCTGACAGCCGGATTCGATACCGGTGTCTCACACGCTGGTGACGAGCGCTTAGACCGCTGCACCACCCAGCCGCCAACATGGAACATTCTTTATACAATATTTCTATCAATTTATTAATTATTATTAATTATTTATTTATTCATAAGAAATAATCACACATCCATAAAGTCCTGCATCCACTTAACTTAGACGGCATCAGGCTATTATTATCAAAGTATCAATACTAACAAATTGAAGTATTGGACAGTTTTTTAACAGCTGGGTATCGCGATGTATTGTGCAAGCCTACAGCGAACTTGAAATATTTAACCTACAAACAGGAAACTGAAGCTCAGTGTTGAGATTAGCTGGAAATCTGGTAAATACAGTTATTTTTTTAAATAATAATAGGCCCTAATAATTTGGCATAAGATATTGATGGCTATATTAATACTGTAACATTATTTAATTCCATGCGAGGGCAGACATGTGTTCCACCCAACCGTGATGACTTGGACTCTGACTAGGGTAATGGGGACTCGACTCAGGCTCTTCTTTGGTGACTCAGACTTGGACTCAGACTCAAACACTGGGGACTCGAGACTCGACTCGGACTCGAGATTTTGTGACTCGACTACCAACACTGGTGTACGCAGTGAAGGATTTGATCTAGGCTAGGCAACTTGTTATATAGTGTTGAGGTTTCTGAGTCTTCTCTTTGGAACTGATCCCACACCGAGTCTGTAGTGGTAGGTGGCTGTAATAACCACAGACGTGGCTGCAAGACATCCATCCAAGATGGCTGACAGCCATGTGCTTTGTGTCTTCTGTTGTGAGCCTTGCCGTCCCATAGATATAAGCTATAACATGTGTCATTTCTGGGGAGTTCACTATAAATAATATTTTATATTATTTTATATGTTATTTTATTATTATTATTATTATTATTATTATTATTATTATTTATTATTATTATTATTATTATTATTATTATTATTATTATTATTATTATTATTATTATTATTATTATTATTATTATTATTATTATTATTATTATTATTTATATATATTATTTTAAAATATATATTTATATAATATTATTTTCATTGAACACCTTTCTCTCCATAAATAGCCATTTTCTGTAAATGTTTTGTTGTTCCAGGTTGTTGCCCTACTAGGCTACTCTGGACATTTTGTCATAAGAATATATTCTCAAACTCTTACTCAGTATTATTATTCAGTATAAATATGCATTATGTATCAATCGATAATTGGGAATCTGTGTGGAATGTGTGCATGTGAATGTGTGCAAGTACACCTTTTTTACCTTATATTCTTAATTGTATTGCTATTTTGCTATTTGCTATTGTTGATGTATATTTTGCTACTGTCCTAAGTAACGTTAGTATAATTGTATTTGTATATTTGAAAACTCCACTCAGGCAATGTGCCTAAATGTCGTTGTATGACATTGTCACCATGACAATAAAGGAATTCTATAGCACATTTACATTTACATTTAGTCATTTAGCTGACGCTTTTATCCAAAGCGACTTACAAGTTCTGTACGACAAGTCATCAGGAAGGATACAACTCTATCAGCTGAGTAACAATGTTCATCAAAGTGTTGAGTGCTACAGTGTAGGTTAGTTTATTAGGACAAGTGCATGACAGTAAAGTTAGTATCCCTTAACTCCTCTCGCTGCTGGCCAGTATGACTTACTACCATAGTGTCTTTATACCTGTATCACTGTACATATTAATACTAGAACATTGTACATACATCTGATTAGCACTAGTACTCAGTAGTACTAATTTACATATTTCATACCCAGTTTTATCACTTATACATTGTATATTGCTGTTGCACTTTACTGTTACATTTGCACTCTGGTTGGATGACAAACCTCTTTTCGTTGTACTGTAGCCGGCTACTGCTGTATGATGACGATCAGTTTGAATCTAATCTAATTTAATTTCAAACCTTTATTTAAACTCGAAAGGTTTCCCTCATTTACAGTCACTTCAATTGTACATACAGAAATAAGCGAAACAACAACATAACATAAAATCACACAGCATATAAAATCATAACAAAGAAGAGGCAAAGATAACCAAATAAATTAAAACAATTGTACAACAACAAGGTTGGAGATCAAGGTTTTAAACTCTGCAACAGAGGGGAGAACCTCAAGCTTTAAGGACTGTTGGAGTTCATTCCACGAACTAGAGGCATCATCATAGCGAAATGCATATTTCTAATCTAATAAATTAAATCTAATTTACCACCGTAAATGTCCAAACCCCCCCACCCCCTCCTAATAGACAGTCTCCTCCCCACCGTATGTATATATTCTCTCCCCACCGTATGTATATTTCTCTCCCACCCACCCACCCCCTAATGTACAGTCAGTCTCCTCCCCATCATATGTATATACTCTGTCAGGATCTATGGGTAACAGTAGGCCTACTGTATATTTGCATATCATATATGTCACAAATGTAACAGTACTATATACCTGTATGTCATGTATGCACCCTATGCCATAAATGTCATGATGTCATGTATGTTGTTGTGTATGTCATAAATGTCACTATGAAATGAAAATGGGGGACCCTGATGTAAACAAGACAAACGTCTTTCTCTGGTCTGCATCCCCTTAACAATTGTGTGTATTGAGCCGTACTGTATTGTACCCATTCTGCAATCTGTTAAATACAGTTTTCATTCATTCATTCTAATTCTAATCGAGGCTACCTTTATTGTGGGGGAAAAAAACTCCAAGGCGGAAGTCTCGTCTCTTAACGCTGCGAGCTTGACGCGGGTCCCTCGCCGGGGAGGGTGTGCGCTCTGCGATTGGGGCACAATAACGTTGACCGATTTATGATCCGACCTAAGACAGTTGTGTTCCAGCCAGGGCTTAAAGGAAAAGGCGTGCCTGGTCCCAAACACTATTCGATGTATAGTTAAAAAATGGGAGGGCACACATAGAACCGATGTCCCCCCCCCTCTCTCTCTCCCTCTCTCTCTCTCTCTCTCTCTCTCTCTCTCTCTCTCTCTCTCTCTCTCTCTCTCTCTCTCTCTCTCTCTCTCTCTCTCTCTCTCTCTCTCCCTCTCTCTCTCTATGAAGGTAGGCTGCAGCGTGTGTTTATTGATGAGATGAAAGAAGATGGAAGTGAGAAACGCTACAAACTATTGAAGGAAAATAATAAAAACACGGATCTTTGGCCGCGCAGAGACGGGGGATCCACAGCGCGACTGTCGCCGTCACGAGCTTTGGAGCGCAGGTGAGAGATATTATAATAAAGTATGATGGGCTGTAATAATAACCAGGGGGCAAGAAAGGGGGCATTCGTAGTATCTATAAGGGCTATTAATAAGATGACAAATGACAGCATTTCCTCCCTATATCACAGATTAATAAAACCCTGTGAGTAGAGCCGCACAGGAGGGCAGAAAACCCACCGACTTCCATGTTAGTTCCACACTGACATCTCCAAACCGAATAGTATAAACAGCATAATCCGAAAAAAAAAAAAAAAAAAACTTTTATTCTTTCGGGCATCTTGAGAGGATATTATTATTATCAATAGAAAATGAATGGTGTTTTTTTTTGCTGCGTGTATATGGGGTTGTGTTATTACTCTGTTATTACTCTGAACATGCACCTTCTTTATAGACACTTTCTGCTGAGAGGAATAAGGAAACTCTGTCTGTGCTGCGTGCTTCTCTTCAACTCCATACATTATTATTATTATACGGGATCAGTGATGCTCCGAAAGCTGCGAGCTTATACATTTTTTTGGGGGGACTAGAAATACTAAAATACTACCCCCCCCCCCCCCCCCAACATCTGTGGCGGCCGCCGTGCGCGACTGACTGTGTTTTTTTTTTTTAGGGATTGTAATTTGAATTGGGAGACACAGGTTGCCTGTGTAACAACTAACCACCGCCATACTGTATTATAGCCCAGGACCCCTATTTCTCAAGTCGATTTAATTTAACTTTCAGAGCGTCTTATTAAAATAGGGCATTATTATTATATCCCAAACCAACTGTTCATATACAACGATTCTTTTTAGCCAAGACACACATCTAGACACAACCCCCCATCCCCGCCTCAATTATTAGGCTATTAGAAAATTTGGCAAAATTAAATTGCATTATGGTTATGGCTGAGCAGACAAAAGGGGCCCCGCCAACATTTTAGCATCCTTTATGTAAGAAGACACTGCAGATTTAGTTTCAATGTTAAATCAAAACTGCCCCGGTGCTCAATATAAGGTGTGAATTTTGGGTGCCGTGTTTATGGGGGGGGGGGGGGGGGGATTGTTATGCCTCCTTCTATATACTGTCGCAATGTGCATGATGATGACCTTTCTGTTAAAATATTTTTTTTACATGCGTTTGACAAAAGGTGGCCTAGATATATGCGGCTCCGTGTCGGGGCGGAATTAAAGTTGCACGAGACGAGCGAGCTTTCCCCCCAGGATCATCTGCTTATTGAGACATTTTCTGTTGCAATATTTCCTGTGAACTTGTTGTGTGTGTGTTTTTTTCAAATTTATTTATTTTTTTCGCTCTGTATACTCTCGCAACATATCGGACACCTCGCCGCTCGCTCGGGGAAAGTTTGCACGTCGTTAAAGGTGGAAGGAAACAGTTGGAAGTGTATAGCATGGATATAAAGTGGCGCACGTGCAGGCCCTGCGCGCCATGTGAACAGTATGCTGTGTTTTCTTGGGAGTTTAGTATTTGAGTATATAGCTATTGCATTGTGTGTGTGTGTGTGTGTGTGTGTGTGAGTTCTATAATATTATATACCTTGCGAGGGAGAGAGAGAGAGAGAGAAAGAGAAAGAGAGAGAAAGAGAAAGAGAGAGATTGATGATTTTATTTTAATTTAGTACATACAATTTATACAAAAGTATAAAAACAAAGGGTAAAGGATAACATGTGAAAGTCTGTCGACATGTTCCCAGAGAGACAGAGAGAGAGAGGGAGAGAGAAAGAGAAAGAGAGAGAGACAGAGAGAGCGACAGAGAGAAATAGAGAGAGAGAGAGCGCGTGTTTAACATGTGCGTGTGTCCGTGCCGTGCGGCTGGTATAATGTCAGATGTTGCATGATAGATGCCGCGTCGCCCTCTGGAGTCATACTGCACTTCTAATGGTCATTATGATAAGATAGAGGTTTCCTCTCACGTGTCTCCTAGCAGGTAGCCTCCCCTAGTCTAGCAGGTAGCCTGTCTCGTCTATGGTAGCCTCCCCTAGTCTAGCAGGTAGCCTCCCCTAGTCTAGCAGGTAGCCTCCCCTAGTCTAGCAGGTATACAGCCTTCCCTAGTCTAGCAGGTAGCCTCCCCTAGTCTAGCAGGTAGCCTCCCCTAGTCTAGCAGGTAGCCTCCCCTAGTCTAGCAGGTAGCCTGCCTCCCCTAGTCTAGCAGGTAGCCTCCCCTAGTCTAGCAGGTAGCCTGCCTCCCCTAGTCTAGCAGGTAGCCTCCCATAGTCTAGCAGGTAGCCTCCCTATAGTCTAGCAGGTAGCCTCCCCTAGTCTAGCAGGTAGCCTCCCATAGTCTAGCAGGTAGCCTCCCCTTGTTAGCAGGTAGCCTCCCCTAGTCTAGCAGGTAGCCTCCCCTAGTCTAGCAGGTAGCCTCCCATAGTCTAGCAGGTAGCCTCCCCTAGTCTAGCAGGTAGCCTCCCCTTGTCTAGCAGGTTGCCTCCCATAGTCTAGCAGGTAGCCTCCCCTAGTCTAGCAGGTAGCCTCCCATAGTCTAGCAGGTATATTCTAACGTGTCCCCTAGTCTCTCACATGTCTCCTAGTCTCTAACATGTCTCCTAGTCTCTCACATGTCTCCTAGTCTCTAACGTGTCTCCTAGTCTCTCACGTGTCTCCTAGTCTCTAACGTGTCTCCTAGTCTCTAACATGTCTCCTAGTCTCTCACGTGTCTCCTAGTCTCTAACATGTCTCCTAGTCTCTCACATGTCTCCTAGTCTCTAACGTGTCTCCTAGTCTCTAACGTGTCTCCTAGTCTCTAACGTGTCTCCTAGTCTCTAACGTGTCTCCTAGTCTCTAATGTGTCCCCTAGTCTCTAACGTGTCTCCTAGTCTCTAACGTGTCCCCTAGTCTCTCACGTGTCCCCTAGTCTCTAACGTGTCTCCTAGTCTCTAACGTGTCTCCTAGTCTCTAACGTGTCTCCTAGTCTCTAACGTGTCTCCTAGTCTCTAACGTGTCCCCTAGTCTCTAACGTGTCTCCTAGTCTCTAACGTGTCTCCTAGTCTCTAACGTGTCTCCTAGTCTCTAATGTGTCTCCTAGTCTCTCACGTGTCCCCTAGTCTCTAACGTGTCTCCTAGTCTCTCACGTGTCTCCTAGTCTCTCACGTGTCTCCTAGTCTCTAACGTGTCTCCTAGTCTCTAACGTGTCCCCTAGTCTCTAACGTGTCTCCTAGTCTCTAACGTGTCTCCTAGTCTCTCACGTGTCTCCTAGTCTCTAATGTGTCTCCTAGTCTCTAACGTGTCCCCTAGTCTCTAACGTGTCTCCTAGTCTCTAACGTGTCTCCTAGTCTCTCACGTGTCTCCTAGTCTCTAATGTGTCTCCTAGTCTCTAACGTGTCTCCTAGTCTCTAACATGTCTCCTAGTCTCTAATGTGTCTCCTAGTCTCTAACGTGTCTCCTAGTCTCTAACGTGTCTCCTAGTCTCTAACGTGTCTCCTAGTCTCTAACGTGTCCCCTAGTCTCTAACGTGTCCCCTAGTCTCTCACGTGTCCCCTAGTCTCTAACGTGTCTCCTAGTCTCTAACGTGTCTCCTAGTCTCTAACGTGTCTCCTAGTCTCTAATGTGTCTCCTAGTCTCTCACGTGTCTCCTAGTCTCTCACATGTCTCCTAGTCTCTCACGTGTCTCCTAGTCTCTAACGTGTCTCCTAGTCTCTAACGTGTCCCCTAGTCTCTAACGTGTCCCCTAGTCTCTCACGTGTCCCCTAGTCTCTAACGTGTCTCCTAGTCTCTAACGTGTCTCCTAGTCTCTAACGTGTCTCCTAGTCTCTAATGTGTCTCCTAGTCTCTCACGTGTCCCCTAGTCTCTAACGTGTCTCCTAGTCTCTCACGTGTCTCCTAGTCTCTAACGTGTCTCCTAGTCTCTAACGTGTCTCCTAGTCTCTAACGTGTCTCCTAGTCTCTAACGTGTCTCCTAGTCTCTCACGTGTCTCCTAGTCTCTCACGTGTCTCCTAGTCTCTAACGTGTCTCCTAGTCTCTAACGTGTCTCCTAGTCTCTAACGTGTCTCCTAGTCTCTCACATGTCTCCTAGTCTCTCACGTGTCCCCTAGTCTCTAACGTGTCTCCTAGTCTCTCACGTGTCTCCTAGTCTCTCACATGTCTCCTAGTCTCTAACGTGTCTCCTAGTCTCTAACGTGTCTCCTAGTCTCTAACGTGTCTCCTAGTCTCTCACGTGTCTCCTAGTCTCTCACATGTCTCCTAGTCTCTAACGTGTCTCCTAGTCTCTAACGTGTCTCCTAGTCTCTAACGTGTCTCCTAGTCTCTAACGTGTCTCCTAGTCTCTCACGTGTCTCCTAGTCTCTCACATGTCTCCTAGTCTCTAACGTGTCTCCTAGTCTCTAACGTGTCTCCTAGTCTCTAACGTGTCTCCTAGTCTCTAACGTGTCCCCTAGTCTCTAACGTGTCTCCTAGTCTCTAACGTGTCCCCTAGTCTCTAACGTGTCTCCTAGTCTCTCACGTGTCTCCTAGTCTCTAATGTGTCTCCTAGTCTCTAACGTGTCTCCTAGTCTCTAACGTGTCTCCTAGTCTCTAACGTGTCTCCTAGTCTCTCACGTGTCTCCTAGTCTCTAATGTGTCTCCTAGTCTCTAACGTGTCTCCTAGTCTCTAACGTGTCTCCTAGTCTCTAACGTGTCTCCTAGTCTCTCACGTGTCTCCTAGTCTCTAATGTGTCTCCTAGTCTCTAACGTGTCTCCTAGTCTCTAACGTGTCTCCTAGTCTCTAATGTGTCTCCTAGTCTCTAACGTGTCTCCTAGTCTCTAACGTGTCTCCTAGTCTCTAACGTGTCTCCTAGTCTCTAACATGTCTCCTAGTCTCTAACGTGTCCCCTAGTCTCTAACGTGTCCCCTAGTCTCTAACGTGTCCCCTAGTCTCTAACGTGTCTCCTAGTCTCTAACGTGTCCCCTAGTCTCTCACGTGTCTCCTAGTCTCTAACGTGTCTCCTAGTCTCTAACATGTCTCCTAGTCTCTCACGTGTCTCCTAGTCGCTAACGTGTCTCCTAGTCTCTCACGTGTCCCCTAGTCTCTAACGTGTCCCCTAGTCTCTCACGTGTCCCCTAGTCTCTCACGTGTCTCTTAGTCTCTCACGTGTCTCCTAGTCTCTCACATGTCTCCTAGTCTCTAACGTGTCTCCTAGTCTCTAACGTGTCTCCTAGTCTCTAACGTGTCTTAGTCTCTAACGTGTCTCCTAGTCTCTAACGTGTCTCCTAGTCTCCTAGTCTCTAACGTGTCTCCTAGTCTCTAATGTGTCTCCTAGTCTCTAACGTGTCTCCTAGTCTCTAACGTGTCTCCTAGTCTCTAACGTGTCTCCTAGTCTCTCACGTGTCTCCTAGTCTCTAACGTGTCTCCTAGTCTCTCACGTGTCTCCTAGTCTCTAACGTGTCTAACGTGTCTCCTAGTCTCTAACGTGTCTCCTAGTCTCTCACGTGTCTCCTAGTCTCTAACGTGTCTCCTAGTCTCTCACATGTCCCCTAGTCTCTAACGTGTCTCCTAGTCGCTAACGTGTCTCCTAGTCTCTAACGTGTCTCCTAGTCTCTCACGTGTCTCCTAGTCTCTAACGTGTCTCCTAGTCTCTCACATGTCTCCTAGTCTCTAACGTGTCTCCTAGTCTCTAACGTGTCTCCTAGTCTCTAACGTGTCCCCTAGTCTCTCACGTGTCTCCTAGTCTCTCACATGTCTCCTAGTCTCTAACGTGTCTCCTAGTCTCTCACGTGTCTCCTAGTCTCTCACGTGTCTCCTAGTCTCTAACGTGTCCCCTAGTCTCTCACGTGTCTCCTAGTCTCTCACATGTCTCCTAGTCTCTAACGTGTCTCCTAGTCTCTAACGTGTCTCCTAGTCTCTAACGTGTCTCCTAGTCTCTCACGTGTCTCCTAGTCTCTAACGTGTCTCCTAGTCTCTAACGTGTCTCCTAGTCTCTAACGTGTCTCCTAGTCTCTCACGTGTCCCCTAGTCTCTAACGTGTCTCCTAGTCTCTAACGTGTCTCCTAGTCTCTAACGTGTCTCCTAGTCTCTAACGTGTCTCCTAGTCTCTAACGTGTCTTAGTCTCTAACGTGTCTCCTAGTCTCTAACGTGTCTTAGTCTCTAACGTGTCTCCTAGTCTCTAACGTGTCTCCTAGTCTCCTAGTCTCTAACGTGTCTCCTAGTCTCTAACGTGTCCCCTAGTCTCTAACGTGTCCCCTAGTCTCTAACGTGTCTCCTAGTCTCTAACGTGTCTAACGTGTCTCCTAGTCTCTAACGTGTCTCCTAGTCTCTCACGTGTCTCCTAGTCTCTAACGTGTCTCCTAG
Organism: Notolepis coatsorum; assembly: GCF_963971535.1. NCBI lineage: Eukaryota > Metazoa > Chordata > Actinopteri > Aulopiformes > Paralepididae > Notolepis > Notolepis coatsorum. The sequence goes on from NC_140172.1 coordinate 138,131,242, forward strand.
TCTCTAACGTGTCCCCTAGTCTCTAACGTGTCTCCTAGTCTCTAACGTGTCTAACGTGTCTCCTAGTCTCTAACGTGTCTCCTAGTCTCTAACGTGTCTCCTAGTCTCTAACGTGTCTCCTAGTCTCTAACGTGTCTCCTAGTCTCTACCGTGTCTCCTAGTCTCTAACGTGTCTCCTAGTCTCTAATGTGTCTCCTAGTCTCTAACGTGTCTCCTAGTCTCTAACGTGTCTCCTAGTCTCTAACGTGTCCCCTGGTCTCTAACGTGTCCCCTAGTCTCTAACGTGTCCCCTAGTCTCTAACGTGTCCCCTAGTCTCTAACGTGTCCCCTAGTCTCTAACGTGTCCCCTAGTCTCTAACGTGTCCCCTAGTCTCTAACGTGTCCCCTAGTCTCTAACGTGTCCCCTGGTCTCTAACGTGTCTCCTAGTCTCTAACGTGTCCCCTAGTCTCTAACGTGTCTCCTAGTCTCTAACGTGTCTCCTAGTCTCTCACGTGTCCCCTAGTCTCTCACGTGTCTCCTAGTCTCTAACATGTCTCCTAGTCTCTAACATGTCCCCTAGTCTCTAACGTGTCTCCTAGTCGTGTCTCCTAGTCTCTAACGTGTCTCCTAGTCTCTAATGTGTCTCCTAGTCTCTCACGTGTCTCCTAGTCTCTCACATGTCTCCTAGTCTCTCACGTGTCTCCTAGTCTCTAACGTGTCTCCTAGTCTCTAACGTGTCTCTTAGTCTCTCACGTGTCTCCTAGTCTCTCACGTGTCTCCTAGTCTCTAACGTGTCTCCTAGTCTCTAACGTGTCCCCTAGTCTCTAACGTGTCCCCTAGTCTCTAACGTGTCTCCTAGTCTCTAACGTGTCTCCTAGTCTCTAACGTGTCTCCTAGTCTCTAATGTGTCTCCTAGTCTCTAACGTGTCCCCTAGTCTCTAACGTGTCCCCTAGTCTCTAACGTGTCTCCTAGTCTCTAACGTGTCTCCTAGTCTCTAACGTGTCTCCTAGTCTCTAATGTGTCTCCTAGTCTCTAACGTGTCCCCTAGTCTCTAACGTGTCCCCTAGTCTCTAATGTGTCTCCTAGTCTCTAACGTGTCTCCTAGTCTCTAATGTGTCTCCTAGTCTCTAACGTGTCTCCTAGTCTCTAACGTGTCTCCTAGTCTCTAATGTGTCTCCTAGTCTCTAACGTGTCTCCTAGTCTCTAACGTGTCTCCTAGTCTCTCACGTGTCTCCTAGTCTCTAACATGTCTCCTAGTCTCTAACATGTCTCCTAGTCTCTAACATGTCTCCTAGTCTCTAACATGTCTCCTAGTCTCTAACATGTCTCCTAGTCTCTAACATGTCTCCTAGTCTCTCACGTGTCTCCTAGTCTCTAACGTGTCTCCTAGTCTCTAACGTGTCTCCTAGTCTCTAACGTGTCTCCTAGTCTCTAACGTGTCCCCTAGTCTCTAACGTGTCTCCTAGTCTCTAACGTGTCCCCTAGTCTCTCACGTGTCTCCTAGTCTCTAACGTGTCCCCTAGTCTCTAACGTGTCTCCTAGTCTCTAACGTGTCCCCTAGTCTCTCACGTGTCTCCTAGTCTCTAACGTGTCTCCTAGTCTCTAACATGTCCCCTAGTCTCTAACGTGTCCCCTAGTCTCTAACATGTCTCCTAGTCTCTCACGTGTCTCCTAGTCTCTCACGTGTCTCCTAGTCTCTAACGTGTCCCCTAGTCTCTCACGTGTCTCCTAGTCTCTAACATGTCTCCTAGTCTCTAACGTGTCCCCTAGTCTCTAACGTGTCTCCTAGTCTCTAACATGTCTCCTAGTCTCTAACATGTCTCCTAGTCTCTCACGTGTCTCCTAGTCTCTCACGTGTCTCCTAGTCTCTAACGTGTCCCCTAGTCTCTCACGTGTCTCCTAGTCTCTAATGTGTCCCCTAGTCTCTAACGTGTCTCCTAGTCTCTAACGTGTCTCCTAGTCTCTAACGTGTCTCCTAGTCTCTAACGTGTCCCCTAGTCTCTAACGTGTCTCCTAGTCTCTAACGTGTCTCCTAGTCTCTAACGTGTCTCCTAGTCTCTAACATGTCTCCTAGTCTCTAATGTGTCCCCTAGTCTCTAACGTGTCCCCTAGTCTCTAACATGTCTCCTAGTCTCTAACGTGTCTCCTAGTCTCTAATGTGTCTCCTAGTCTCTAATGTGTCTCCTAGTCTCTCACATGTCTCCTAGTCTCTAACGTGTCTCCTAGTCTCTAATGTGTCTCCTAGTCTCTCACGTGTCTCCTAGTCTCTAATGTGTCTCCTAGTCTCTAACGTGTCTCCTAGTCTCTAACATGTCCCCTAGTCTCTAACGTGTCCCCTAGTCTCTAACGTGTCTCCTAGTCTCTCACGTGTCTCCTAGTCTCTCACGTGTCTCCTAGTCTCTAACGTGTCTCCTAGTCTCTAATGTGTCTCCTAGTCTCTAACGTGTCTCCTAGTCTCTAACATGTCTCCTAGTCTCTAACGTGTCTCCTAGTCTCTAATGTGTCTCCTAGTCTCTAACGTGTCTCCTAGTCTCTAACATGTCTCCTAGTCTCTAACGTGTCTCCTAGTCTCTAATGTGTCTCCTAGTCTCTAACGTGTCTCCTAGTCTCTAACGTGTCTCCTAGTCTCTCACGTGTCTCCTAGTCTCTCACGTGTCTCCTAGTCTCTAACGTGTCTCCTAGTCTCTAACGTGTCTCCTAGTCTCTCACGTGTCCCCTAGTCTCTCACGTGTCTCCTAGTCTCTAACGTGTCTCCTAGTCTCTAACGTGTCTCCTAGTCTCTAACGTGTCTCCTAGTCTCTAACGTGTCTCCTAGTCTCTAACGTGTCTCCTAGTCTCTAACATGTCTCCTAGTCTCTAACGTGTCTCCTAGTCTCTAACGTGTCTCCTAGTCTCTAACATGTCTCCTAGTCTCTAACGTGTCCCCTAGTCTCTAACATGTCTCCTAGTCTCTAACGTGTCTCCTAGTCTCTAACGTGTCCCCTAGTCTCTACCGTGTCCCCTAGTCTCTAACGTGTCTCCTAGTCTCTAATGTGTCTCCTAGTCTCTAACGTGTCTCCTAGTCTCTACCGTGTCTCCTAGTCTCTAACGTGTCTCCTAGTCTCTAACGTGTCTCCTAGTCTCTAACGTGTCTCCTAGTCTCTAACGTGTCTCCTAGTCTCTAACGTGTCTCCTAGTCTCTACCGTGTCTCCTAGTCTCTAACGTGTCTCCTAGTCTCTAATGTGTCTCCTAGTCTCTAACGTGTCCCCTAGTCTCTAACGTGTCTCCTAGTCTCTAATGTGTCTCCTAGTCTCTAACGTGTCCCCTAGTCTCTAACGTGTCTCCTAGTCTCTAACGTGTCTCCTAGTCTCTAACGTGTCCCCTAGTCTCTAACGTGTCCCCTAGTCTCTCACGTGTCTCCTAGTCTCTAACGTGTCTCCTAGTCTCTCACGTGTCTCCTAGTCTCTAACGTGTCTCCTAGTCTCTAACGTGTCTCCTAGTCTCTACCGTGTCTCCTAGTCTCTAACGTGTCTCCTAGTCTCTCACGTGTCCCCTAGTCTCTCACGTGTGTCTCCTAGTCTCTAACGTGTCTCCTAGTCTCTACCGTGTCCCCTAGTCTCTAACGTGTCTCCTAGTCTCTCACGTGTCTCCTAGTCTCTAACGTGTCTCCTAGTCTCTAACGTGTCTCCTAGTCTCTCACGTGTCTCCTAGTCTCTAACGTGTCTCCTAGTCTCTAACGTGTCCCCTAGTCTCTAACGTGTCCCCTAGTCTCTAACGTGTCTCCTAGTCTCTAACGTGTCCCCTAGTCTCTAACGTGTCCCCTAGTCTAGCAGTAAAACACACTGACCCGTCTGGTTATGTTGGCTTGAAGATCTGCGTCAACACGCTTGTCATGTCAGGAATCTTTATGGTAGGAAGTAGGAACACACTCAGAGAGTTGGACGACGTTCCACCATGAAAACATATACATAATACTCGTATTATTTCCCCTTGACATATTGAAATAAATAAATTATGATGTTATTGTTATCGTCTATATTTCTCAGTCTCCTTTTATGAATAAGAACCGTGAATGAGTTGGGGGGGGGGGGGGGTTGGGGTTTGAAATCATTTGGTTTGTTTACTGTTTATTTACCATGCCCATGGAAACTACGGTGAACATAAAGGTACGGTTTCCTTGTGTCACGCTATTGTTTTCTTTATTGTTGCAATGGAGGTGTACAATGATGCTGTATCTCCAAGGGAAGTCAGGAGTGGTTATTGGCTAAATGTGCTCTTGTTCTTGAGGATAATTGTAATTTAGATAAGGGTTATTATCCCTGTGATGAAAACTCAACACTCTTGGCGCTTGGTGTAACTTTGATTGGCGCTTGGCGAGACTTTGTGTCTCGATATATATTTTCATCGCAACTTTGATTAGCTGATAAAATGATTTCATGGTGATTGATTGATTGATTGAAAACTTTATTAACAGATTGTAGAATGGGTACAATACAGTACGGCTCAATACATACAATTGTTAAGGGGATGCAGACCAGAGAAAGACTTTCGTCTTGTTTACATCAGGGTCCCCCATTTTCAATTCATAATGACATTTGACATTTGACATGGTGACAACACGGCAGAAAGCTAGCGAACAACGGCACCCGGGTTTAGCTCACACATCCGTTTCAAGTAACGCAAAAGTGGGACAACGCAACGATGCGTCGGTAACAAAGAGGACCAACTCTAATCCTACCAGCAGAGGGCGCTCTAAGCGGAGAATGAATTATGGGATTACACAAAGTCACTGTTTATGACTAACAGACGTCATTGTTGGAGGATGTTCCTTCTTACCTCTGGAGGTTGTTTATATAGATAGCAAATGCTCATCTAATTTATTTTAAATGTAGCGTATTCTCTTGAGAAATAGATTTTTTTTATATAAATGTCTCTGATTTACGGAATGCTTTCCCCACACGCATACAACTCCTGAAACCGGCAACAGATTTCCTCCAAATTATTTCTGAGTTTAATAATTATGTTCACATAATGTACATAAGCACATTATCCACATATCAAGTGCCAAAGTTCAATAAAACGTTATTCTGACTATGAAAATGGAGGTGACGGTGACTCTCCTCTACTGTTAACGGCTAACATTATTAATCTTGTCGGCTATTAGCCCAACTAAGCTAGCTCTCATAATGAAGCAGAGCCTGCAACCCCCCCCCCCCCCCCCAGACACACACACACGCACGCACGCACACACGCACACACACACACACACACACACACACACACACACACACACACACACACACACACACACACACACACACACACACACACACACACACACACACACACAAACAACAGCCTGGGCTATGTTTGAGGGAGACAGACACTGTGTCATATATGTTTTTCAAGTCACCTGATGCCATAATCACTGTGCGACATTAACGCCCACCGCCCGCCAAATGTAGCTAGAATCCGGCGGCAGGCGGCATGTAACCATAACTGCCACTTAGCCACTTTGGCGGGTGACTTTTTTTTGACGATGAAGGCACTTCCTGTGGTTGAGTTTTGAAACAGACACCACCATTGTGTCGCCGTCAAACTGTTTGTACCCCCGGAAATATACTTAATCGTTTTTGGAGAGTGAAGAGAAAAAGAAACGCACGCTAATTCTGCGTTTTCCCTCCAATATTTCGGCGACGCGTGCGAGTGGCAAAGCCGGTCCGCGGTCCCCCCGTGTCTCCCGGACACTTTGACACCGGGACCGGAGTTCTACGCCCCCGGGGGGCGTGGAGAAAATCGACCCGGAACGAGGCGTGGCACTGCCCTAAATGTAATTTACACAAGTGCATGCATTCACACACACTGTCAACAGCAGCCAAGAGCCCATTCTCCACACAGCCTGTGGCCTCCCCCGGGTTCTGATGAAACACAATGACACACACACACACACACACACACACACACACACACACACACACACACACACACACACACACACACACACACACACACACACACACACACACACACACACACTTTAATCCGCTTGGATAGCTACAATAGTACATTTAAATAGAACGTTATGTCCATGTTGTTACAATCTCCAGTTACGTACGTATTTATTTATTACTTAGTTACACAATTGACCTATCTCAAACCCTGTGCTCTTTTCTTGATCCTCCAATCACAACAGTCGTTAAGAAGAGGGGGGGGGGGGGGGGGGGGGGGGGGGGGGGGGGCTTGAGATAGGTCGATTATCCTGTCAGCCCGGTGACCGGCTGCCGGCTCGGAGGGAAGCCGCTCAGATGGACACAAACGACCCGAGCGCGAGTTGAAACAAAACGTGGTGGTTTGGGAAGACGCACACACACCGAGGGGGCACAGAGGTGTCACCCGATTGGCTGATTGGCTGCTGACTGGGAGGTGGCCAATCTACCTGGAACTCGAGGGAAGTGAGACACGCGCCGCATGGGCTACACAACGGTCATGATATGATGGTTATAGGTGTTTTTGTTTTGTTCTTGATTTATTGTGATGTTTCTTCTCCTTTTTTTTATTTATTTTTTTATTATCTTTTCCCCCCTCCTTTTTTCTGATTTTTCTCCCATCCCACTGTTAGTCGTTATGCCAATTCCCAACCCCCTTCCTGGTTGTTGCGCACTCCCCCCTACTGTTGGTCTGGGAGGCCGGAGACTGTCACATGCTTTCCTCCGACACATGTGCAGCCAGCCTGGCAGCGCAGATTCTCACCGGGAGAGTGTAACGTGTGGAAGGTCACACTACCTCCCTCCAGATCCTACCCTCGCTGTGCAGGCGCCCCGACCGAACTGTAGGGGTCGCTGTCCACAACGCCCAGGACCCACCCATCAGCTTTCCCACCCCTAACACTGCCAATTGTGTTAGTATGAACGACCAGCCAAGCTGATAGCAACGCCGAGAGCTGGACTCGAACCCAGCGTCTCCAGCGTTGATGGCGAGCGCCTTGCCCACTACACCACCTAGCCGCCCGGTTATGGTGGTTTTGTTTTGTTCTTGATTTATTGTGATGTTTCTTCTTGACTTGTTTATAGAAGACGTGTCCGGCCCATGGGGACATTAACGTGTGTTGTCGGGCTTTACAAATTATTAATTTGATTTGATTTGATTTGAGCTTGTCCTCTCTCCTTCGACGGCGAGCTATAGCTTCATAACCAAGTCCGGTTCTGTCCCATTGATCCTTGGTATGAAGATCGGATGGCATTCCATCCGCGGGTGTATGTATTCCTCTCGGCTAGCTTCTGTGATGTTGAAGCGTCTGCGCCAGCTATTCCCCATCTCTGCACCTGTCTGACCTCACTAAACTCACCAGAGGGCTGGGATGACAGTAGCGGTTTGTCAGATCTCTCTCCACACAGCGCTCTGTGCACAGGTGAAAGGATGACAGTAACAAGGGAAAACAACATGTCGCTGGCTGCCTGCCGGCTTTAGGAGTAAAGCTAACGTTGGTCTTGTTTACACTTTCCCATGCGAATGGAAAGCTGCCGTATGCTAATCAGATCGATGACAACTCCCCTGCACTACTGGAGACAATGGAAACCGTTTTTTTCTTCCCGTCAGCCTATCTTACAAAATACAATATTCAATAAAGTCAATTATTCATTTGACACGTGCGCATATGAGCAACAAATATACAATCGGGACAAAATCAGTCAGTAACTTGATATCAACTGATAACCAGGGAGTTGATGGAGGCATTGGGTAATTCCAATGAGATTTCAAGTTCAAGTTTCTTTAATAGTTGTCATACAGAAGTACAGAATACTTTTATAAAAAATGCTTCTTTCTGTTACGCTCCAGAGACTGTGTTAGACAAGAGATAAGTATGAAAAAAAAATAGTATAGCATGTAAAAATAGAAGTAAAAATAGAAGTCACGTACGTAGACACAGTGTTCAGTATATACATATGTACAATGTTCGATGCAGAATAGAAGTAACTGAGTTACCATACAATATACAATATACTATGCAATACTAATATACAATACTATATAGTGCAAAGCAGAAATGGGATGAGGTACAATTTAGGTACAATTTACAGTAAGGTGTACTGGGGTATGGGTTGTAGTGCAAATCCTTTATCAATAAATATAAAGTGTGTTTAGGTGTTCTAAAGTGTGGAGAGTGGGTGCTGCAGTGTGTTGTTTGTTTAAAGTGAGTGTGTGCGTGTGGATGTGTGTGTTGTGAGTGCATTTGATGGTTGTTGCATAGTGTTATTGTTCGTTGAGCAACCTGATGGCCTGGGGATAGAAGCTTATTCTGAGTCTTTCTGTGCTTGCCATGAGACTCCGGTATCGCTTGCCTGACCGCAGCAGTTCAAAGATTTTTTTTAATGGTTTCATTATGTTGACACATAACACAGTGAACTTTTTACAGAAGGGATTGTGGATATGTCTTTTTATCATCCCATGAATCAGGAAATGCTGACTACAGTCGTAAAAGAAATCTATTTCCGCCATGTTTTTTGGTCTAAATGTACTATAAATCAGGCTATGAATGATATATCAACAAACCCCTCTGTAAAAAGATGCAGGGTATATATAGGAAGAAATGTGGAAAGTATGGTGTGTGTAGGTGCTATGGAATGGTACATGTCTACCCTTGCGTGTAAGAAAAACACATAAAAACGAACTCATTTTTGGGAAAACGCCTTCAAAGTTCTGTATTGTAAAATGGCATAATTCTTTTTAAACAGCTATTTACAAACACAATACCTAATCAAACCATTAGTAATTGACAACCTAAACACATGCCTGATAACTGAATAATAATAATAATAATAATAATAATAATAATGATGTTATTGAACTGAACAGAACTACACAGGCTACAAACAGTGTAGTAACAGTGTAGTACAGTGTAGTACCCCCTAATAGGCAAACAAATATTTGAATAGATATCACTATGAAACTTTCCCAGTTTGTTATGTACATATAAACTAAGAAAAAATATATTGCAAGTTTTCTGAATTTTATGTTTATATATGCAAATGAGGCACTTCCCCATTAAATATGTGCACATTTATGGATGCAATAAGGCAAAATGAAGTAAAATAAACAACTAAATGTGTGTTATTGATGTTTTATTGTCACTAGTTTCATAGAAGACATGTTTAGGAAGCAAAATATAACAAAATCTCAAAATCAACAAAAAAAAAGTATATTTGCCTATTCACCTGGGCTTAACAATTGTGTGTATTGAGCCGTACTGTA